>NC_073625.1:184865072-185168655 GCF_029407905.1 Bubalus kerabau | reverse complement strand
GTATGGCCAGAACACTGGCCATACTCACAGCAGATTCTCAGTGACAAGACCTGGTTTGGTGGCAAACAATAAATATAAGATCTAAGAACCTCAATTAAGTTTACCTTGCTTTCTGCCTCTGTCACTTGGCAATTTGTGTGCATTTTATTTCTATATATGACTCAACCTGAACTTAGATGGATGAATTGACTGTCATTTGAGAAGACTTTTCTTTAGTACTTAGATGTACTAGGAATAGAAAGGTGGTAGCATCTGTGCCCTTCAAGAGTTCATGGAACAGGTTAGCTGAGGATATAACGTTAACAGGCTGTCTGATGAAAGTTCGTAGTGGTATTTGCATATTTATTTTGAAAATACACATACATTAAAAATGAATACATTTTACTGAAAGTTTCCGTTGACACTGACTTTTGGAAATCTTTGAAATGCCTTTTTAGAGTAAGCTGCGACCCAAATAGTAGCTGATTTGCATACTAAAACATGGTGTGGATAAATGTTAATCCTAACTGGTATATGGGTAGACAGATTATCCTGATAATTAAGCTCCCTTGAGCTCAGTTAGTACTTGGAATGACTATGAACTCTTGTTGGGTTTAGGGGTTTGGTTTTCAGAGTTGGTTATTATTAATAATGGATAATGGTTAACCAGTCCTTGATATTAATGTAGGTATAATAGTCTTCAAATAGTTTGGTAGGTTTCTATTTGGGAAGTTCTCAGTCTTAATTTGGAGACGAAAGTGAAATACATTAAATACAGTGGTTAAGTGCTGCCCCAAGTGCTACAGTAGCGAAAGGAGAGAAATACCTTCATTGGAAGATGTGATCAAGGAAATTTCCTAGAACTAGTGGCGTCTGAATCACACCGTAAGTTGAGAAACTCCAGTCAAGGACAGCAGGATGTGGCAACCAAAAGGCATAACCTCTGCAGAGTGTTGGTGGAGTCTGGAAGGGACAGGTGAAAATCACAGGAGTTTAGGGCTATGGGAAGGCCTAGCCTAATTTGAGGGCAGGACAGATAAGCTGGAGCCTCATGAAGGAGGTGGAGGAGAAGAATCTGAATTACAGCCTGCTGGAAGATTTCAAGAGTGTGGAGTTGGGGTTTTTGTCTTGTAACATGCTGAGGGGAGTTCAGAGGGTAAAGATAAAACAGAGAGACTGATTAGAGAACTGTAGGCGCTTAAGGGTTAGAGGGACCAACTGAGATGTGGCAATTAGTATGGAGAGGAGAACATGGAATTTCTGCCTTCTAAGAGCATTTGACATGACCTGATAGGAGGACAAGAAGATACTACATCTTCTAGCTTTTGGGCTTGGGTACTAGAGTGTTGGGAAAATTTCCAGAGCTGAGCAGCTTTTAGTGGGACACAGGTTGATTTCAAGTGTGAAGTTTGTGATGTTCTTTTTCATATTAGATGAGGTTTCTAGCCTGGGATGAATTAAAACCATGGCTGACTAATTATAGGTAATAGGAAAATAATTTCTTGTTACACACATTGATTTTATACACACACATATATATATGTATGTATTTATATATAAGTAAAATGATTTCATTCCAATCCTAAAGAAAGGAAAAGTCAGAGTGTTCAAAGTACCACACAGTTGCACTTATCTCACACATTAGCAAAATAATGCTCAATATTCTCCAAGCTAGGCTTCAAAGTATGTGAACGGAGAATTTCCAGATGTTCAAGCTGGATTTAGAAAAGGCAGAGCAATCAGGGATCAAATTGCTAACATGCATTGGATCATAGAAAAAGCAAGAGAATTTCAGAAAAACATCTGCTTCATTGACTATGCTGAAGCCTTTGACTTTGTAGAACACAACAAAGTGTGGAAAATTCTTCAAGAGATGGAAATACGAGACCACCTTACCTGCCTCCTCAGAAATCTGTATGTAGCTCAAGAAACAACAGTTAGAACCAGACATGGAACACTGGTTCAAAATTGGGAAAGGAATACGTCAAGGCTGTATATTGTCACCCTGCTTATTTAACTTATATGCAGAGTACATCATGCAAAATGCTGGGCTGGATGAACCATAAGCTGGAATCAAGATTGCCGGGAGAAAAATCAATAACCTCAGATATGCAGATGACACCACCCTTATGGCAGAAAGTGAAGAAAAACTGAAGAGCACCTTGATGAAGGTGAAACAGGAGAGTGAAAAAGCTGACTTAAAACTCAACATTCAAAACACTTAGATCATGGCATCTGTTCCTATCACTTCACTATGGCATCTGTTCTCATCAGTATGGCAAATAAATGGGGACACAATGGAAACAGTGACAGACTTTATGTTCTTGGGCTCCAAAATCACTGCAGATGGTGTCTGCAATCACTAAATTAAAAGACGCTTGCTCCTTGGAAGAAAAGCTATGACCAACCTAGACAGCATATTAAAAAGCAGAGACATTACTTTGCTGACAAAGGTCTGTATAGTTAAAGCTATGGTTTTTCCAGTAGTCATGTATCAATGTGAGAGTTGGACCATAAAGATAGCTGAGAATTGATGCTTTTGAACTGTGGTGTTGAAGAAGACTCCTGAGAGTCCCTTGGGCTGCAAGGAGATCAAATCAGTCAATCCTAAAGGAAATCAGTTCTGAATATTCATTGGAAGAACTGATGCTGAAGCTGAAGCTTCAATATTTTGGCCACCTGATGTGAAGAACTGACTCATGTGAAAAGACCCTTTTGCTGGGAAAGATTGAAGGCAGGAATAGAAGGGGACAACAGAGGCCAAGATGGTTGGATGGCATCACCGACTTGATGGATATGAATTTGAGCAAGCTCTGGGAGTTGGTGATGGACAGGGAGCCTGGCATACTGCAGTCCATGGGGTCACAAAGAGTCGGGCACGACTTTACAACTGAACTGAAGTAAAGCAATAGGAATCTAGAAAAATGTAGTGATGAACTTATTTGCAAGGCAGGAATAGAAAATAAATAATGGTATGGACTTATAAATATGTCCATAGAGAATCTTGGTGCTCTGTGAGGACCTAAAGGGGTGGGATATGGGGAGTTGAGAGGGTGGCTCAAGCAGAGGGAGTATATGTATACTATGACTGATTCACGTTGTTGTACAGCAGAAACTAATACAACATTGTAAAGCAGTTATTCTTCAATTAAAAATACATTTTAAAAAAGTAAAGCAATAAATGAATGTAAACTCAGCTTTGAGAGAGTAAGATACTTTTTGAAAGTAATTTCTTTTGTTATTGGGTTATGGTAAGAGAGTAGAAAACAGTGCTGATTTTTTTTTGTTGTTGTTTGTTTGTTTGCATTTTACTCATAGTTGTTCTTTGGATCTCTCTAACCTCATATCTCACACACAGTGTTCCAACACAGTCCACTTAACTGGTCTTTTTGGACAGTAGTAGTTCAACTTGAAATCCTTTTTGCTCTGTTTTAATTTGATAATCAGAGATTTTACCTGTTCTTCAAAGCCCAGTTGAAGAGCCAACCAGGATGGCCTTTCCAGATGGCTCTAAAGGTATGTGTATGTATGTGTGTGTGAGGGGTAAATACTGGTTAAAATAAATGCAGCCATAAGTTTGCATATACAGTTGTGGGATTTTATTTTTTAGAAAGCTTAAAATTTTAAGTACAAGCCCCTTAAGTGATAAATGCAGATAGAAATTTGCTATAATCTTCTGCTTTTATTCAGAGTAAATTTAGGTGGTGGAAGTTTGGGTAGGAAAAACATCTTGAGGCTTTAGTTTTGATCCTTATAAATTCCCCTCTGATGTAGACCTGCCAGCACTCCATGTACCTGAGAGTGTGGGGCCTGCCCGTGTCTGCACTGCTCCAGGTAGGCAGTGCTTCCTGTGCGGACCACAGGACATACCTGGCTCTGCCATTCTGTTCCCTTTGTGTTTGAGTCTAGCCAAATGTGTTGAGTCTAGTCTACTGGCCTGGCTGAACTGCCTTCATACATCAGTCCCAGATGCCCCATCACCATTATTTCTTCAGCAGTAATTGCGTTCTTGCTACTTAGATAAGGGTAGAAATTATATCTCACAGTATTAAAGCACACAGTGTGGGAAATTGGGCACATTGTTCTACATGATCCTAAAGATGTATTTTTGTTTTCTGAGTATTTTCAGCCTTTGAATTAAAAAAAAAAAAATCTTTGATACAGGTTTTTTTTTTTACATACCAGTTCACTCAGCTATATTAGTTTTCTATTGAGGCCTTCCCTGTTATATAGTTAGAAGTAACAATTTGGTGTCATCTGTGGTTATAAAATACCATAATGCCTTGACCATTTGCTCTTTTTCATCAAGTCTGCACCTTAAAAGCCAATATGAAACAACTGGTTATGTGAGTCGCACAAAATATTATCTTTGAGCAATACATAGTAGGCCCCAACCAAATGGCAGAAAAACGTATGCTTGATAAAAAGGACATGACAGATTTCATATTGAAGCATTGCTAGATGGATTTTCAGTTCAGTCGCTCAGTCGTGTCCGACTCTTTGTGACCACATGAATTGCAGCACGCCAGGCCTCCCTGTCCATCACCAACTCCCGGAGTTCACTCAGATTCACGTCCATCGAGTCAGTGATGCCATCCAGCCATCTCATCCTCTGTCGTCCCCTTCTCCTCCTGCCCCCAATCCCTCCCAGCATCAGTCTTTTTCCAATGAGTCAACTCTTCGCATGAGGTGGCCAAAGTACTGGAGTTGCAGCTTTAGCATCATTCCTTCCAAAGAACACCCAGGACTGATCTCCTTTAGAATGGACTGGTTGGATCTCCTTGCAGTCTAAGGGACTCTCAATCTTCTCCAACACTACAGTTCAAAAGCATCAATTCTTCGGCCCTCAGCTTTCTTCATAGTCCCAACTCTCACATCCATACATGACTACTGGAAAAACCATAGCCTTGATTAGACGGACCTTTGTTGGCAAAGTAATGTCTCTGCTTTTCAATATGCTATCTAGCTTGGTCATAACTTTCCTTCCAAGGAGTAAGCGTCTTTTAATTTCATGGCTGCAGTCACCATCTGCAGTGATTTTGGAGCCCAAAGTCTGACACTGTTTCCACTGTTTCCCCATCTATTTGCCATGAAGTGATGGGACCAGATGCCATGATCTTAGTTTTCTGAATGTTGAGTTTTAAAGCCAACTTTTTCACTCTCCTCTTTCACTTTCATCAACAGGCTTTTTAGTTCCTCTTCACTTTCTGCCATAAGGGTGGTGTCATCTGCATATCTGAGGTTATTGATATTTCTCCCGGCAATCTTAATTCCAGCTTGTGTTTCTTCCAGCCTAGCGTTCCTCATGATGTACTCTGCATATAAGTTAAATAAGCAGGGTGACAATATACAGCCTTGACGTACTCCTTTTCCTATTTGGAACCAGTCCATTGTTCCATGTCCAGTTCTAATTCTTGCTTACTGACCTGCATACAGGTTTCTCAAGAGGCAGATCAGGTGGTCTGGTATTCCCATCTCTTGAAGAATTTTCCACAGTTTCTTGTGATCCACACAGTCAAAGGCTTTGGCATAGTCAATAAAGCAGAAATAGATGTTTTTCTGGCTCTCTTGCTTTTTCCATGATCCTGTGGATGTTGGCAACTTGATCTCTGGTTCCTCTGCCTTTTCTAAAACCAGCTTGAACTGAAAGTTCGTGGTTCACATATTGCTGAAGCCTGGCTTGGAGAATTTTGAGCATTACTTTACTAGCGTGTGAGATGAGTGCAATTGTGCGGTAGTTTGAGCATTCTTGGGCATTGCTTTTCTTTGGGATTGGAATGAAAACTGACCTTTTCCAGTCCTGTGGCCACTGCTGAGTTTTCCACATTTGCTGGCATATTGAGTGCAGCACTTTCACAGCATCATCTTTCAGGGTTTCAAATAGCTCAACTGGAATTCCATCACCTCCACTAGCTTTGTTCGTAGTGATGCTTTCTAAGGCCCACTTGACTTCACATTCCAGGATGTCTGGCTCTTAGATGCGTGATCACACCATTGTGATTATCTTGGTCGTGAAGCTCTTTTATGTACAGTTCTTCTGTGTATTCTTGCCATCTCTTCTTAATATCTTCTGCTTCTGTTAGGTCCATACCATTTCTGTCCTTTATCGAGCCCATCTTTGCATGAAATGTTCCCTTGGTATCTGTAATTTTCTTGAAGAGATCTCTAGTCTTTCCCATTCTGTTGTTTTCCTCTATTTCTTTGCATTGATCGCTAAGGAAGGCTTTCTTATCTCTCCTTGCTATTCTTTGGAACTCTGCATTCAGATGCTTGTTATCTTTCCTTTTCTCCTTTGCTTTTCACTTCGCTTCTTTTCACAGCTATTTGTAAGGCCTCCCAGACAGCCATTTTGCTTTTTTGCATTTCTTTTCCATGGGGATGGTCTTGATCCCTTTCTCCTTTACAATGTCACAAACCTCTGTTCATAGTTCATCAGGCACTCTATCAGATCTAGTCCCTTAAATCTATTTCTCACTTCCACTGTATAATCATAATAGATTTGATTTAGGACATACCTGAATGGTTTAGTGGTTTCCCCTACTTTCTTCAATTAAGTCTGCATTTGGCAATAAGCAGTTCATGATCTGAGCCTAGTCAGCTCCCGTTCTTGTTTTTGCTGACTATATACAGCTTCTCCATCTTTGGCTGGAAAGAATATAATGAGTCTGATTTTGGTGTTCACCATCTGGTGATGTCCATGTGTAGAGTCTTCTCTTGTGTTGTTGGAAGAGGGTGTTTGCTATGACCAGTGCGTTCTCTTGGCAAAACTCTATTAGCCTTTGCCCTGCTTCATTCCGTATTCCAAGGCCAAATTTGCGTGTTACTCCAGGTGTTTCTTGACTTCCGACTTCCGACTTTGCAATCCAGTCCCCTATAATGAAAAGGACATCTTTTTTGGGTGTTAGTTCTAAAAGGTCTTGTAGGTCTTCATAGAACCATTCAACTTCAGCTTCTTCAGTGTTACTGGTTGGGGCATGGATTTGGATTACTGTGATATTGAATGGTTTGCCTTGGAAACGAACAGAGATCATTCTGTCGTTTTTGAGATTGCATCCAAGTACTGCATTTCAGACTCTTTTGTTGACCACGATGGCTACTCCATTTTTTCTAAGGAATTCCTGCTCACAGTAGTAGATATAATGGTCATCTGAGTTAAACTGACCCATTCCAGTCCATTTTAGTTCACTGATTTCGTATAATGTTGATGTTCACTCTTGCCATCTCCTGTTTGACCACTTCCAATTTGCCTTGATTCATGGACCTAACATTCCAGGTTCCTATGCAATATTGTGCTTACAGCATCGGACCTTGCTTCTATCACCAGTCACATCCACAACTGGGTATTGTTTTTGCTTTGGCTCCATCCCTTCATTCTTTCTGGAGTTATTTCTCCACTGATCTCCAGTAGCATATTGGGCACCTACTGACCTGGGGAGTTCCTGTTTCAGTATCCTATCATTTTGCCTTTTCATTCTGTTCATGGGGTTCTCAAGGCAAGAATACTGAAGTGGTTTGCCATTCCCTTCTCCAATGGACCACATTCTGTCAGACCTCTCCACCATGACCTGGCTGTCTTGGGTGGCCCCACATGGCATAGCTTAGTTTCATTGAGTTAGACAAGGCTGTGTCCATGTGATTAGATTGACTAGTTTTCTTTGATTATAGTTTCAGTGTGTCTGCCCTCTGATGCCCTCTAGCTACACCTACCATCTTACTTGGGTTTCTCTTACCTTGGACGTGGGGTATCTCTTCACGGCTGCTCCAGCAAAGTGCAGCCGCTGCTTCTTACCTTGGACGAGATCTCCTCACCGCCACCCCTCCTGATCTTGGACGTGGGGTTGCTTCTCTCGGCCGCCGCCCCAGATGGATGGATTTTAGGTAGTTATAAATGAGTGTGTCTTCATGGTCCTTTATCATATTCATCCATATAGTTGCATAATATGACTGCATTGGAATTTATAACCATCTTTCTTTAGGGAGTAGGTCTAGATAGATAGCCCATGAATTAGAGGTGTTAAAAATTAAGAGAAACTGTTTAATATCTTCCTAACTCACCCACATAGGGCTGTTAATTTAATCTAGGGGATGACAGACCATTGCCCGCAAATTTTATTCGCACACAAGTACTCACATTCACTTCCATATTGTTTACCACTGCAATTGTTTACCACAAGAAGACACATGTTGGTCTTTCATAGAAGGTTGCCTCTGATGTAGCTGTTCACAAAGAGCAGAATAAGGCCTCTGCAGTGTGTTCAGTGGACCAGAAAGGAGGGGGCATCAATCTTCTCTATCCTCCAGTTTCTCAACAAGGTATTCTGTCTGAAATGGATGCAGCTGATACCAGATTTGTTGTCAGTGACTCCTGGGTCTCCACCAAGGCTCCTGTCTGTGGAAAAAGTCAGAGACTCAGTCTGTTTTCAGAACATCATCAACAGGAAGGACATGGCAGCTATTACTGGTCCAGCTCATCACCAAGGCTCCCTCTTACAATGGGCTGGGGTGTTCTATTCTGTTGTCCCATCTGACTTATGCTTTTCAACACACACATGGCCTCCCCCCCTCCCCCCCCACACACCCTCCACTCACCTACTCCTCTGTTTACCTGTCCTTCTCACCCCCTTGGATGGACTTCCTTCTTGTCAGTTGCTTCCTCCTAACGCAAACACAAAAACAGGATCATTGTTTGAGCAAGCTGAAGTATATTATCCAAAATATATCACTCCAGTCTTACAGAGAAAGAACATTCTAAACCAACATATTTGCACAATATATTTCTACAGTAAAGTTATGACAGGATTCCTTCGTGAATTCCTCTTGGCTATTCGACTTACCAAAAACAGCTTTGCAAAATGATTTATGATGATCATAATAGGGTCAGTGTGTTTTAAAAAAAACTTGCATAAATGTGGGAGCTTACAGAGCCATAGTGCTTTGATTGGGAACTCGGATTTGTGAATGTCACCATTCCCAGGTTTCAGTACCAAAGGCCCCCTGCCCACCATTTTTGCCTCTTGTTTTCCTCAGAATTGGGGGACTAGACAAGGGAAGCTTGCTTTCTTAATAGCGTCCTTCCTAGAATCTTAACTATTACAGACAGTTATCTGATTATAATATTTGTTGTTCAGTTACCCAGTCATGTCCGACTCTTTCTGACCCCATGGACTGCAGCATGTCAGGCACCCCTGTCTTTTCACCATCTCCCAGAGCTTGCCCAAACTCATGCCCGTTGGGTCCGTGATGCCATTCAGCCATCTCATCCTTTGATGGCCTCTTCTTCTGCCCTCAATCTTTTCCATCATCAGGGACTTTTCCAGTGAGTGTTCTGTTCATATCAGATGATGGAGCTCCAAAATACTGGAGCTTCAGCATCAGTCCTTCCAGTGAATATTGTCTTGATCTCTCTTAATATTGACTGGTTTGATCTTGCTGTCCAAAGGACTCTTGGGAGTCTTCTCCAGCACCACAATTCGAAGGCATCAGTTCTTTGGCATTCTGCCTTCTTTATGATCCAGGTCTCACAACCATACGTGATCACTGGGAAGACCATAGCCTCGACTATACGGACCTTTGTTGGCAGAGTAATGTGTCTGCTTTTCAACATAATGCCTAGGTTTGTCATCGCTTTCTTGCCAAGAAGCAATCATCTTCTGATTTCATGGCTGCAGTCATCATCATCCACAGTGATTCTGAAGCCCAAGAAAAGGCAATCTGTCACTACTTCTACCTTTTCCCCTTTTTGCCATGCAGTAATAGGGCCGTATTCCATGATCTTAGTTTTTTAATATTTAGTCTTAAGCCAGTTCTTTTCATTCTCCTCCTTTACTCTCATCGGGAGGCTCTTTCGTTCCTCTTGCTTTCCCATTAGACTGTATCATCTGTGTATCTGAGGTTGTTGATGTTTCTCTCACCTATCTTGATTCCAGTTTGTAGCTCATCCAGCCCAGGATTTCTCATGATGTGTTCAGCATATAGGTTAAACAAACAGGGTGACAGCAGACACCACTGTTGTACCCCTTTCTCGATCTTGAACCAATCGGTTGATCCATAGGGGGTTCTCACTTGCGTCTTGACCTGCACATAGGTTTCTCACGAGACAGGTAAGATGATCTGGTATTCCCATTTCTGTAAGAGCGTTCCATAGTTTGTCATGATCTACACAGACAAAGGCTTTAGCGTAGTCAATGAAACAGATGGATTTTTCTGAAATTTCCTTGCTTTTTCTACAATCCAGCAAATGTTGACAATTTGATGTCTAGTTCCTCTTTCTTTTTTAAAGGATTACAATAGTACAATATTCTTATTGGAGATACTTGTAAACAGAAAAGGAGGAAAACACTTCATGATCTCAACACTCAAAGACTTTAATTTAGGCTTCTCTCTACTTAAGCACCTAAAAGCTATGTTTAACTTAACATATCCACCAGGGTGTCCCTCATGCCTCAGTGGTAAAGAATCCACCTGCTAATGTTGGGACACAGATTCAATCCCTGGGTTGGGAACATCCCCTGGAGAAGGAAATGGCATCCCACTCCAGAATTCTTGCCTGGGAAATCCCATGGACAGAGGAGCATGGTGGGTTACAGTCCTTGGGGTTGCGAAAGAGTTGGACACAACTTAGGGACTAAAAAACAGCAACAGTCCACAACAGAACCCCCAGTTCCCTCATTTTCAACTACACCCCATCCTATAGAAATACTGAATGACAGCTGAATAGGAAATCTGAAAATAAGGTTTTTTTTTTTAATGAAAACATAAAAATGCTGTGTTGTTGTGGCAGTTTCAACTGGTTTATAGCTGTTCTCATTGGTATGTTTATTAACTCCATGTTTTAGAGTAATATTAATATGTATTTACTCAAAGGTTTCCATAGCAGAACAAGTTCACTTTTAAGAAGTACATTAATCCACCTATTTTGAAATAGAGCTCATTACTCTGCATCCATGACAGCATGCATTGAGACACTGCAGAGTAGACTTGTTTTTCCTGCCCACATCCTTGGATTTATTCCGTCGTTACAAGAACACAAATAAGCCAGACACAGGAAGATGGGGAAGGGGGTGATGTCTGGATACACACACAGCAGTTTTTCAAGAAGAGCAAGCACTTCAGTTAATCCTCCAAAAAGCCTTAATTATATATGTCAACATGCCTGAAAAGTTTCCCCAATCTTGTATGGTAGCTCATGTGATGGTTATAATGTTTTCACAGAGTCAAATGATTCAGTCTTAACAAATTATCAAAAATCCAGCATTGATACATTTTTATTGTTTAATTTTGTTTTTTTGCAAAAACATTCCTAGGTATTCCTTGATCCTGATGATAGTGGGTTATTTTGTACACAGAAATCTCCAAGGATCTCCTAAAGCAATAATGGGAAAATTTCTTAAAATATGTACAATTTAGCTTTTTTAATAAAAACTTGAGCTATATTAACCAAATACCTAAAATGTTATCTATACTAGTTAGGAATAAAGGTGACTGCATGTGGGGGAGTTCCCTGGTGGTCCAGTGGTTAGGCCTTGGCACTTTCACTGGTGTTGCCTGAGTTCAGCCCCTGGTTGGGGAACTAAGATCCCACAAGCCACAGTGTGAGGCCAAAACAACAACAACAACAACAGTGATTGAATGTGCATATGTAACATATGGAATTTCTCTCCCTGAACACCAAATCCAGTGAAACTAGCTGGAACAATTCTCCATGTTTTACCTCTTCATTTCTTTCACCCATTTTAACAGACTGTACACTGCCTGGGGGCAGTCCATGCCTTTGAAATTTAAAATGCTCTTCCTCAGCAGGAAGTTCTCATCTAAGAATTATTATAGCTGTATGGGCTTGAATTATACTATTATTCAGACCTGGAAAGAAATGCTAAAGCAACGTATCCTGTATGGCTCAGAAAGCTGTTGCTACAAATGGAGAGCCATCTTTTTAATAGACATCTCTCCAAAAGAAAGATTATTTCATTTTAAATTGGTACAAGTACAGAATCATTTCTAGCTGCCCTGACTGAAATGCACCAGAGATAAATATTGAGTACTCCACTAACACCACACTAAGAATCCAGGGTCACTGTGTCTGGAGTCAGATACTAGTGAGAGTTTGTCCTTTCACAGAAGTGGAATTATGTCTCCTGGTCTTGCGAGTGACTGCTTGCTGAGTGCTGCTGGGTTCATGGTGTGCAAACCAGCCAGATAGCATGTGCTAGAGAGCAGTGTTCTGTGAACTCTGGAAGCCTCACTATGTGGGAGAGTGGTCTCCTTAGGGTTATGGGATAGGGTCAGGATATAACCCTTGCAGCTGCAGGAAAAGGTAACACTTGCTCCTAATTTTCTCTTGTCTCTAAACACATCCTGAAGTCTCAAGTTGGGTTTAAAAAACACTACAGAAAATTCCTTGATAACAAGAAAAAAGGACAGAAGTAGCAGAATGCTCACACAGGGCCTGTTCCTTCTGGTCTTTATTCATTGTTTCCTGGAGTTGAGCTTGGCTGCTGCTTCGCACCCTCCCAGCACTTCTCCACTTTCCATTGTGGCTTCAGCCTGGCAGCTCTGCTGCTGCTGCTAAGTCGCTTCAGTCGTGTCCGACTCTGTGTGACCCCAGAGATGGCAGCCCACCAGGCTCCCCTGCCCTGGGATTCTCAAGGCAAGAACACTGGAGTGGGTTGCTATTTCCTTCTCCAATGCATGAAAGTGAAAAGTGAAAGTGAAGTCGCTCAGTCGTGTCTGACTCCTAGCGACCCCATGGACTACAGCCTACCAGGCTCCTCCGTCCATGGGATTTGCCAGCCAAGAGTACTGGAGTAGGGTGCCATTGCCTTCTCTGGCAGCTCTGCTAAAGCTGCGCTAATGTTCTTACGTTCTTGCCCTTCTCAACTCGGCCGTATTTAACAATGTTGACCTGCTTTGCCTCTGCAAGAGTCTGCCATGAGCTCTGGCAGCCACTGGTTTCACAATGCTGTATGTTTCTGCCCAGCACCCTCATTTCTCCCAGAGACCTTGCTTTGCTCTTAGCTCTCAGGTGTGGATTTAATAATAGCTGTCTTTTGTGGCATGTTTTAGAGCCACTTGTGCTAACTAAAAGTACACATCATTTTATCCCTTGGACAACAATGTGAACTATTCTGATTCCAGTTTTACAGATAGGGTGTGTGTGTATGCTCAGTTGTGTCCAACTGTTTGCAGCCCCAGGAACTGTACCCATCAAGCTCCTCTGTCTATGGAATTTTCCAGGCTAGAATACTGGAGTGGGTTGCCATTTCCTACTCCAGCAGATAGGATAACTGAGGCATAGTCATTGGTTCATTTATTTTATGCACAAAGGAGGAAAAGATAATTGTAAGATCTTTCTAGCTTCTAAAACTAATTGGTTTGAGTTAGAAATTCAAATATGAAATTAATTTGAGTTCCTTTTTTGTCATAATTATTAAGAAAGGCCTTTAAATTTATATTTAAAGGATATACATATTCAACTTCCCATGTCCAGGTATCTCAAAAAGGACTTGTACAAATAAAAGTTTAATCACAGCTAAACAGAGAACAACATCACATTATAGTGTTTTTCTCTCTCCAGCTTTATTCCTAAAATTTATTGATCTTAGCTGTCCAAAGTTTTTTTTATTACTTAAATTGCTAATTGAAGACTTAACATCCCCAAAGACTCAAGTGAAATTTCAGTATCTAGAACTGAATCAGAAAGAGCAAGGTCTAAAGACTTGATTAAAAAACATAGGAAACAGGTTTTCCAAATGGAGTATGTGACGTTCTACATGTGCTCCCATCCCCACCTGTACTTCCTCCGAATCACATCTCTCTCTCTCAGCCAAGCTCAAAGGCCACGTCTGAGAATCCTCAGGTTTTGCCTCCTTGTCTTCATGGCTGCTCTCTCTTGATTGTAGCCTTCAGTCTGTACTTTGCCATTTTGCATCTGATGAACTGCATCATAAAATGTTCTCATTATTTCACTGTCTCACCTCCCCTTGCAGCTTACACAAGTATGACTTTGGGGGTCAGGTACTATGTCATATTTCTTTGGTAAACCCCCTCGGATGTATTGTGGAGCACTTGTGACCTCTTGCTTAATGTACACAGGAGAAGATACATACCAGAGTAGGTAACTTTCCTGAATTCTCACAGTAAGAGTTAATGGACATTATTAGATTTTAACTTTACTGCAAGGCTAGACAGTTTCAAGTGAATGGCCCTAATTCCAACAGTGAAAGAAAGGAACCTTTTTTCTTACGTCTGCTGAAAGAAGGAAGGCTCCTTCGATTGAAAAATTCCTGTTAACGCAAGAAAAAGGTAAATGATACAGTTCAATTTTGAATTGTAGCCTTACACAATTAAATTATGTAGCCTTACACTCTTCAGTTTGGTGCCTATCAAATCAGTACACTTGGCAAAGCAGAACTGGGAAAGAATGGTTTTTCATGCAAGGTTGGTGTTTTAAAAAGCAGCACAATATTGTAAAGCAATTATCCTCTAATTAAACATTTTTTTAAAAAAAGCAGTGTTGATGATAAGCCAGGAAATAGGACACTGCTGCTAGTATAATTTCTCCACTGGCCCCCAGCTCCAAGAATCAAGGAAGAGAATTTTGATATGACAAAGATCTTATATGCTTGCATAACTCATTGAAACTATGAGCCATACTGTGTAGGGCCACCCAAGACGGATAGGTCATAGTGGAGAGTTCTGACAAAACGTGGTCCACTGGAGGAGGGAATGGCAACCCACTCCAGTATTCTTGCCGTGAGAACCCCATGAACAGTACAAAAGTAACTTAAGATAGGCCTGCTCAAAAAACAGCTGAAACCACATTTAGCTGCTGATGGAATATAGCAATGAGACAGTAAAGACAGCAGAACACCATTTATATGAATACATAAAAAATGAAGGTTGGAGTATACTCTCAGATCTTGCCCAAATATATTCGTTCCACTTGCTTTTCTATTTTCAGTTCTTTATTTAGAACTGGCCATGTCTTCACCGTTCTGTAGGTGTTTCTAAGTTGGTAGCCTCTAGTGTGTTCCACAGCAGTGCCTTTCAAAGTCTTGACTGCAGTCCACAGTAAGAAGTTGCACAATCCATGATATGTGTATCTGATAATTCCATTTAAAAATGCTGGCTATGACATCAAATTACTTGCACATCTCACTACCAGGATGCTGTTTCTTCTACTGTTGGGACAATTAACAGTTTCAATTTCTGTTCTAAAAGTGCTCATCAGCCCTGCCATGGGCTCTTGTCAAAGTACTTAAGAGTCTCATTTTCTGTCTGGCTGCTTCTATCTTCCAGGGCCTAGACCTTTCCTAATAAAGGATGAAGAAGACACAGTTGTAAAAAAGTTGTTTTAAATGATGATAAGTCAGCTTCAGCTTATAGGAAGTAACTGACATAGGACTTCTGTTCTTTTTGAAAAAACATAGCTTGGACTGAGTTGCTGCAATTTGAAGACTAGACTATTATTAACATACTGAAGTGGAATGTGGCAAGTACAAACATGTTTTCACATGTGTTTAAGAAATACAAAAAGTTTACTTAAATCACTATCAAAAGCAGAATACAAAATACTTTGCAATTCAAAGTATTGCAGTGTTTGTCCTCTCACAGATTAATTCTAAAGAAAAAACTATCATTTCAAGGGAGGTAACACAAATTCTTGATAAGAATTATAAACTGAGTTTATTTGAGCTCTGGGGCCTCCTCATTCTCCAGGGTCTCCACCATCAACAGCTCAAACGGATTGCTTCCTTCATGCCAACTCCTGGCATTCAGGGTGGTTCCCACTCTGTTCTCTGACCAGCTGATACCTGATTTCTTCTGCTTTCTTCTTTTTGAATTTAATTTACCCTTTGGTAGGAACAGTTCAGCAGGGGCACAGGATCTTGTGGCATTGAACAGATGTTCGTAGAGTTGCTGGGCCTCAGGACACAAGCGCAGGAGGCTCTCCACCGAGGCCGACGTCAGTAGTTGTCGGCACAGACCATGCACCAGGCTCCCACTGTACAGTCTGCTCAGGGAAGAGGAGAGGGTATCATTACAGTCGAGGCTCCTGCGCTGGGACAGCTGTCACTAACGTGGCTTCAACAGATGCATCAAATACTGAGAGCGCTGCTTCTATAAAATCATTATTACTTACTCAAGGATAATCTGTTTCTTGAAAGAAGGAACTGAACTGTTACAAAGATTATTTCTTGGCTGGTAATACTTAGAACTTTTTATCTACAGAGTAAATGATGGGTGCTTGCTGATTCTGCAACTGGCCCCAACTTGAGCAGGCCTCTTAACACTTCAAAGAAAAGGAGTTAAAATGCCTCTGGTTAAACAAACAGGTAGGCTGTTGAATATGAGAAAATTTAATTGCATCATTTGTGAGGTCATTGGTTCACTTGGATTAAAAACTCCACAAATACAAGCTGAGGTGAACTGGAAGCCACAGATTTAATATTAATATATAACTTACTGCCACGGTTGATTGGTACCTTAGCAACTGATGGAGAACCACCATTTATTTAGTATAAATCATCACTTAAAGAGCCTTTGATGCTGAGATGAAGGAACAACTCTCCTGCTGAAATCACTATTAAGGGAACTGTTTCTGCTCTTTTGTTTTAAATAGATCTGTGGTCACTAGAGAGGATCCAGTCAAGGATGGCCAAAATTATTAAAGGAAAGGAATAAAGAATCCATAGGTCAAAGGGCAATTAATCTTATTTGGTAGAAAGTTTCAGGGTGTATTAATGTAATAGGGGCCTGGCTGGGTTGGCAGGTTTGTGTGGCCACCTGTGATTGCTGGGGGTCCGTGGGGGCAGCTGAGGCCCAGGTGCTGTCAAGCTGGCAGGCCTGATGGGCCGACATGCTGGCAGCAAGAGCTTCGGGCACTGCACTCATGAAACGGGAGAGGCAGGCACCGGCCCTCAGCACAGGAGAGGTAGCCAGGTGGTTAGAGGTCCTACTCTGTCAACAGTCAGGGTCACACAGGGGTGCCAGGACAATGTGGGGACAGGCTGATCGCAGTGTTCTCCGAGTCCCAGGCTAAGGACTGGCTGGACAGGGTCTGGGGACCTGGTCCTGAGTGCACTGGCAGCTGAGATCTGCCTCGAGCCAGGCCTGGGTGGGAGGACCGACTGGGTGCTAGACGAGTGCTCCTGGGCAGGGGACTGGCCCACACGAGGACCCTCTGCTCTTAGCCAGAGCCTGGACCTCAGAGGATTAAAGTCAAGCCTTGGGACTTTGCACCAGTAAAATGAGGGGTAATGCCATCGCTTTGCTTAAGGAATTAGGTGTTAAAAGCCACAAGGAAGCAAGGAAACAGAATTTAATGCCTCTCCTTCCCTTTCTCAAAACAGAGAATAACAACTGTTTTGTTACAAGTGTACAGGAATATCAGGACCTGACCAAGAACAAAAGATCTGACACCAAGAAGTCTGCAACAACTAACCATGCCCTCCCTCACTTTTCCTATAAAAGGGCTTTGCTGAAAGCTTTTGGGGTAATTTTGGGTTTTTAAGGCACAAGCCACCCATCTCCTTGCATGGCCCTGCAATAAACCCTTCTCTGCTCCAAACTGTAATATTCTGGTATTGTTTGGCCTCACTGAGTGTCCAGCACACAGACTTACCTTCAATAACATTAACAACAGTATTTACTGCTAGGAAGCTTTGAACTTGAAACATTTCAAGTCATACCAGTACACATGAAATGCCTCCATATAAAACTAATTTATTCAATAAATATGTGAGTACTTTACTGAATGTGAGGCTCTGGGGCTATAATAGTAAACACAGCAAACAAGTCCTTAGCCCTCCCAGGACTTATAATCAAGTGCAGAGATATATGTAACTGCAAGTCTATTTTCTAACCATCTCCCTTTTATCTTTCTCACTCACTCCCTCAAATATACAAATCACTCAGATGTCCACTCTGTTGATCCTACCACCCTTTTCACTGGCCCACACCCTACTGCTAGCCTTTCCTTATACATTTTACACTCCACAGTCAAACATTAACCCACGTCCTAGCATGCAGGCTGTCTCTCCCTTCTTCATACTTGTCTGGCAAAACAAAAGCCCCAGACGAAAAAAAAAAACAATCCACATAAGCATCTAATAGTCACATCACTAAAAACTCTGTGACAACAGACTTTTTAGATGTTTTGCCCACTACACCCTAGCACAGAGTAAATATTTACCATCTGAATGAATGAATGAATAATAATATGCCAAGTGGTAAGAAATGCAAGTACAAAGACACAGAAGAGCAGCAGGACTACAGAGACTAGAAGTAGAGAATATTTCAGTAAGATCATAAGAAAAAGCCTTCATACTGTGATATCTGAAAGAAATGAGAGGAAGAGTTATACTCTATCAACAACTGCCTCTTACCTTTAAGGAACTGATTTTTTTTTTTTAATTTGGAAAGCTTTAAAAAAAAATCATGGAAACTTTCTTTGGAAATATGGAAATAATTTAATGTTTTTTAAACTTAGCATTATAGTTCTTCAGGTATAACAGTGATCCAAGACCAATTATACTAAATTTGGTTTCGTTAAAAAATCTTTGCTTTCAATGTAAATAGAACTTTGACATGTGGCCACCTGAACCGGCTTCCTGGTAGTTACTTACCGAGTTAGGTCTGGCTCCGGAAGAGGCGTGGACAGCAGTTGGTTGAGATACAGCCCCATCTGCAGGCAACACTGCCACTGACAGAAGACGTGAGCGGTGTCCAGGTCCAGCCGTGTGCCCGGCGGCGCCTTCACTCTCTGCAGCTCTTCATACAGCGTCTCAGCTCCACCGCCCCGCACAGCTTTCTCCTCTAGATAAGAGACACAGCCAAAGGGCAGTATTTCCAAAAACACTGTATCATCTTGTAATATTTTTCCTTACATAAAACTTCAGATTCCATAAAGAAAAAAACTAGTTTAAATAACCAAAATGCTTTTCTTTTCTGTCTCTTAGCTATTTTCATGTCAGTGTAAAAGCCTTTTGACATGTAAATTGAAATATTTATACTGAGATGCCTTTTTAGTGACAACCTAAGTTTACTCAACCCCAAATTCTTTACTTTTCCTTAGAATAATATCTCTTCCTCTGATCTACTACCTGACCTTAAACACATCTGCATTTCAACTCTCCAAACCCTAAATCTGTCTCTGAAAAATACCAATTACTATGAAAAATTCCATTCTCTTTACTATTCTCTTTCGCTAAATTTCCTCAAAGAACAGTCGTGTGTTCAAAACACGCTTTAACTTCTGTTTTATGGGGAAAAAACAAAAGCAAGACTCTCAGAAAATCTGGCAAGTCATCCACCCGCTCAGTGTTGAAGGAAAAGCAGCAACCACCCCAGGAGACCTGCCTGTACCCAGGTCCACACGCAGCCTGCCTTCCAGACCAACTCGGAAGGAAGGAAAAGGAGGCCCACCTTTTACCAATGAGCGAGCACCAAGGCACTGAGCCTGCCTGGGTGGGGGTGGGGGTCCACATTCCTAAAAGAAAACAAACAGACCCTTGACATGTCCCTTCTTTTGGACTCAGGTAAAAACCTAATAGGCTGGTGCTCTGACAATCTTCTTAAACTATGTTTATATTCAGTGAGGGGAAACACCCTAACTTTTGTCCTAATTGGTAGCAGGCTAGAACTTACTTGCTTACAATAGTCCCTTCTGACAGAGGCTCTCACACTCTGGGGTGTCCTGGAGTCTCTGTTGGCTCATTGTTTCATGAACTTAATTTAAGCAGCAAATGTCAGAGTAGCGCTGTCCAGAACTTCCTGCAATGATGGGAATGTTGTCCAGTACAGCAGCCTCTAGCCATTTGTGGCTCTGGGGCATTTGAAATGTGAGTTCATTGAGAAGCTGAATGTTCAACTTTAAACAGCCACATGTGGCTCACAGCTATCATGTTAGATAGTGCTGTTCTAGAGTGCGACAACTGTTATACATGTTGGATAAGCTCATAATCCTGTACAAAGGGTAATCTCATTAGAGGACTGACAGGCTCCCATGCTTCAATATTTTATTTCACCTGGCGTTTAAATGAAGATGCTGCTGCGTTGCTTCACTCGTGTCCGACTCTGTGCGACCCCATAGACGGCAGCCCACCAGGCTTCCCGTCCCTGGGATTCTCCAGGCAAGAACACTGGAGTGGGTTGCCATTTCCTTCTCCAATGCGTGAACGTGAAAAGTGAAAGTGAAGTCGCTCAGTCGTGTCCGACTCTTAGCGACCCCATGGACTGCAGCCTTCCAGGCTCCTCCATCCATGGGATTTTCTAGGCAAGAGTACTGGAGTGGGGTGCCATTGCCTTCTCCGAAATGAAGATGAGAGTACCTCAAAGTGTATTTCTCTAATAGAAAGAGAAATTACTATTTCTACCATCATTAACTTACATACTAACAGAAACTTGCAGTGGAGAAAACAAAAAACAGCAGCACAAGCATTCACATTTACTGTTATTGTAGGTGTCCAGAAGTTCCACTAATGGGCAATTGGACGTAAGTCTCCAGGGCAGATGCTGCTGCTGCACTGAAGAGAGGGACAGGGAACACAGAGTAAAAAATGCACATGAAAGTTGTGCTTTCGAGACTCAGCCTCAGGTGCCGTGGGGCAGGTGCGTGAGGCAGCATCAGCACATCTTCACTGCTGTGCCCTTGGGGTCAGGGCACACGTGATGCTCAGAAAGATTGATCAAGGAATCAGAGCTGTCTGGGTGCCCCACTTCTAAGTTCTGATACAACTGATGGAAGTAAATAATCTGGGAACTTTTGTTTGTTTCAACTGTTGATTATATGCACGTAACTCATGAAGACATACTCCTGGAACATGCAGGCACTTACCAGGGCTGCTGACCATGGCACGCAAGGGCCCCAGCAGCATCCCCAGCAGCAGGGCCTGTAGGTGATGCAGCTTCAGCGTGGCCTCTGTGTGTTGTACCCAGTAGCAGCTGACAGCGACAGGCAACTTCAGCGCGGCAGGGACTGGGTCCAGGAGGCTCTGTTTCACCTTCAGCGTTTCTAACAGAAGCATCTGCCGGCTAGCCAAGGAGAGCTGGAAATACACACCAGACATTCTGCAAGTTACTTTGGGGAATGTCTTTTTTTTTTTTTCTAGTATGAAGACACTTTCATGCAAATGAAACCAGGTCAGTTTTTATCTTTCTGTGGAAAAAAGTGAGCCCCACTTAGAGCATTTAGAACCTTCGTAAGGGCTGGCGTAAGTTTGGTGACCGGCTGGATGTGCTGTGGTCTTTGTTTGCATCAGTCCGCGCCCCGGTCCACAACCCGTGTGGGCTGCTGGTTATCTTCCGTGTGCCTCTCACCCGGGAAGCTAGTGGAAACAATCCTCAGGCCCCAACCCTTAAAACTGATTCAGTAAATCTGAGGGGAGCCCAGAAATCTGCATTTTAACACTTCTGCTTTAAGAAACAAAGATCTACATTCAACCCTACCCTTACCTGCTAGTGACTGTGCCGGCCCCGGCCTCCATGAGGGCATCACTGACCACCTCCGGAAGGCAGACTGGGACGACATGCACCCTCTGCAGCATCCCACGCAGCCTTCTGTTTGTCTGGGTCCTGACTCAAATGTATGTCTTACTGTCTGTTTTCTTCCACAAGAGAATTGCCCCAGGATGGCCACTTCTAGTGGCGGGTATATTCCAGGGGAACAGGAATATTTAAGGACTGCCTGCATTGTGCTAGTAACTCACCACACTAACTTTTACTCCAGGTTTCACATAAAGAAAGTAATAAGCTATGAGAGCTTCAGGCTCTGGTTGAAATAATTTTAACTTACTGAATATCTTTTCTTCTTTCTTTTCGATTTTTATTCTTTTTTAATTGAAGGATAGTTTTCTTAAGATTTAAGAAACATAAGGGACCTTGCAGGTCACAGAGTTTCACAGAAAAGGAAATTAGGACTATTAGAAGAGCACCGCAGGGTGACTTCACCATC
The DNA here is from genome assembly GCF_029407905.1 of Bubalus kerabau. NCBI lineage: Eukaryota > Metazoa > Chordata > Mammalia > Artiodactyla > Bovidae > Bubalus > Bubalus kerabau. Next base: position 185,146,724 of record NC_073625.1, on the reverse strand, counting down.
AAACTCTGAGAGGAAAAATAATAGTTTGTATTAGTGGTGTCTGCACAAAGCCAGAAAAGACTTCCTTCTTAATTTTCTGGAAAGATGAGACTACCTGGCACATTTCTCGGCATGTAACGCCTCGCCGGTAAGTAAGTGTGTTGACAGCTGAAAATGGAGATGTGACCTTGAAGTAAAACACATTGTAACTGGCAAAACAGTTTCACTGTCAATGTATGACAGCTTTTAATACAATGATTTATAGGTACTGGTTTTAATAACTAGATACTCTGATGAACTTTTTAAAATTAGAAATACACAAAGTGGTTTACAGCACAGTCACCCACCCCTTTGGGAAGTAGCATTAATTACTTAAATTTAAATATATTCCTCATAATCTCCTAAATTGATAAAAGGACATACCAAGCAAAGCTAAGAAAACACATAAATTCTTTTCTGACATAATGCTTAAATTATTGAATTCTCTAGCCAAGTTACAACTTTTATAAACCAAGCAGAGTCTGGCCTTTGACTTCAGACAGGTTCTCCCCTCACTAACTCTGCAGCCGTGAGCAAGTTTCTTAGCTTTTCTACAGTCAGGTCTGATCATCTGTATAATGGACACTAGTAGGAGTTACACAAGATGTTTCCTAAGACTCACTCATCCATGTTCCCTTCCCAAAGGGGAACTGCTCTGCTCACAGCCCTTAAATCTAGTGAGGGTTCATCCCACGTTGACAAATCTGCAGAAGAAGCTGCCACAGAGGCAGAGGAGAGAGGCTGGTCTTGGCACACTGCCTTACTCTCCAAGAACGACCCCTTCCATCTCTCCTTTACAGATAGCCTCTTGAGGGTTCACTTGAATGGTGCTCTGTCCACTGCAAGTAACACAGTGAAAATGGAAACTCTATCCTATGTGGTTACTGTGGGAACTAAATAAGAGATTGTATAAAGTTTCTATTACAAGAGCTGGCACAGAGCAGATGAAGTATTATTATTTTTTAAACTAAAAAAAAATATTTATTTGGCTGCATCGAGTCTCAGTTGTGGCATGCAGGCTTAACTGCAGCATGTGGAATCTTCTCAGACCATAGATCAAACCTGCATTCCTTGCATTGCAAGGCAGATTCCCTACCACTGGGCCACCAGGTAAATCCCAGGTGAAGTACTATTGCCACATCATGTTAAGCAAACGAAATAAACAGATACTATCACAAAGTTTCCATATGTGAACTTCACATCTCTGTAATCACATCTGCACCGATACCCTTTAAAATTACCGTGGGCTAATCAGAGCTAACAGCACTGAATTAGAATACAGAATTGACTGTGCCAATGGAAACCCAAATGACATCTGCAGATACAACTAAGATCTCACCTCACTTTGAATACAGGTACATGATGAGAATACTTGTCACCTGCACTGAGCCAGGAGTATTAGCACACTGTACTCATTATCTCAACTTGATTTTCAGGCAGGAAAAGTGTCCCAATCCCTGTGTCATACCATACACACACACAAGTATCAGTTCCAGATAGATTTCAGATCTAAATGTGAAAGGCAAAAATTTTTTCATGACTTTGGAGCAGGCAATAAGTCAGTTACAAAAATGATAGGCATAAATAATGAAATTTTAGAGTGTATTAAGAACTTCTGTTCATGAAAACATACTTGAGTGAAAAGACAATCCACAGTATACTCCCCACAATGCATGTTATTTGATAAAGGACCTGTATATAGGAATAAACCAAAAAACAGGAATACGGGAAAAGACTTTGAATAGAAGCTTAACAGAATATGCACACGGCCAATGAACACATGAAAAGGTGTTCAAATAAAGTCATCAGAGAAATGCAAATTAACACCCATCAAATTGGCTAAAATGATGGCAACCATAATAGCTAAAATTTTTTAAAAGGATAGAAGACACCAAGTAAGGGTAACGGTGTAGTCAGAGGAATGCCCATAAACTGCTGTGGGAATATTTGCTGGTGAAACCACTGTACAAGAGCACTCGGCAGTCTCCCAGGCGGAATGTATGTGTGTCTTATGGCCCAGCTACTCCTCTCCTAGTTGACGTATAACCAGGAATGGAGTAGCTGGGACGTATGACAACGTGCAACTGTCACGTTCTGTTGAAATGTGACCATATTTTTACTAAATGCTGTACACTCAGATGTTCATAGCACTATTCATAACAGCCTAAACTGCAAACTGCCCAAATGCCCATTAGCTATTAAAAAAAAAAAAAGCTGGAAAAATCAATTGTGGCATATTCCCTCAATGTAAAAATACACAGCAATGAGAAGTGAATGATCTGCAGCTACACACAGTGATATGAATGAATCTCATTAATCTCATGAACATTATGTTGAATAAGACAGATGATTTATGAAGTATAAAAAGTAACTATTAAATGTTGTTAGAGATGAAGACAATGATCACAAGAGGTGAGGGAGAGAGTGACTGCAGCCAGACGGGGCAAGCAGGGGTGCTGATAATGAGTCTTCACCTGGGTTCTCCTTATGTGCAACTGTCAAGCTGGTCAGAACTCATCAAGGTATAAATTATCTGTGCACTTTGCTATGTGGACACATGCAGGGAAGGACGAAGGGCAAAGCAGCAAAGGAAATATTTAGGGCTGATGGATGCACTCATTAGCTTAACTGTAGGATGGATTCACGGATGTAAATGTATATTGAAACTCATCAGAGTATGTACACTTAAAACAGACATTTCATTGTACATCAGTTACTTCTCAATAAAGCCATAGATTAAAAAAAAAAAAAAGGCCTCCAACATTGCACCATTTATGTTGTGAGTAGAAATGTAATTTCAGCAACACATCCTTTAGAATGTTGCTGTTGGAGGATGGAGGGAATGAGAAGGCATCTTGAGACTGAAAAATGAGGCATGTGTCTCCATATAATCAATGGATTGGTTTCTTATCAGGTAACTCACTCAGGGTGGGATCAGGATCTGGTGGACAACAATCGATCAGAAGCATTTGTAGGGGCCATTGGGACAATTTATAGTTAACCTGGGGGTGGGTGCTTGGAAACAGGGTATACATTCCTAAGTCAAAATTCATGAATGGGTAACTGGTCTCATGGACATAGTCAGACTGCTTCAGAAAAGATTTCCATTGTTTGTGACTAGCAGAGCATAGAGGCCACGGGGTCCTAATGATTATTAAAAAGTCTCTATTAACCATAGAGCCCTTATGACAGAGGAGTGACTGATGGCCCTCCAGTATACTCCTGGGAAGGGTCAGCAGAAGAACAGGAAGAGCTATAAGGATTCAGGACACCATTGGTCATGCTAACAGCCACACTTTTTTTTTATTGGTATGGGTAAAGTTTTAATAAATCCCTGTTTGGAATCTGACCTATGCTCAGCTCTAGTCAGTTGTGCTACTTAACATGATAAGAATGTCTCTCATCTAGACTTAAATGAATTATACACACCAGATGTGAATGTCCAATCTTGGGCTTCCCTGAGTATGGTGACTTGTAATCAGGCATGTCCCTTGCAGGGACCTCAGAAGTTATGTATATGGAATTGTTACAAGAAAGATTAGATCCTGTGGGGAAGCAGGCCAATGGGACTTTTTCCTTCTTTAATTGAGATATAATTCCCATGTCATAAAATTCACCCCTTTAAAATGGTTTTAGTTTATTTGTGCCATGCCATGCATTGAAAGAGGAGAGTGAAAAAGTTGGCTTTAAAACTCAACATTCAGAAAACTAAGATCATGGCATCCGGTCCCATCACTTCATGGCAAATAGATGGGGAAACAGTGGAAACAGTGACAGACTTTATTTTTGGGGGCTCCAAAATCACTGCAGATGGTGACTACAGCCATGAAATTAAAAGACGCTTGCTCCTTGGAAGAAAAGCTATGACCAACCTAGATAGCATATTAAAAAGCAGAGACATTACTTAGCCAACAAAGATCCATCTAATGAAGGCTATGGTTTTTCCAGTGGTCATGAATGGATGTGAGAGTTGGACCGTAAAGAAAGCTGAGTGCCGAAGAACTGACGCTTTTGAACTGTGGTGTTGGGAGAAGACTCTTGAGAGTCCCTTGGGCTGCAAGGAGATCCAACCAGTCAATCCTAAAGGAAATCAATCCTGAATATTCATTGGAAGGACTGATGCTGAAGCTGAAACTCCAATCCTTTGGCCACCTGATGTGAAGAACTGACTCACTTGAAAAGACCCTGATGCTGGGAAAGATTGAAGGTGGGAGGAGAAAGGAACAACAGAGGATGAGATGATTGGATGGCATCACTGGCTCAATGGACATGAGTTTGATTAAACTCTGGGAGTTGGTGATGGACAGGGAGGCCTGGCGTGCTGCAGTCCATGGGGTCGCAAAGTCAGACATGACTGAGCGACTGAATTGAACTGAACGAATGCCTGTGCCATGCCATGTCATGCTAACTCACTTCAGTCATGTCTGACTCTGTGCGACTCTATGGACATAGTCTGCCAGGCTCGTCTGTCCATGGGATTGTCCAAGCAAGAATACTGGAATGGGTTGCCATGCCCTCCTCCAGGGACTCTTCCTGACCCAGGGATCGAACGTGGGTCTCTTAAACCTTTTGCACTGGCAGATGGGTTCTTTACCACTAGCAATAAGCATGTGCAACCATCACTAATTCCTGAACATTTCATCACCCCAGAAAGAAAACTTTTCCTATTAGCAGTCATTCCTCATTGCCAAGAAGGCTCCTGGACCTACTGATGTGAATCCTATTCATCCTGCCTGAGCTGTTACCAATGGGGAGGCTAAAAGGGCTAGTTCCTGGTCACCTGTGTAGACATTCTGCGATGGATGATTTTTGGTTGAAGATGCTGTTCTGCCAAATATAAGATGTTCAGCAACATCCTTGGCCTCTCCTAACTAGATGGCAGTAGCAACAGGCCTCTTCCCCAAGTACTACCAATCAAGTGTCCCCTGACATTGCCAAGTGTCACCTGGGGGCAAAATCACCCGCTATGGAGAATCAATGGTGTATAACCTTGGGAGGACTCCAGCTCCTGATTCAGCATCCAGGGATGCTGTCCTGAGGTCCTATATCCTGGAGCTGATGGGCACTTGGAGTGGCCTGGGAGACTCCTGAGTCTGAATACTGAGTTGGATCTAATGTGCTTAGTCGCTCAGTCATATCTGACTCTGTGCAACCCCATGGACTGTAGCCAGCCAGGCTTCTCTGTCCATGGGGTTCTCCAGGCAAGAATACTGGAGTGGGTGGCCATTCCCTTCTCCATGGGATCTTCCCAATCCAGAAATCAAACCCACATCTCCTGCATTGTAGGCAGATTCTTTACCCTCTGAGCCACCAGGGATCCAACCCCCACCCCTACCCCCGCCCCCACAAATAAGTATTGCAATTGGAATTGTGAATTTATCTGCATTTAATTTGTAAATATAAGCAGCTTCATATCTATTTGTAATTTTTAATATATTTATGTAATATTACTAAAAAACAAAGTAAAGAATGGGATTCATGAGACTTTCTTTTAACTCAAAAAGGGGGTTGGCCTGCTTTTCAGGTTTAAGCAACAATGAGTTAGGTTAAAACTCATGTTTTCAGTATTAAACTAAGCAAATCATCCTGATGCCATAAACCTCAAGTCTAAAAAAAAGTTCTCATCAATAAACATGAAAAACTAGGCCCAAGCATCAGTATCAATTTTGTTAATTGCAATTCAGTGCAGTCTGAGATATTAGTTATGCCTTTGGTCAAGGCCTGAAGGCAAACTTTCCATTTTCTGCAGCTCAGAATTTTTTTCCCTTTCCTTTTATTTTTAGTCACTAACTCCATTCTATTACTAGCTAGTTAACAACACACCAGTAGTAATAACCACAGAGATAACACATGCTACTGAAGTACAGTGGAAATGGTAAATTTGGCACTAATGGATCTAGGTTTGAGGCCCAGCATGGATAACTCCCTGGCTGATGATTCACATACTTACTTAAGAGTCCTAGTTTTCTCAGCTACGAAATAGAGGCAATATAGCAACCGACCTCAGCTTGTTATATTGAGAGTTAATACATATGAAAGTACTTTGTAATCTGTAATTTACAGAAATTGCAGTGGTATTACAAACACTTACCTCAGTCAATTTGCTTAAGTCAGAATGATCCTTGGGTAGTTCTACTGCATTAACAATTGATGTTTTGATATTTTTATTAATCCTTTCCACTTCGCTGAAAGTTGGAGGCTGAGGAGGCAGTGCATCCCAGGCCACATTACGTACATGTGGAGGAGCATTCACGAGGAGCCCATAGATGACTTGCCGGATGGGCAGAGAGATTCTGTGGGCGTTTGGTCGCTGCATGTTTTCCACCTGTGTGTGGAGAATGGTCCGTCTCAGCACCAGAGCATCACTGATGAAAGGGGACAGTTGGCCCCTGGCTAAGGCTGCAAGCACCCACGGTGGTAAACCGGGACTCCAGGTGTCTGGGCAGGTGTAAGCACCATGCTGGAAGAAGTCCTGAAGCCTTCCCTGGGCCTGCAGGTACTCCTCCATGGATCTGCACAGAAGTTCCTTCACGGTTCCTCGTCTCTTTTTGGGGAGATGGTTCAGAACGCTGTCTAACGCTTCAGTAGGGTCAGCGAAACGAGACAACCAATTTAGAAGTCCCAGCACCCGGTGATGTCTCCTACCCTTAGAATTGGCAGCCCCAAGAGGCAGTCGTACTTTACTCAAGAACGTCTCCATGACAGGCAGATTAACGTGGTCATTTCCACACAGCACCGCGAAGAGAGGCAGCAGCGTTTTGTTCATATTGCCAAAGTGACAGCACAGCGCATCGAGGAAAAAGCACTTGGCAGGGATGTAGCGGTCTCGTGTGCCCTTGATGGTGTTCACATTTCTCCACTGAAAGCCATTCAGTGGGCAAAACCCACTTTTCAGATCAAAAATGCAAAAGTCACTATCGGATGATAAGACGGGGCAATTCCAGTGATTAGCAAGGGTCATAATGTCCCGATCTGCTTCCGAAAAGCACTGGACGAAACATACCTGCAGCTTGATCAGAACCTGTATGAACACCTCTCGGATGAGTAAGGGGCACACATACCCACCCCCTCCAACAGAAAGGGAATGGGCCATCTGGATCTTCTCCCTAGCTCGATCCTTTAAAGTGTTAAGCTTCTTATCTGAAATGTCACATCCTCCATCTAAGACAACATATGGACAGATTTTACAAGCAAATAGTGATTCAAAGAATTTTTGTACAACATCTGTAAAAGAATCATAGTCCCCTCCATATCGCAGCTCCAAGTTTGAACTGAAGTAAAGCCGGTGGAAGAGGGCATAACCGTCAATGATAATTTTTGTGTCTCGCAACTTAACATCAGTGAAGAATTCATTACTATGATCTTCTACAAAACTCATTAGACCTCGGATACCCATGATCATCTGAAGAATTGCCTGTTTAAAACAAGAGAACACATTTTTAATTGATGTCACAGATGGTGAACAAAGGTACTGTTTTCAGCACCATCAAATGAACAGCAAAGGTTATGAAGAAATCTTTAAATAGAACGCATTAGGTGTTAGCACCTTAGTTCTTACCTAGATTCTGAGCCAACACCACCTAGCTGAGTTCTTTTTCATTCTCTCTCGCTTTCCCCAAGTGTTACAAGGCACAACTTCAATGGTTTCGTGGAAGCTGCTCTTTGGACAGGGATAGAGGCTGCTGACGTACAGAACTTTTGCAGACTTTAATACTGAGACAGTCATCATCCTACAACACAGAATATTTGTTTTGTGGGGTCAAAGTAAAAAGTCCTAAGCTATAAAAATGATAACCTCAATCACTTAATATATCAGAAAACATAGGCTTCAGTTAACTAGTGTGCAGGGTCCCTGATATGGATCCAGTTTTTCTATTTTGATAATCAGAGTCTGAGAATTTCTTTGAGGCCTTGGCTCAAGGGCCTGTCTTAATTAGCATAGTTACAAGTTTCAAGCCGGGAGGAACTGAATTCTCCAGTTTCACTCTAACAAGGGACTCTTCTCATCTGTCTCTGCATATCTGCCAGATTACTGAACATATCCTTCCCCAACCTGCTAAGTTCCAGGATATGAATTGCTAGTGTCTCCTTTGCCCTCAGGCTCCAATATGGCTCAGCAATGCACGGTTACTAATGCTGTGTTCATTTAAAACTGTGAGATTTTGTCAAACATGGATCCTTTCTTTTGCATTAGTTTTGATTTTTAAAGAAACTGTGTTAGAATTTACCTTGATTACAGAGTTTTTGGGCTTCCTCTCGCATTCAGTGCCCAACTCACTTCACCTCAATATTGGCCCTGTGTGTCTCAACACCTTACCCTGTAGGGTACCTACTTCTCTGCAAGTCTCTCTTCTAAAGCAAATTAAAATAGAGACCACATCAACTCATCCCAGGCTAGTTACAGCATCTTGCAGAGTAGATGTTCAACAAATTAGTGCTGGATAGGAGGGCGCACAAAAGGTCTGCTGCAAGTCCTCAAACACGGGCCTTCACACCCGGTCCCCAGGCCGGCAGCGGCCACCTGCTTGGTCCTTTGGGAGGACCCGCGGGAGCCGGGCGAGAACTGGAGGACCTAGCAACTGAGCCAGACCTCCCGAGCGGAATCGGAAGTCTCCGCGTTTGACGTCACGGAGACCCCGGTTACCGGAAGTCAGTGGCGCAGACTCCGCAGGGTGTGAGGGGGTCCACAGGCCTCGCGCGAGGTCATTCAGGAAACACGCTCCGAAAGGCTGCCGTTAAGCTAGGATAGCAAGGCCCGCAGGACGGGCCGCCTTTTCCCCGCCCACCTGGGTCTGCGCACACTTCCGCTTAAATGACCCTCTTAGGGGCCGCCTCCGCGACTTCCCGGTATGCCCCGCGCCTGCTTCCTGGCAACGGCGCCCAGCAGCCTCGCCCGACTTCCTAGTACGGCCCGCGCTGTCTCCTTGGCAACGGCCCCAGCAGTCTGGGTCTCTAGCTCGCCCGGCTTGGCAATCGAGGTGTGAGGCGGCGCCTCCGGACTCCGGGTTACTGGAGGGACCCTCGCCCTCCACCCGGAAAGGTACGGGGAGACTCCTCAGGGCGCGCGGGCGTTCCGGGAATGTGATGGTTTCAGGGCCGCCTCTCCGGGACTCCGAATCCGCTCCTCCTCGCTTCTATTGGCTCTTGACTTTCTGGACCTGCTCCAGCCCTGAGAGGATGTGTGGCTCGTGCCTCCTCCGTTTGTGTTAAGCTGCTTTGCTCAAATGTAAATTTAAAAAATTTAAGGCAAGAAATTATTCGTTTGACCTTAGGGTTAAAGTTTCCCTTAAGGTTAGATCCCTACTTAAGAATCTGGTGTCAAATCTGCTTCTTCTCCATTGTTGTTACTGAGCCGAGATTGATATAACTGCCAGCCATACAGTTCCACCCACCAAGAGTCAATGTGCAACTTTTAGACTCTTATCTCTCTTATCCCACCAAACACACTTTGGGTAGCAGCTGGTTTGCTGGGCATTTAGCTGCTCTGACAGACTGTGCCAGTCGCCGAGGACACAGAAAGAAGGTGTGCTCCTTGCGCTCAGGTTCCTTCATAGCATCTGTAAGGTGGGGGCAAGGGGACACTGATCAGTTCTCAGGTGGCTGTGCAGTCGCAAAGAGGAGACATGAAACCAGCGACCCAACGTGGGACTGGGGAGGGGGCGGCGGATTGCGACTGAGAGGCTGGGCTGGAGGGAGCTTAGTCTGGAGTCCTCTGTAGCGCTGGCCGCGTTGCTTAGACACTGCTGGGCTTAAATGCTCATTTACAAATGAGAGCTCCTGGGAAATTGGACTTCCTCAGAACTATTCTGACCTTCCCTAGGCCGGGACCTTTATCTCATCTCTCCAATAAAGAGGATTACTGAAAGGGTCTTTTCAGTTGAAAAGGTTATGAGTCCATGCACTTTTCTTAACAGCTTCATTTGGCCAGAAAGCATCACTTTTATGGGATCAGAAGCAAACAAAGATACACTGGGAGTCCTGTTCTCCAGTTGTTTTTTCATCAGTAGATTTCACTAATATTTTCTGTGATCTTGATAATCCCACGTAATAGCGGGATTTCCAGGTATGGGCCCCAGCTCTGAAGTTCCAGTCCAATGTGTTTTAGTATTGTCATGATCACCTAGCCACTTAGGTGATCTGCCTCCTCTTCCCCTCCCTCTCTTCCTTCTTTGCTTCCTGCCTTCTTTTCATCCTTCGCTGGTTACTAGTTTTCCTTCTCACCGGCATTAGGAAAAACTTAACTGATTAATACATTATTTCATGAAAGGAAGTGGTGTAAATAGACATTTCCTTGTTTATGTTGGATTCCAAGGATGTTTGTAATTGGCCACCACCATGATGAAGTCCGTTGGCCATATACCTCAAACTACACAGGTAACATTTTGTTTTCTCATTATGCACAATAGGTTTTTGTTTTATAGCTTTGGAATTGTTCTGACTCCAAGGACCAGTATTTAATTTAAAATCATGCTTTCTTAGCAATTTAAAATGAAACTCATTTTTCATAATTATTAGCAAAACATTTTCCATTTTGATGAAATAAAAGTGATTTTACCATGCACATACTCATATGAAACAGTCCCGCTTTTCATAATTCTGCTATGCATATATAGTTTATTGAGGAATTACAGCTTTACCGATAACAAATTTATATTCAGCGAATAAAAATACAATTTTAGATTTGAACTGCATTTGTGAAACTTGTTGTTTTCAATCCAGGGAGATTATTCTATCACAGTGTGTATAATAAAAAAAACTTCAGAAACTGGATCAGAATTTGCTTGGGATGGGAAAAAATTCATTTCAAATCCATATCCCTCTTCACATCTATAAAAACAAATGCAAATATCCTGGTTTAAAATCTACAGGAAAAAAAAAAATCAAACCAGCATCATGCTAATTTCTGGTTTAATTCTAACTCACCATTTGTTCTGAGAATGCAATGGCAGTACTGTTGGCAGGAAAATCCCATGGACGGAGGAGCCTGGTAGGCTGCAGTCCATGGGGTCGCTAAGAGTCAAACATGACTGAGTGACTTCACTTTCACTTTTTACTTTCATGCATTGGAGAAGGAAATGGCAGCCCACTCCCGTATTCTTGCCTGGAGAATCCCAGGGATGGGGGAGCCTGGTGGGCTGCTGTCTATGGGGTCACACAGAGTTGGACATGACTGAAGTGACTTAGCAGCAGCATCAGCAGCACCATTTGTTAGTCAAAATAGACATAAGGGACTTCCCAGGTGGTCCAGTGGTTAAACCTTCTCCTTCCAACACAGGGGGTGCAGGTTTGATCCTTGCTGCAGTAGCTAAGATCCCACATGCCTTGTGCCAACAAACTGAAAACATAAACAGAAGTAATATTGTAACAAATTCAATAAAGACTTTAAAAATGGCCCATATTAAAAAAAAATAAACATAAGGTGGAAAGAATTACATAAAACTTGATGGAGATGTGTATATTTTAGGGAATTATAAAGTTCTTTTATTTGGATGTTTTTTGAAAAGTAGGCAGGGAGTATAAAATCTTAAACAGATTGTTGATTAGAAAACATAGATACATCTCAAAACGCTGGGGAAATTTGACTGTTACTCAGTTTTGCCAAATTTAGCTATCTGAGGGAAGGCTCTGTTTTTGTGAAAGACTGCCTTATATTGGAATCTGCAGTATCTCTACCTTTTAACATTTTCTCAAGTAGTTAAAGTTAACCAACACTGGGTCATTCAATCCACTAATCAAGGAATCAGTATCACTATCAGAAACTTACATTTTTTGTTAGGAATAGTTCAGCACCTATTAGATCTGACCTCTGGATCTTTCCTCTTTAAGGCATTGACCAGTACTACTTGGATGCATTTGACCATCTCCTAGGAGACTTGAATGAGACTTGGAGTTTCTATAAGTAAACAAACAGTTCTCTCTTATTTGGAGCAATGCTGAAATTCCGAGAGGCTTCTAAGTGTGTGAGTGGATCAATAGCTGTTTCCACTTGTCCAAAGTCCTTGATTGCGAGAAGATACACGCTTCAACAGAAACTTGGCAGCGGAAGTTTTGGAACCGTCTATCTGGTGTCAGACAAGAAAGCCAAACAAGGTGAAGAATTGTAAGTAAAAAATATTTCATGCAAATCTTGAGTTGGCTGCTGTGTCTGTGCAGCTCTTATGAAATACTGTTTACTTTGCTCTTTGCATTAAAATAAGTATTTAATAAGAGATAGAAAAGCTCCTTGAATGGTGTCTTCAGATGAGATTGTTAAAGGCATTTCAGCCGGTGAGTATAATATAATGAGGTTCAGTTCAGTTCAGTTCAGTCAGTCGTGTCCGACTCTTTGCGACCCCATGGACCGCTGCACGCCAGGTCTCCCTGTCCATCACCAACTACTGGAGTTTACTGAAACTCATGTCCATTGAGTCGGTGATGCCATCCAGCTATTGCATCTTCTGTTGTCCCCTTCTCCTCCTGTCTTCAATCTTGCCTGGCATCAGGGTCTTTTCCAAGGAGTCAGTTCTTTGCATCAGGTGGCCAAAGTATTGGAATTTCAGCTTCGACATCAGTCCTCCCAGTGAACACTCAGGACCGATCTCCTTTAGGACGGACTGGTTGGATCTCCTTGCAGTTCAAGGGACTCTCAAGAGTCTTCAACACCACAGTTCAAAAGCATCAATTCTTTGGAGCTCAGCTTTCTTTATAGTCCAGCTCTCACACCCATACATGACTACTGGAAAAACCATAGCCTTGACTACATGGACCTTTGTTGGCAAAGTAATGTCTCTACTTTTTAACATGCCGTCTAGGTTGGTCATAACTTTCCTTCCAAGGAGTAAGCGTCTTTTAATTTCATGGCTGCAGTCACCATCTGCAGTGATTTTGGAGCCCCCAAAAATAAAGTCAGCCACTGTTTCCACTGTTTCCCCATCTATTGGCCATGAAATGATGGGACCAGATGCCATGATCTTAGTTTTCTGAATGTTGAGCTTTAAGCCAACTTTTTTACTCTTCTCTTTCACTTTCATCAAGAGGCTCTTTAGTTCTTCTTTGCTTTCTGCCATAAGTGTGGTATCATCTGCGTATCTGAGGTTATTGATATTTCTTCTGGCAGTCTTGATTCCAGCTTGTGCTTCATCCAGCCTAACATTTCTCATGATGTATTCTGCATGTAAGTTAAATAAGCAGGGTGACAATACACAGCCTTGACGTACTCCTTTTCCTATTTGGAGCCAGTCTATTGTTCCATGTCCAGTTCTAACTGTTGCTTTCTGACCTGCATACAGATTTCTCAAGAGACAGGTCAGGTGGTCTGGTATGGGGTAGATTATATGAAAGTAAGATTTTTATGCATACCAAAGTCTCAGTAACAGCCTTGCTTCTGCTTAACTTGATTGGGATTTGAATAAGAAAATAAAAATTGTTTATAAAGACTGCATTTTTAGAAGGCTGAGAAGACTGAGTACTGAAGAATTGATGCTTTCCAACTATGATGCTTTAGAAGACTCTTGAGAGTCTTTTGGACAGCAAGGAGATCAAACCAGTCAATCCTGAAGAAAATGTAGAAATGTCATGAAATGCAAATGGATGGTAATTCACATTTGAGGTAAATAGAGTGTACTGAAAGTGAGTGAAAGTCACTCAGTCGTGTCCAACTCTTTGTGACCCCATTGGCTAGTGCATGGAATTCTCCAGGTCAGAATATGGAATGGATAGACTTTCTCTTCTTCAGGGCATCTTCCCACCCAGTGGGAAGAACCCAGGTCTCCTGCATTGCAGGTGGATTCTTTACCAGCTGAACCACAAGTGAAGGAAATATAACATTGACTTTTTTTGGCTTTTTTCCAAGGAGGAGTTGTTCAAAGTCTGTAGTCATACAGCCCTCAAAGTAGACATTTAAACCAAACAGAGGTTCCCATCTCAAGTTATCTTGTATTTATGATGCACATGTTACTTTTTTCCTTTTGATTTTAATTGAACCCTATAAACTTTCATGGTAGAGAAAACCTGTTAATGCTATTGGACAGTACATCTCTTACAAATAAGGATGAATCTTCATTTTTAGCTTAAAGTTGTTTGAATTTGCTGCAGTAAAAACTTAGTTGGAACTGAAAATAAGAAACGTGTACATCAGAAACACAGGAGGAAAAGAAAGGAGAAGGAAGAGTGATCCGAGAAATTAGCCCTTAACTTGAGAAGAACAAAGTTCCATCCCGTAATCTATCTTAGAGGTTTTGATGCTACTCTGAATTCTTCCAGCTTTTGCCCATTGGTTTAAAATCAGTGTGATAAACTTCTTTCTACTTCTTAATATGCAATATAAGCTATAAAAGTAATTGTTACACTGATACTACTGTTTTATTTTTTAAAAAATCAACCTTTTAAATGGTCTATATGTCCAGAATTTTTAAAAGTAAGTATCTAGACTTAATAATTTTTGATGAACTCCTATGTGAAGAATGGGAACAGTGCTTGCACTTTTCTGGTGTCCTTAGAACATGCTTTATGACTCCAAACAATAATTTTTTACCTTAAATACTAGAAATACCCAAGACATTTAGAACAGGATGATAAATTTATGAAAATTATTAACTCTTTATGGAGACATTAAGAGTAGACCTAAATCTGACCCAAGAGTTAAAAAATCACAGTGTAAAGAATGTATACAATTTTAGTTTCTTCAACTAATGAGAAATGTAAAGAATTTTAGAGTTAACAGGAGGCCTAAAAAGTTGTATGAAGACTAAACTTGAACATTTCAAACTTGAGATAATGGGTAATAATGGGTCTGTGTATGTGTGTAAGTGTGTAGGGAAGTGGAGAGGAGATTGGGAGAGAAGAGGGGGCTGGGGACGATTGGGTGGGAAGTGATTTGTTAGTGACCTTGGCAGTACCTGAACTTAAGATTTATGACTTGAGCTGAAGAAAGCCTGGATGTGTAGAATGAATTCGACAGTGAGGATAACTGACAAATCATTTAATAGGGAAGATCTAGTCCAGAATCTCTCAGACAGGAATCATTCATCATCAGAATCTCTACAACATATTATATACTGGTCATAATCACTTTATATACGTTTGGTTTGGCCTGCAGAGTCGTTTCTTTTAAAATCTAAATTAGCTGCCAGTATTTAAAAATGGGCAGCTCTCCTAACAACTCTCCTAAAGTTGAGCTTTTCATCTTCTCTTGAAAAAAAATTAGAAGATTTGATCATATTTGCTAATGCTGCTGCCTGTATAGCCAGTGCAGACTGAAGCTGCAGGCAGTGGCCTTCTTTAGGCAGATCCTAGAGTCCTCTCCAGTTAGCTACATTCTTGCCCCTTCTTACTGTCTCTTACACTTTCCACTATTTGCCTGCTTTTGTAGACATTTGACTTTCAGTTCAGTTCAGTTCAGTCGCTCAGTCGTGTCCGACTCTTTGAGACCCCATGAATCACAGCACACCAGGCCTCCCTGTCCATCACCAACTCCCGGGGTCCACCCAAACCCATGTCCATCGAGTCGGTGATGCCATCCAGCCATCTCATTCTCTGTCATCCCCCTTTCCTCCTGCCCCCAATCCCTCCCAGCATCAGAGTCTTTTCCAATGAGTCAACTCATCACATGAGGTGGCCAAAGTACTGGAGTTTCAGCTTTAGCATCATTCCTTCCAAAGAACACCCAGGGCTGATCTCCTTCAGAATGGACTGGTTGGATCTCCTTGCAGTCCAAGGGACTCTCAAGAGTCTTCTCCAACACCACAGTTCAAAAGCATCAATTCTTCAGTGCTCAGCTTTCTTCACAGTCCAACTCTCGCATCCATACATGACCACTGGAAAAACCATAGCCTTGACTAGACGGACCTTTGTTGGCAAAGTAATGTCTCTGCTTTTCAATATGCTATCTAGCTTGGTCATAACGTTTCTTCCAAGGAGTAAGCGTCTTTTAATTTCATAGCTGCAATCACCATCTGCAGTGATGTTGGAGCCCAAAAAAATAAAGTCTGACACTGTTTCCACTGTTTCCCCATCTATTTCCCATGAAGTGATGGGACCAGATGCCATGATCTTTGTTTTCTGAATGTTGAGCTTTAAGCCAACTTTTTCACTGTTCTCTTTCACTTTCATCAACAGGCTTTTTAGTTCCTCTTTACTTTCTGCCATAAGGGTGGTGTCATCTGCATATCTGAGGTTATTGATATTTCTCCCAGAAATCTTGATTCCAGCTTGTGCTTCTTCCAGTCCAGTGTTTCTCATGATGTACTCTGCATATAAGTTAAATAAGCAGGGTGACAATATGCATCCTTGATGTACTCCTTTTCCTATTTGGAACCAGTCTGTTGTTCCATGTCTAGTTCTAACTGTTGCTTCCTGACCTGCATATAGGTTTCTCAAGAGGCAGGTCAGGTGGTCTGGTATTCCCATCTCTTTCAGAATTTTCCACAGTTTATTGTGATCCACACAGTCAAAGGCTTTGGTATAGTCAATAAAGCAGAAATAGATGTTTCTCTGGAACTCTCTTGCTTTTTCCATGATCCAGCGGATGTTGGCAATTTGATCTATAGTTCCTCTGCCTTTTCTAAAACCAGCCTGAACATCTGGAAGTTCACAGTTCACGTATTGCTGAAGCCTGGCTTGGAGAATTTTGAGCATTACTTTACTAGCATGTGAGATGAGTGCAATTGTGCGGTAGTCTGAACATTCTTTGGCATTGCTTTTCTTTGGGATTGGAATGAAAACTGACCTTTTCCAGTTCTGTGGCCACTGCTGAGTTTTCCGAATTTGCTGGCATATTGAATGCAGCACTTTCACAGCATCATCTTTCAGGACTTGAAACAGCTCAACTGGATTTCCATCACCTCCACTAGCTTTGTTCATAGTGATGCTTTCTAAGGCCCACTTGACTTCACATTCCAGAATGTCTGGCTCTCGGTGAGTGATCATACCATCATGATTATCTTGGTCATGAAGATCTTTTTTGCACAGTTCTTCTGTGTATTCTTACCACCGCTTCTTAATATCTTCTGCTTCTGTTAGGTCCATACCATTTCTGTCCTTTATCGAGCCCGTCTTTGACGTTTGACTTTAGAGCTGCTGAAATTATGAAAGATTGTGAATATGGCTGCTCATGGAGTGTTAGCATGCTCAAAGAAAGGCAGTGCAGTGTCATGGCTAAGTCCACAGGCCTTGAAGGTGAACAGATCAGTAAGTAAAGCTAGTCTTGTTCTTAACTGAGATTAAGATTATACAGGTTCCTAATCCGAGCTTCAGTTTTCTTAGACACCACCTGGTAACTGCAACTGGAAGTGAAAAAAAAGTGTTAGTCACTTAGTCGTGTCCAACTCTTTGCGACCCCATAGACTGTAGCCCACCAGGCTTCTCTGTCCTGGGATTTCCCAGGCAAGAATACTGGAGTGGGTTGCCATTTCCTTCTCCAGGAATTTTCCTGACCCAGGGATCAAACCCGGTCTCCTGCATTTCAGGCAGATTCTTTACCATCTGAGCCACCAGGGAAGCTCAACTGCAACTGGGACTCTCTAAGTAGAAGCTTTTCTTTTGCATTCCTCTTTCTTTCTTTCTCTTTTTCTCTTTGGCTGTGTCTTGTTGCTGGGCTTTGGTCTTCGTTGCTCAGCAGGCTTTTTCTAGTTGTGAGCAGAAGCTATTCTTTGCTGCAGTGCATTGATCTCTCATTGTGGTCGTTTCTCTTGTTGTGGAGCATGGGCTCTAGGCACGCATGCCTCAATAGTTGTGGCTTGCAGGCTCTAGAGTGTGGGCTCACTAGTTGTGGCACACAGGCTTTAGTTGCTCCTCAGCACGTGGCATATTCCTGGACTAGGATCAAACCCATGTACCCTGCATTGGCAGGTGGATTCTTAACCTCTGGGCCATCAGGGAAGCCCTTGCATTCCACTTTTAAGAGAGAAAAGTCTCCAAGCAAAGCTATTTGATATTAGGTGTGTGATCTTAGAAACTTCTAGAATCTTTCATGAGATCATAATGCTTCTGTTGTCATCTACTCTTTCCTGTCTCTATGGCTGTCTGAAAGAAACTGGTCCTCGGAATGCTGACCTTTTAGCTGTGTAGGGCAGCAGCTCACCATTGATTGTTGTTTTTAATGCACACATAGAGGCAGGAGACTAAGCCCATATTTTTACATCCTTTCCCGGGAGTGTTGACAGTTGTACCTTTGGTTTGTGATCAAACCACATTAACAAGCACCGCCCATTCTCCAGGCAGTTTTGTTAGATTATGTTTTTTATTCTGCTTTACATACTAGGTCATAAACATAGGAAATTGGTTTAGAGATGGGTAGAAAATACCTCCTAAAAAGATTTCTGTATTGTTATGAATGCTGTTCCCTTAACAGATCAGAGTAGATCTGACTTTCTTCATGTTTTCAGATACACTCCTAACTTTTTGAGTTGATAAGTAGAGGGTGTGGTATCTTTGGGTTCACAGGTGTCTCACTAAAGAATCTGCCTCCAATGCAGGAGATATAGGTTTGATCCCTGGGTCGGGAAGATCCCCTGGAGGAGAAAATGGCAACTCCTCCAGTATTCTTGCCTGGAAAATCCCATGGACAGTGGAGCCTGATGGGCTGCAGTCCATAGGGTCACAAAGAGTCAGACATGACTTAGCGTCAGCACGCATGCACACATGCATGCATAGTACCTTCAAATGCCAGCCTACTGCCTTGGTACCCGTAGTAAAGGAGTTATTTGACAGTCCATAAGCCTCACCTGGTTTGTAGGTCACTGTTAACAGTTCCTGTGAACTCTAGGTCCAGGAAATACGCACTTTAGATTTAATTAAAAAACTTTCTTAGATAGTTGCAATTTGTTACTGTGCCTCTTGAGGGCATCACTCTACCATCTACATTATTCATGAATTTGTGAATTTGAATTACAATGTAAATATCACATTCCTTTACATTTTTATTGACTTTCTGCATTTACTATGAGATTTTTTAAAAGACTGTGGGCATTATACTTGATTAATAAATGTTTGGAGAGAGGGGGGTTTTTTTGGGCATAGAAATATCTGGCATTCTTTTTTCGTTATCACAGTAGAATAAAATTAAGCTTAAAATGATTAGTGAATGAGATAGGGGATTTTACTTTATTATACTCTGTGTAATGAAATTCATAAAACAATATTTGGGAATATTTTCTTTCATAATAAATTACAGAAACTCTGGTCTAATGATAATGTGAAGGTGTGATAAAGTTAATGCATATTCCTAAAGTTTATTCCAATTCTGGCTCATAATTTTTGTTTTTTGTTAAGCTGTCAATTTTTTATTATACAAACCAAAGGTTTTGATAAGCTAGGAAGTTACTTTGATACTTAGAATAGTATGTATAATTTAATAGGAATCATGGGCCACAGTTGGTGAATTTCAACATTAATCTTATCAGCATAGAATGCTGGCTTTTAAAAAAACTTTTATCACATTTAAGATTCAGTGACATTATTATGTGGAGTTGATTTTGTGCTCTAGTCTTTTAGTTTGTCAACTCAAGCGTGTAATACAATTTATGTAATAAATCTTTGGCTTAGACCAAGAACCAGGAAGGAAACTGAAGCAATAGGATACAAGGTTCGGCCCTTAGGAACTTCCTTTCTAGAAGAGACGTAAAACAACCAGCAGCCAGTGCAGTTATTCAGCCTTTGCGTGGCAGGTTGCTCTTGGAGATGTGGGAATGGCCACTGCCCAGCTTCCTCTTAGCTACGTGAGGTCATTATTTTGCTGGTTCCTGTGCTTTATTTCAGAGCTTTCATTTTCTCCCCCTTTGGTTTTATCCATGAAAATATCTAAATATTTCCCTCCGTAACTGTGCACCTATACTTTGGTCTTCACCTGAATATGCTCAACATGGTTAACGTGGAAATGCCTTTTCTCTCCACAGGACATTTTTTCCCAGTATCAAGTCTGTTTAGTATGAGATGAGGATCCTAAATAGAAAAGGCCACCAAATCCTTGGAGAAGTGTCCCCAAGCCCACACAGCGAGGCCCAGGACCTTGCCTCCCAGGAAAGCTCTGGGGCCTGTATTAGAGTGGATATTTAAAAGCCTTAACAAGCATGTTTCCCTCCCAGCCATGGAAACAATATGGGAGAGATGGAGGCTGGAGGCTGCTGATAGAATTAGTCATATTGATAGCAAGAGCAGGGTGGTCTTAGACCTTGAGAATAAAGGAGGTGAAAAGTTATAAAGAGGCAATAAAAAGAAACCCAAAACAGTCCAGGTCCTTTATTGTAAAGCTAAAAAAATGGCTGTCCTTAGCCCAGTCCCTCCTGAGAATATCTCAGGCTTATAGCCCAGTTCCAAAGTGTTGTGTTGAGTTGTAACCACCAACAGGGGTAGGGCCAAGGGGGTCAGGGCTTTTGAAGGACAGAACCATGCTAAAGCCATCCCATTAAGATCCATTCCTCAGCTTTCATCTTAATACACCTAGAGATGATCAGTCTAGGTGAGGAACAAATTCAGATAAGATGACTCTAAATCATGATGCAGCTTCTTAATCCTAGGCTTAGAATGAATAAGCACCTCCTTTCATGTACCTCCCCACTATTTTCTGGGGTGAGTCTGGAGAAGCTGAATGTCTAATCAGAAGTGAAAGTATAACTAAAATGAAATAGGTGGAAGAATTGGACAGTTATTTGATTTAATCAGATGAAGGGTCTCTTCTTCATAATAGGGAACATTGTTCCCAGTGACTGTTTTCCTGGGAACCCTCAGAGCCAGTGTATGTCTCCTGAACACTCTAGAGGCACGTACTTACAGTTAACCCTTGGCTACCTTCTTTTCCAATATTGAAGGTAACATGCATACATTTTACAAAAATACATGTGTGCGTAAAGCAGGAAAATGATCTGTAATCCTGCCATCCAACTTCTGGTGTTTACTGTATCCACTGACAGACATTTATTCAGTCTTCAAGGAAACATGGCATTGGTCATAGTAGTTGCCTCAAAGATCGAGGACAAGGAGTGAAGGAGACTTATTTTCCACTTAACCATTTTTGTACATTTGGAATTTTGTACCATGTGAAAGCTTGAAAAAATCTTCATAATAAAGAAACTTGATATTCATTCAACAAATGTGGTGACCAGATTCTGGTATTCTTTGAAGTGGAAGTGAAAAACTGTTGTGCCTTTTTGTATCCTCAGAGATATTATATAATGACTATTTCAGTGTATCTTTTCTGTCAGTAGTATAAGTCTGGAACACTAATGAATAACCAAGCTTCAGTCACTGAGACGTGATGGGCATTCCATGCTTCAGTTGAAGAATATTTGAGCCAGTTCAGTTGGTAAAGAATCCACCTGCAATGCAGGAGACCCCGGTTCGATTTCTGGGTTGGGAAGATCCGCTGGAGAAGGGATAGGCTACCCACTCCAGTATTCTTGGGCTTCCCTTGTGGCTCAGCTGGTAAAGAATCCGCCTGCAATGCAGGAGACCTGGGTTTGATCCCTGGGTTGGGAAGATCCCCTGGAGAAGGGAAGGGCTACCCACTCCAGTATTCTGGCCTGGAGAATTCCATGGATTATATGGTCCATGGGGTTACAAAGAGTCGGACATGACTGAGTGACTTTCACTTTCACTTTCAGTGGATTATAGCCACTTTTGCTGAGATGCTCAATGTAATTAGAAAAAAAGGACTTCATCCATTTTCAAGTTTGTTTCCAACACACTGAGACATGGAGAAATCAGTTTTCTTATTATAAGGAATGAACTAAAAAGCCTCCCTTTCTGTGTGTATTTTTTCACTGTTTATGGAAAAGGGCATTATTTCCTCTTAGAAAATTAATAAATTGATTTTAGTAACCTGCTAGTGTCAAAAATAATTAAAAATGAGTAATAGTTCTTTATCAGAATGTATAGATTTTATAATATTTGAAACAGCTTTCAGTGACTCAGAATGACAGTAATTTCTGCTATTTAATAGCAGATAGCCTTCAGCAAAGCTACTGTTTATATATTGTAACTATTATGGATTTTCTGTCTGATTTACTTAATTATTTGAACATATCTTTACTTTCAGTTTTGAGTCATTCTAAATAAGACATCAGTAGATTTAATGAGTCTTGCTTTGAGCCTATTCTCTGTACTCTTATTAAAGCTATTATTCCTATATTATGACCGGGAGTTCTCCCCAGCAGGTATCTGTGATGATGGAATTGGATTGTTGAGTGAGCTGAGTTAATTTAATAGGATTCAAAGGTTTATGCAGTGGAGAGTTATAAAAGCAATTTGGAGGAAACTAATGATTTCTTTCCATTTTGCCATGCCAGAAAATATAGTTTTCTTCTGTTTTTTTATTATAGTGATCAGGTCTTTTCCCCTTAAAATCTTCAGTCTTTTAATAGAGATTATAATATGAGTGCATCTTAAAATCTCTTTTAAAGTAGTTCATGTTCTGGAACATATTGTGTATAGGCTCCTTCCTAGGTAAATCTGGACAGGGTAAGTTTGAACTTAGACTTCACTTTGAGCTTTGCCACTTGGTCTGCAGTTCAGGTCCTGTGAGATTCTGGCCATCTTACATAATTAGAGTTTGGGAGCGGGAAGGGAAAAGGGAGGAGAGAGAGTGGGTGCACACTGGTTTACCCCAATTGTGGTAATGAAGTTGACGTTCTGGGGTAAGTGATTCACGTCTTCCTGAGGCTGCATGTATTAGCAGGAAAGAAACCATGAGCTTTTTATCTCGGATGTAATACTTAGGAATGAGGGATGACTAATAAATACAATACCTTAGGATGAGTAGGGTGCAAGGAAACCCTCCACTTCAGGAGCCAAACAAGCCTTCCCTGAAGACTGAACCACCAAGAAGCATTCAGAAGGAAGACAACAACACACAAAAAGCCTTTTTGTAAAATCCTTTTTTTCTTACATTACTGTTGTTTGAAAGAAAACAAAAGGGATTTATTTAAAATATGTTGACAGGAGAAGAGTATAGATAAATTACTTTAGTATATTTATTACATTTTCAGACTATTTAAATTCTTTCCTTATACCACTCTGTTGTTCCAGTGTATTGCTTTGGTGGATTTGTGAGTAGAGAAGCTAATGGTTTTTCTAACACTGAATAATACCCCCAGGAAATAGGGAATATTATTCTTTATAAATGTATGAGATGGGGGTAGGGATATCTAAGCTATTTTAATAAACAATATTTTTAAATGTATTTGAATATGCTGGTCCCTTTAACGTTATCATTGCTGACTACTTTAAGTTTTAAAAACACAAGAGTGTGTAAGCCTATTATTTTAAATGTGATTTTTGTCTAATTTATTAAATAAATTGAAGATGGAAATGGCAATCCACTCCAGTATTCTTGCCTGGAGAATTCCTTGGACAGAGGAGCCTGGTGGGCCACAGTCCATAGGGTCGCAAAGAGTTGGATGCGACTGAAGCAACTTAGCACTTAGCGTTCAGTAAATACAACAAAATGCTTTGAGAATAAATGTACAATATACAAGAAAAAACTTTATAGGTGTAGGACAGTTCAAGTTTTTAATCCCCTAACAAATAAAGGAATTTTTTTTTTTTGCAAGATGTGTTACAGCAAAGTCTGAGATGAGTTTTGATAGATTTCAAATCCAAGGTTTTTAATGGTTGACATCACAATATTCTTCACACTAACTTTATAGTTTCCTGATGCCAGAACAAACTGTAACTAGCCCTTCTTGTTCTTGATTCTATTCAAGCAGCCTTCCTTCTTGAGAGAACCTTTGCTCCAGCAGCTTTTGTTGGAACAAGCCACCTAGCACTGGGCCTGGCACAGCTGGCAGTTCCCTGTACTGTCGCTTGCTCCTGAGGATCATCTGAGAGGGTATCTTGTTTTCCCAGTCCTTCCCCTTCTGAACTGATCTGCTTCCTTTTTTGACATGTGCATTGACCTGGAAGTAGGTATAGGCAGTTTTGGCCAGTACCCACCTCTATAATATTTTGAGCTGAAAATTTGAGTTGTGATACTTGCACCTTTAAATAACTTGGAAAATGAGATTCATCTATAACTTAATTGTCAAAGAAATGAGAAAGCATAAAACTCTCAGGTTAAAATTAGTTTTGGCTTACTTTATTACTCCTGAGCAGATTTTCCTGGGGAAAAAATTTGGTTGCCATGATATTCATGTCTAAATAGTAGACTTAGATTGACCTGTATGACTTGAAAGTCAACAAGGGAGAAAAACAACAACCCGTATGTTACTATTAGCTTCTTGGTCAGTTATCTTTTAGAACCAGATTTGTAAGTTTATATTTACATGGGAAATAGATATAGTTAACACCAAAATTTCTAAAAGTAGCTTATGTACATTAATTGTGCATTATATACATAATTTCATGTAGTTTTTAAAATATGCATTTAATATTATGTGACTCATTGCTTTAAAATACTATGAAATTGAATTTCTGTTCCATAGTCTTAACAGGGATAAAATCACTTTATATTTCTCAGCTGCTCTCATAGCCCCCTTTACCTGATAATTTTAAGTATAAATGAACAATCATGAAACCTTTGACATGTAGAACATACTAATTAGGACAGCATTGCTATTGTTTAGTAATCATGTGAAAAATCTACCCAAAGTTTTAGTTATTTAAAAAGCAAACCCTGAGCATGAGGAAACTTCTGGAGCTGAAGGGCATCCTCGTTGTCATGATTGTGGAGATGGTTTTGTGGGCATATCCAGATGTCAAAATTTATCAAATTATATACCTTAAATATGTGCAGTGTATCACATGCCGATTATACCTTAATAAGTGTGTATAGGGCTTCCCTGGTAACTCAGCTGGTAAAGAACTCACCTGCAATGCAGGAGACCCCGCTTCTTTTCCTGGGTCAGGAAAACACCCTGGGGAAGGGATGGGCTACCCCACTCCAGTATTCTTGGACTTCCCTGCTGGCTCAGATTGCAATGAGGGAGACCTGAGTTTGATCCCTGGGTTTGGAAGATCTCCTGGAGGAGGGCATAGAAACCAACTCCAGTATTTGTGCCTGGAGAATCCCGTGGACAGAGGAGCCTGGTGGGCTACAGTCCATGGGGTCACAAAGAGTCAGACACGACTGAGCGACTGAGCACAAAGCACAGGTGTGTTTAGAAAATACAAACCTTGTGAAAAGACAGCTTTCAGAATGGGAGAAAATAATAGCAAACAAAGCAACTGACAAAGAATTAGTCTCAAAAATATACAAGCAGCTCATGCAGCTCAATACCAGAAAATAAATGACCCAATCAAAAAAATGGTCAAAAGAACTAAACAGACAGTTCTCCAAAGAAGATATATAAATGGCTAACAAATACTTGAAAAGATGCTCAACGTTGCTGATTATTAGAGAAATGCAAATCAACAGCACAATGAGGTACCATCTCATGCCGGTCAGAATGTCTGCTATCAAAAAGTCTACAAACAATAAATGCTGGAGAGGGTGTGGAGAAAAGGGAACCCTCTTACACTGTTGGTGGGAATGCAAACTAGTACAGCCACTATGGAGAACAGTGTGAAGACTCCTTAAAAAACCAGAAATAGAACTGCCATATGACCCAGCAATCCCACTCCTGGGCATACACACTGAGAAAACCAGAGTTGAAAGAGACACGTGTACCCCAATGTTCATCACAGCACTGTTTATAATAGCCAGGACATGGAAACAACCTTGATGTCCATTGGTAGATGAATGGAAAAGAAAGCTGTGGTATGTATACACAATGGAATATTACTCAGCTATTAAAAAGAACACATTTGAGTCAGTTCTAATGAGGTGAATGAAACTGGAGCCTATTATACAGAGTGAAGTAAGTCAGAAAGAAAAACACTAATACAGTATATTAACACATATATATGGAATTTAGAAAGATGAGAACGATAACCCTATATGTGAGACAGCAAAAGAGACTCAGATATAAAGAACAGACTTTTGGACTCTGGGAGAAGGCAAGGGTGGGATGATTTGAGAGAATAGCATTGAAACATGTATATTACCATATGTGAAATAGATCACCAGTCCAGGTTTGATGCATGAGACATAGTGATCAGGGCTGGTGCACTGGGACGACCCTGAGGGATAGGATGGGAAGGGAGTTGGGAGGGGGGTTCAGAATGGGGGACATATGTATACCCATGGCTGATTCATGTCAATGTATGGCAAAAACCACTACAATACTGTAAAATAATTAGCCTCCAATTAAAATAAATTAAAAAAAATGCAAACCCTGGACCACGGTACATGGAATCTCTGAGGTTGTTAAGCTGGTTGATTTTGCAGTTGCTAGTGATGATCACTGTGAAATTTGATAGCTTAAGCTTAATGTTGCTTTCTTAATCTTTGAGTTCAGACCAATCAATCTTGTTTTTAGATCAGAGAAAAATTAAAGGCTTTGTTTTTCAGGACCTTTATTGAGCAAGTGAGGAAGGAAGGTTAAATGCATATGTTCTAAGTTTCCAAATTTCTAATAGAAAATTTGGGATATTGAAGCTTTGATTAGAATGTGTCTGGGTGTCAGTGTCCTCAAATTCCTACATGTGGTTGGCACTCAGCGTTTTAGTTTGAATGATATTTCCACTTCCCTTTTAGTTTGAGTTTGGAGAAACCTCTAGAAACCTAATCACGTAGCTATACCTGCCTTCCCTCAGGAGAGATTTGAGGAAAGTTGTAGCCTGGCAGCCCTTCATTTCCTCTCTCCTTCATCTTCCTTCTCATGGGCCTCACACAAGTACAGATATTGTGGGTTTGGAGGCAAGATCAGACGATGCAGTTTTTACAGTAACGGATTTGCTATTTGTTGATCAGCTGCTTTTATTTCATGTGCTCTTTGAAAGATATTTCAGCACAGTGATTATTGAGCTTTAACTATGAATAATTTCCATTATTTTCAGAATTGTTTTAGAAATGAAAATTATAAGAAGGTTCAATGACAGATGTTATGTGCAAGGCAGTTTAACATTGCTTAGGAATGGGTGTTTGATGTGGATGGGACTCGACACATACCTGAAGTGAGCCTTACTCTCTTTAAAAAGGTTGAATTTTGAACTCAGAAGGGGTAAGGTGTATTCAACAGGTCTTGAAAACCAAGAGCAGTAGATAATTTCCTCCAGGTAAAGCTTATTTTAGCATTATTTTGCTCTCTGCACAATGACAAAAACTTCGTGTGTGTGTGTCTTTGTATATATGTACAGAAACACACAAACTGTGAATATGTATATATACATATACTGTGTGTGTGCATATATACATACACATAAACACACAAGTATGTATGTGTGTGTGTATTCACACACGTACATTCTTGATTTCATAGTTTTTCAGTTCAGTGCTAGTTTCAGCAGCAGAGGTTGTATTCAGCTGATAACAAATATCCTGGTCTGATGGATGAAGTGGTCAGGGCTCAGTGTTTCATATCTTGGAGAGACACTGGAGTGCCCTGTGGGGAACTTCCACTTTATACTAATTCAAAAGGCGTTAATATGGCCCCCTCATTGAAAAGCACCTGCTGGGATCCCTGACTCCCCTGCCACCGCTGCATGGGGTGATGTGGGGTGTCCCTTCGGCAGCTGCCTCTGACTCATCTCATGCCATTAGCTAGACTCTCTCCAGGATTCCTTGGAAACTGTGTGCTTGCCTGAATAATTTACTACCTAGAGATCAATTATTCATAACTCATTATTACAGCTGATATAAAACCTAAAGGTGGAGTCATTCTGCCCCTCATGAATATCCAACAGATCGTCAGGAAATTGCAGTAGAGTTTTAAGTCCTCATGGTCCCCACTCTCTGTTTGTTTGTCTGAAGGGATCCCAGAGAGAACAGCCTTCTGAAATGGAACCAGGGAGGATGAAAGCAGCAGCAGATGACTCCCTGCTGGTCATGCTCCACGGCTTCATCTCTTCATGCTGTTTGTCCTTTTAACTCTGGCCTTATTTACACCTAGAAATAAAATTTCAGTTTGGGAGAATTTAGGAGACATTTATAGCACTGTTGGTTTATTAAACTACTCCTGGGAGGCAAACGACGATGCAAAACTTGTCCTTAAAATATCTTTTCTGGGACAAAATGCTCTAGGTACGTATTGTACCTTTTATTGACATTAGTCATGCTGCATTTGCTTTTTCCATCAGTTATATCTGAGTTGTATTTTATTTATTTTTAGCCCATATCTTTCATATAAAAAAGAAATGCTATATTTTTTCACATATAATATATAAAAAGCATTCTAATAAAAGTGTGGAAGTATAACCAAAAGAAGCCTAATTATTTTTTTCCATTAAGGAAATAGGAAATTGTTTGACTTAAGCCAGACTGATTAATTTAAAAAATAATCACCAGTCTTTTAAATACGTGTAGAAAATAGCTGAAGAATTTGAAGTTCAGTTACTTGCGCCGTGAAGCAGAGGTTTGGTTTTGGGGTTTGGCTGCCGCTAGATTCACTAGTGTTGAAGAATGGGCAGAAGTCTGTGAGCTGTGCACTCTGGGAGCCATCTCAGTGTGGTGGCCCTTTCTTAATTACCAAAGATAGATTGGTATTGATTTTGAGCATAAGAGTTCTAAGATGCTGGGATTAATCTTTCCCCGATTAGAAACCCCAGCCTGTAGATAAAAATCCCAAACTGTTGAGAAAGCATTTTTTAGTAGCATTCTAAGATTTTTTGTGTGCTGATGTTGGTTCTCCAAATGAAATGAAGGCTAAATATTTAAGCAAGATTTAAATGGCCTGAACCCATACTTTTCACACTGAACCATACATATGACGTCCCAGATGACCCACAAAGCAGGACTTTAAATATGGATTTCATTTTACAATTGTGAAAATACATGTGTAATTTAAAAAAATTTAGGGCAAATATGACTATGTCATGGAGTAGAACAAAAATTTGCATAATTTTGAAATTTTAATATAATTTTAATAGATTATACATTTATATGGCTCAAAAAATATAAAAAGCTGTGCTGTGAAAAGTCTCCTCTCATCCTTGTCCCCCTTTTTCTGAGTTCCCATTCTCTTCCCCAAGATATAATGGGTTTGTTTCCTGTGGATCCTTCCAGAGATGCTTTGTGCATATATAGGCATATCTGAAATACAGATTCTTATTTTTGTCCCCTTCTGATAAAAACTAGTATATATACACTATTGTTTCATGCTTTTTTTTCATATGCCAAGATATTTGGGAGAGCTTTGCATGTCACTATGTAGAGAATGGATGGAATCACTGATTCCGTGGACATGAACTTGGGCAAACTGCAGGAGACAGTGAGGAACAGAGAACCTTGTGAGCTGCAGTCCGTGGGGTCGTGAAAAGTTGAACACAACTTGACTAAACAACAACCACAACATATAGAGAATGTTTCCATTCTTTAACAACTATACAGTTATTATATTCCACTGTATGACTGCAATATAATTTAGCTACTTTCCTGTTGCTATACATTTGGGTTGTTCTTAGTCTTTTGGTATTAAAAACACTGCTGCAGTGAGTAACCCTGAACATTTATCTTTTCACAAACACGTTGGTTTCTTACATGAATTTTTAAAGCATGAGATTTCAGGCATGTTCTGCTTTTGGCAGTTCTGCTCCAGGGTATAAGTTTTCCCTTTTTTGCTACTAGAGGTATTTTGCTGAAAAAGTTTGAGAAGCACTGCTGGAAACGTCTTACAGAGGTCTCATGGTAAGATGATTTTTTCACTTTTGAAATAACTTGGCTGTGACGTGATAGTGACAACAATATTACTTTGCCATCCTGAGTGTCTTGGAGGTGATGTAAGAAAGGGTGTAAATCTGTTGGCAAGTCATTTATAAACGAAAATCATGTTGTGAAATCGTCTGGTTTGTGGGGCAGGCAAGCATTCGATACCATGAAACATTTACAGCTGTGATTTTTGGAACTAGCTCAGTGCCCTCTGACCTTAAGCCTTTAGAGTACCTGAAAATGTGGATAGGTGTTCTGTGTCAAAAGTGGTTACATGATTAAATGAGTTTGGAAAGTGTTGTATTCCACAGAGTTAAGACACTTTGCTAAGGAACTCTTCAGAGCCTGAAATCTGCTGGCTACACTGTGACCCTTCCAGAGCTTTTACTGAGTGTTCAGCCACTGAACTCCCTTCCGCAGCCCCTCTGACTAGCACTGGTGTTCTGAGGAGCCAGCTCAGGAGTTACTACCCATGTGGAACACCGTGGTACCAAGTGGAAGTTGTTGGTCACAGGGATCTGTGGTATCTAAGTTCGCAAGAGATTCAGAAAGAGGAATGGGAATGAAAGTCACTGTTTTTAATGATGCTGTTTCATGACGCTGACCATCATGACCAGCAGGTGGCGGTAAAGTGACATGCAGACCCGCTACTGAAGGGCAGCATCTCTTCCTGTAGGGTTAACTCAAGTCCTCATGCCATCTTCACTTGGTTATAATCTACCCATATTTTAACTTCACTGGTTAAATGAATAAGAGGCTAAAAAAAGATCATTAATGTACTTTTAATTTCTCTCTAGGAAAGGAAAAGGGAGCTGAAAAAAAACCCCTCTTATCTTCACATGCTATTTTAATGACATGAAATAGGTTTGTTTTTTCTTGCCATCCTGTATTAGATGGACATTTCCTAGTTTCAGTCTATATTGAAAGAAAAAGCCATAAATTTGACTAAACTTCTCTCTACACTGTCCTTGAGCATGGCCAAGAGCAGCTTCATCTAACAAGCATCCAGCTGGTGGCTATGGCCACTGTCCTCCAGGAGCTTGCATTGGGCTGAAAATAGGATTTGAATGCAAATAGCTCTATCAGAAGGGCCATGGGGTGGGCGGGATCAGGTCTCTTAAAGGTTGAGAGAGCTCTGGGCCACTTCTATTCTTTGAGACCTTGTAAAAGCAGGGTAGCAAAAATGGGGTATATTTTTAGTTTAAACACAAAACAATTCAAAATGCAAAAATGTGATGCAGTGTGACTGTATTGCTCACAAGATAATTATAGAATTACTATAAATTATAATTCCTAGTGTGTTATAGCTGGAGTGGCCCAGAAATGGGAAATATATTTAAAGTTGGGTAGGGACATAGTTCGGAGCTGCCAGTGTATATTTGTGACAGAGGGTGCAATTGGGCTTAGAGCTCTGGTCAAGAGACAATGTTCAAAGCCCTTGAGGAATCTGCAGCCCTGAGCAGAAGGACATTTTAATCATTTTGGTGAGAAGCACTGATGCAAATGATAAACCCAGAGGAGCTGCAAGGAGGAGAGGCTCTTCCAGGGAAGGGCACCTGATGGGTGTGGCATTGCTGGGATGGCCTAGGGAGTGGTTATAGCTTAGGTTGATGGGTGTCTCCTGATGTGTAGGACCAGTTTGATGGCCCTCCAGAAGTGTAGCTGGGCAGCCTTTCCTCCTGTCCCTCCCTCCTCCTCACTCCAAGGCTGAGCTGGCTTTGCCTCTCTTTATGTAGCAGAGTAGGGTTGATGTCCTCATTAACTAGCTAGACCATATTCCACCCCAGGGACAGGAGGGCTACGATGCCTCGCTGTTTCCGGGTGAGGAGCGGGGTCACTCTTGAAGATCTATCTCGCTGAGTCCCACAGGGAAAAATAAAGAGACCCAGTTTATATCAGCCAAATGCTTGATGCCACAGAGTCACTCAGTCAGTGGCGATTAGGAAGCAGTGTGTACCTTAAGTAACCCGCAGAAGAGTGAGTGGGTGGGTGGCTCACTCAGTGCTGCTCTAGGCCTGGGATATAGTGGTGAACACAGCAAAGTCAGTTCTCAGTGCGGGTGGGGGAGCATTCTGGTGGAGCTGAGGAGAGAGAGACGATGAATAAGTCAGGTCATAATGCGTTGAAATGTGATTAAGTGCTATGGAAAGAATAAGATGTAGAAAGATGGTGAGAGTGCTGGGTGTGTACCTGTCTGATCTGTGCTTGTCCATGGTTCATATTATGTTTGGTATTAGAACGGTAATCAATAGTGACTCTAACAAAAACAGCTGAGATAAAAGACCATCAGAAGGCATTTTGGAGCAAAACCTGTCACTAAAGCTCTTGTTTTCCTAACAGCAGAGGGATACAACATTTTTGCATATGTTTATATTTCTAATGTGTCTTATTCAGTTCCTTTTTTCTGGAGGTGGGAACCAGGTTACAGGGGAAAAAAGATGACTGTGGGCTGGGAAGATGGCCCTTGAGTTTTCCTCTGAAGGGTTTTAACCTCATTTCACTGCCTTGAGGTTCAGTGGAGACTTCTATGATGTCTCTGGCTGGTTCACACTGTCTGTACCTCATTGTGTGTCCTTCTCTGCTGGAGAGATTTTACACCAGGACGAATGATGCTGTGGTGTTGGGTTGAGCGAGATCTCAAAGGGGATAGCTCCCCGCTGTTAGGAACCAAGTGTTTTTAGAGGGCATTCAGCTTCACATAGTGCCTCCATCAGCAGCCAGCTGCGTACTGTTTGTTTTCTCATGATCACGGTCAGGGATGGGGGCCGTCAGGAAGTCCTCCACATGGGGCCTGAAAGCCTCCAGATGCCTTCATTAATGATTTCTCTTGGAGAGCACATGGGTCTAATGCTCAATGACTACTTTGTTATTTTTAATTGTCACCCTGAGATATAGGTGCCTCCCTTCTGAAAGATGGACTGTGCACTGCAGTGAGGAAAACATGCAGCGTTTGACGGGGTCTCTGAGCAGAGCCCCTTGTGTGGGAAAGCAGGCCAGCGTGCTGTCCATGGTGCTGGCCTCGTCACTGCACTTCCAGATGTGGGCCTGCTCTCTGCCTTGAAAAAGGATAGCCCAACAGAGCCAGTGCCTTCCACGGATGGGCACCTCCTTCTTCCTTGGCTCCCAGTCTCAGAGAAAGCCAAACTGGCTCTGAGTCAGGGCTATTTACTTAGACACTGAAGAATCTCCTCTTCAGGCTGAGGGCTGAAAGCTGCTGATGACAAGCTCACAAGCTGGATATTGCTTGTCATTGTAGTCTGTATAAATGAAGCACATGGACTCATCTCCATCTCATTATGTCCGGAAGCCTCCATCACAGTTCCCTTTCTATAGCGGTGGTCACTGTGGAGAGGTGATGGGCGTAGCTCTAGAGGGTGCTAGAGAGCCGAGAATAAACATAAGATGTCCTGTATCATAACTGAGTATTTAACTTTGAAATACTTCAAAATTTCACTTTGAAAACAATTTCACTTTGAAAACAAACTCTGTAATTGATTAAGGATTAACTATTTTATTTTCCATTGTTTTAACTTTCTACAAATATAAAAGTCATCAAAGTTGATCCTGAAAATCCCAGAAATTTTTTTTTTATATTGTTTCCCATTAATGATAGTATAACTTTTTCATTTGAAAGAACAAAGTACTTCAACAGTATCATTTCATTTGAGTTTTCAGTAATTCAATGAGGATGCTTCAAGTAAAAACTTTTTTAAAAATTCTAGGTAAATTACAAGGTATTGCTGATCTCTAGTTCAGGAGAACCCGTGATACTAAAAATACATTTTCAGATTATTTTAAGGAGAAATATTATTATTCTTGGGTTTCATGAAAATAGAGTTTAGATCATTGAAACTACTATGAATTGCATCAGTTTTATTTCAGGGTATTTTTTTCTGAAGCTGGAGATACAAATAAAGAGGAAATTTTATTATATATGTCAATTTTGCTTTTTTACCTGTATTCTTGAAGAACTAGGGTACAGCTTTTCTAACTTAATAGTCATATTTCCCTGATGTAATTTAGAATTTTAGAGGTGCAACCCACAAGAAATAAAGCCTAATTGTAAAATGCAATAAAAATCCCATCAGAGAGTCTCGTCCTTCATGGGAGCTCTGTCAATGTATTTAATCCTTCCATATAGTTCCTTCAGGAACTGAACCAAATTAAGATCTCTCCACATGGTGTGAGTTATATGTATTTAATGACACCTGAATCAGAGTTTGCACATAGTTGAATCCTGTTTGACCTTTTCTACTGACTTTATAGAACGTCAGTTTTTAAGTGGGCCCATCGTTGCTCTGAGTACCTGATTTGTGTGGGCAGATAAAGACATTTCAGTTTCTGTAAATGTTTCTATGGCCTCCTGACTTCCTCACCTGTGACCATGGTCTCACAGGCCTTCCATGTTAAGAACATTTACAGCGGCGGTAGACACATAGATAATTGACTGATTTGAGCCCTGCCTCATTTTATCAAATGTGTAAAAGCAAAATTGGTCCAGTGACCAAGAACGAGTTTGGTCCACTTAACAAGAGTCAATTATATACAGCTTTTATGTTTGAATATGATAGGTGGGACTGGCTATAAACTTTTTGGGGTGCAGTAAAAAATGAAAATGCAGAGCCCCTTGTTAAAAATTATTAAGAATTTTAAGCTTGTGATAACAGAGCATTAAATCAAGTCATCCCTTCCAGTCATCAGGTCGTGTGCACCTGCATAGGCCCCGTGCCCAGGAAGCCAGCCCAGAGCACAGCATAGCAATGGAGATTGCTGTGGAGGAGCTGCTGCTGCCAAGTCGCTTCAGTTGTATCTGACTCTGCGCGACCCCATAGACAGAAGCCCACCAGGCTCCCCCGTCCCTGGGATTCTCCAGGCAAGAACACTGGAGTGGGTTGCCATTTCCTTCTCCAATGCGTCAAAGTGAAAAGTGAAAGGGAAGTCGCTCAGTCGTGTCCGACTCTTCACGACCCCATGGACTGCAGCCCACCAGGCTCCGCTGTCCATGGGATTTTCCAGGCAAGAGTACTGAAGTGGGGTGCTATTGCCTTCTCCCACTGTAGAGGAGGGGGACCAGCAAATAGAGTCTCCCCCCATATGACAGACCTATGGCAAAGTTCAGTAGCTTCAAAATAGTTACTATTTTGGTTCCAGGGGTCTAAAGATAATTAGCAAGGGTGAAGTAATCTTGTTTGAGCAGATCTTTATAACCTCACATGAAATCTTAACATAAAGGCCTGGGAGGCCATGTTTAACAAGAGGAAATATGCTTTGTTTTGTCCTTTGTCAACGGACTTTCATTGCTTTCCTCATTGAGGCAATTTGTCTAGCCTTCTGATGATTAACTGAGTTGAAGTTTATCTGTACAGTGTTCTCTGGGGTGAAAGACGAAAGATTAATCATAGGTGGTGCTCCACATTCACTCCATTTACTTTCCTAATTTTCCCTGTTCAGTTGAGTTCAGTTCAGTCGCTCAGTCGTGTCCAACTCTTTGCGACCCCATGAATCGCAGCATGCCAGGCCTCCCTGTCCATCACCAACTCCCAGAGTTCACTCAAACTCACATCCATCAAGTTGGTGATGCCATCCAGCCATCTCATCCTCTGTCGTTCCCTTCTCCTCTTGCCCCCAATCCCTCCCAACATCAGAATCTTTTCCAATGAGTCAACTCTTTGCATGAGATGGCCAAAGTACTGGAATTTCAGCTTTAGCATCATTCCTTCCAAAGAACACCCAGGACTGATCTCCTTTAGAATGGACTGGTTGGATCTCCTTGCAGTCCATGGGACTCTCAAGAGTCTTCTCCAACACCACAGTTCAAAAGCATCAATTCTTTGGCGCTCAGCCTTCTTCACAGTCCAACTCTCACATCCATACATGACCACTGGAAAAACCATAGCCTTGACTAGAAAGACCTTTTTTGGCAAAGTAATTTTCCCTGTTACCTGAGAGCAAATGGCCCTAGCTTTGCTCCTTCACCTGTTATGCAGTTTTATATTTCTAGAGTCTAAAGGAAATCTCCATTTGAATATCTAGGCAGTATCTGAAATTTAGCAAATTGAAGGGAAAGTATCCTTTTCTGGTAGTTACCACTCCCAATTGTGAATAATGCTAAATAGTATCACATGTGACTGCCTTCTCTGCCCACCACATATTCAGTTACCTGCCAGTTCTTCCTTAAGAATCTTTCAAATTTACCTTTATTCTCCACTGTGATCTCATTATAAGCCTTTGTGATTTTTACATCTGTAGTTGCTTCCTGGCTGGTGGGCGACTACTTTTGCCTCAAGTTCAAAGGTAACTGTTTTTCAAAAAGATCTTACAGCTCTCGAATCCCTTCTGTCAGACAAAATGTAAATTAAGCCTCTTGTTCAAGACATTCTGTCAGCTGGACCCTCTCTCTGTCTGTCTGAACTGTATCAGTAATTATTCCCCAACATGACCAGTTCACTTCCCCTCCCCACGCTCCTAGGAGAGAATGTGTGCAAAGGCATTTTAGCCTTTAAGCTGGAAAGTTTTCTGGTACATATTGCAAGGTTAAAAATGTCCTTTTTGTTGACCAGAGAGCCCCGAGACCAATGGCAAGCTGCCAGGTGCCATCTACTCTTTGGTTATGTGGTGATGCACAGACTGCCCCATAGCACTGTGGGTCCACTGCTACACACGGGTTCTGTAACCTTGAATTCAGTTCTGTAGTTATGCAGAACCTTGTAATTGTTTCCTAACAACAATTTTTGTACACTGCAGCTCTTCACGTAAAATCTAAGCTCCTAGGACTTCCCTGGTGGTCTGGTGGTTAAGAATCCACCTGCCAATGCAGAGAACAGGGGTTCAATCCCTGGTCTGGGAAGATTCCAGATTCTTCAGGGCAACTAAGCGCATGCACCACAATTACTGAGCCCACGCTCTAGAGCCCACAAGCCAGAACTACTGAAGCCCACATGCCTAGACCCTGACCCCGTGCTCTGCAATGAGAAGCACTGCTTGCTGCAACTAGAGAAAGCCCACACAGCAGTGAAGACCCAGCACAGCCAAAAATAAATAAATAAAAATCTAAGTTCCTAGAAGACATGAACTGAGCTTTTTTTTTTTTTTTTTTTTTTTTCGCTTTTTGCATGCCTCATGGCACCCAGTGAGAACCCCTTGAATGGTATGAAAAGACAAAACAATATGACACTGAAATGTGAACTCCCCAGGTCGATAGGTGCCCTATATGCTACTGGTGAAGAGTGGAGAAATAGTTCCAGAAGGAATGAAGAGACTGAACCAAAGCACAAACCAAGCTCAGATGTGGATGTGTCCAGTGGTCAAGTAAATACCAATGCTGTAGAGAACAACATTGGATAGGAATCTGGAATGTTAGGTCCATGAATCAAGGTAAATTGGAAGTAGTCAAACAGGAGATGGCGAGAGTGAACATTAACATTTTAGGAATCAGTGAACTAAAATGGACAGGAATGGGCGAATTTAATTCAGATGACCATTATATCTACTACTGTGGGCAAGAATCCCTTAGAAGAAATGGAGTAGCCATCATAGTCAACAAAAGGGTCCAAAATGCAGTACTTGGGTGCAATCTCAAAAATGACAGAATGATCTCTGTTTGTCTCCAAGGTAAACTGTTCAATATCACAGTAAGATATGGCCCAACCACTAATGCTGAGAAGATGAAGTTGAATGGTTCTATGAAGACCTACAAGACCTTCTAGAACTAACACCAAAAAAGATGTCCTTTCCATCCTAGGGAACTGGACTGAAAACGTAGGAAGTCAAGAGATACCTGGAGTAACAGGCAAGTTTGGCCTTAGAGTGCAAAATGAAGCAGGGCAAAGGCTAACAGAGTTTTGCCAAGAGAATGCACTGGTCATAGCAAACACCCTTTTCCAACAACACAAGAGAAGACTCTACACATGGACATCACCAGATGGTCCATACCAAAATCAGATTGATTGTATTCTTTGCAGCTGAAGATGGAGAAGCTCTATATAGTCAGCAAATGAAAGACTGGGAGCTGACTGTGGCTCAGATCATGAACTCCTTGTTGAAGGAGTTAAATTGAGAAAGTAGGGAAAACTTAAATTGAAGAAAGTGGGGAAAACCACTAGGTCATTCAGGTATGACCTATATCAAATCCCTTACGATTATACAGTGGAAGTGACAAATAGATTCAAGGGATTAGATCTGATAGACAGAGTGCCTGAAGAACTATGGACGGAGATTTGTGTTGTACAGGGTTGTACAGGAGGCGGTGATCAAAACCACCCCCAAGAAAAATAAATGCAAAAAAGCAAAATGGCTGTCTGAGGAGGCCTTACACATAGCTGAGAAAAGAAGACAAGTGAAAGGCAAAGGAGAAAAGGAAAGATATTCCCATCTGAATGCAGAGTTCCAAAGAAAGCAAGGAGAGATAAGAAAGCCATGCTAAGTGAACAATGCAAAGAAATAGAGGAAAACAACAGAAAGACTAGAGATCTCTTCAAGAAGATTAGAGATACCAAGGGGACATTTCATGCAAAGAAGTGCTCAATAAAGGACAGAAATGGTATGGACCTAACAGAAGCAGAAGGTATTAAGAAGAAGTGGCAAGAATACACAGAACTATAAAGGAAAGATCTTTATGACACAGATAACCATGATGGTGTAATCACTCACCTAGAGCCAGACATTCTGGAGTGCAAAGTCAAGTGGGCCTTAAGAAGCACTATGAACAAAGGTAGTGGAGGTGATGGAATTCCAGCTGAGCTATTTCAAATCCTAAAAGATGATGCTGTAAAAGTATCAATATGCCAGAAAATATGGAAAACTCAGCAGTGGCCACAGGACTGGAAAATGTCAGTTTTCATTCCAATCCCAAAGAAAGGCAATGCCAAAGAAGGCTCAGACTACCGCACATTTGCACTCACTTCACATGCTAGCAAAGTAATGCTAAAAATTCTCCAAGCCAGGCTTCAACAGTACATGAACTGAGAACTTCCAGATGTTCAAGCTGGTTTTAGAAAAGGCAGAGGAACCAGAGATCAAATTGCCAACATCTGGTGGACCATAGAAAAAGCAAGAGCATTTCAGAAAACTATCTTCTGCCTGATGGACTACACTGAAGCTTTTGACTGTGTGGCTCACAACAAACTGTGGAAAATTCCTCAAGAGATGGGAATACCAGACCACCTTACCTGCCCCCTGAGAAAGCTATATGCAGGTCAGGAGGCAGCAGTTAGAACCAAACATGGAATAATGGACTAGTTCAAAGTTGGAAAAGGAGTGTGTCAAGGCTGTATATTGTCACCCTGCTTATTTAACTTATTTGCAGAGTAAATCATGTGAAATGCAGGGCTGGATGAAGCACAAGCTGGAATCAAGATTGCTGGGAGAAATATCAATAACCTCAGATATACAGATGACACCACCCTTATGGCAGAAAGCGAAGAGGAACTAAAAGCCTCTTCATGAAGGTGAAAGAGGAAAGTGAAAAACCTGGCTTAAAATACAACATTCAAAAAATGAAGACCATGGCATCTGGTCCCATCACTTCATTGAAGATAGATGGGGAAATGATGGAAACAGTGACAGACTTTATTTTCTTGGGCTCCAAAATCACTGCAGAAATGTGACTGCAGTCACTAAATTAAAAGACGTTTGCTTCTTGGAAGAAAAGCTATGAAAAACCTAGACAGTGCATTAAAAGGCAGAGACATTACTTTACTGACAAATGTCTGTCTAGTCAAGGCTTTGGTTTTTCCAGTAGACATGTATGGACGTGAGAGTTTGACCATAAAGAAGGGTTAACATCAAAGAGTTGATGCTTTTGAACTGTGGTGTTGGAGAAAACTCTTTTGAGAGTCCCTTGGACTGCAAGGAGATCAAACCAGTCAGTCCTAAAGGAAATCAGTCCTGAATATTCATTGGAAGGACTGATGCTGAAGCTGAATCTCCAGTACTTTGGCCACCTGATGTGAAGAGCTGACTCTCTTCAACTCTCTTAGGAAAGACACTGGTGCTGGGAAAAATTGAAGGCAGGAGAAGGGGACGACAGAGGATGAGATGGATGACATCACTGACTTGACGTACATGAGTTTGAGCAAGCTCCGGCAGGATGGTGAAGGACAGGGAAGCCTGGTATGCTGCAGCCCATGGGATCGCAAAGAGTCAGACACAACTGAGCAACTGAACCACAGCATGGTACCCAGTGTTCCCAGTGTCCGTTAAATTCACTTATAGTTGAGTCAGCCATTCATCAGTTGAACATTGTAGCTCTACAACCTGATGCCCTGGACTTAAAACTAGGCACTGATCAAGAATACATCAAGAATCAGGGGTTCAGGACAGCCACTCTGGTGTTGGCAGTGGCCACAAGATGCAGTTCCCAGGGCCAGTGATGTCAGCAAGGAGGTTGTCCCTGCTCCAGTCCTCCTGAAATTCCTGGTGACTCTGTGACCCACCCATTAAATTTGTAATAAAGTCCTTTTGGGCTTCACTTAACAAACTCTTATTTTGTTGCTTGGAACCAAGAAATGTGGCAGACAACAGGAAGACAAGATGTGTATTATGGTCTCTAGAGTGAGATAGCTTGTATAAGTCTGGGGGACTCAGAGAAAAGCAAAACATAGAAAATACATCCGAGAGGGAGGAAAAACATACACATTCTTCTTCAGTAGAGACTTGGTCCATTTTAGATATAGCATATACCAGGATATGTCATCATAGGACAGAATATTTTAAAATTAATAGAATCTACCAGGTACTTTCCCTACAAAGACCACCTTCTGTTCTACATCTCAGCCAGTCAGACTCCCTTCTGCAACTTTCATAGCAAATAGACCAGTGTAATGCCAAGCTTAGTCAACCACATAATGAAGTGATGTCTTTCTGTGACTGTTGTCCACCAGCCCCACACCTGCATTCTAGAACAGCATAGATTTCAGGTTTACCTCTGAATATATCATGGCTTTCAGATGTTTAAAGAATCTTTAGTTCAGTTAAGGTAGTTCAATTAATTTAGTTCAATCAAATTTCAGTGTGTGGTGGAAACCTCCCCAGACCTTATTTACATGTGGATTCGGAGTCCTGAGCATGGAAAGTTTGACCCAGTAGGTCTCAGTAGGGACCTGGGAGCTCTGGATGATTCTACTGTAAATGGTTTGTGACTTCTGTTTATCGAGTCCCAGCTGTATGCCCAGTTTGGACCAGAGGCTGGAGAGTAAAAAATAAATAGAATATATATGCATTTTTCCAAAAAAGATACAAATATGGCCAATAGGCACATGAAAAAATACTAGACATCGTTAGCCATCAAAGATATTCAAGTTGAAACCACAATGAGAGATTACTTCATACCCACTGGGATGGCTAGAATGAAAAAGGTAAATGTCCGTGAGCATGTGGAGAAATTACTAACCTCATACACTACTGATGAGAATGTAAAATAGTGCAACCACTTTGCAAAACCATCTGCCTGCTCCTCAAAAGGTTAAACGTAGAATTACCACACAACCCAGAAATTTCACTCCTAGTCTAACCCCAAATAAAAAACATATGTCCACACCAAAACTTGTACACAAAAATTTGTAGCAGCATTATTCATAATAGCCAACAAATAGAAGTAATCTAAATGTCCATCAACTGAAAAATGGGTAAACAAAATGTGATCCAGCCATACATGGGAAGCTATTCAGCCATAAAAAGGAGCGAAGTACTGAAACAACATGGATAAACCTTGGAAACATTAGTGAAAGAAAGCAGTCACAAAGTATCACACTGTATGATTGCATGTACATGAAATGTCCAGAATAAGCAAATTTATAGAGACAGATTAGGGTTCTCACTGGAAGGACTGATGTTGAAGCTGAAACTCCAATACTTTGGCCACCTGATGTGAAGAACTGACTGATTTGAAAAGACCCTGATGCTGGGAAAGATTGAGGGCAGGAGGAGAAGGGGATGACAGAGGATGAGACGGTTGGATGGCATCACTGACTCAATGGACATGGGTTTGGTTGGACTCTGGGAGTTAGTGATGGACAGGGAGGCCTGGCGTGCTGTGGTTCATGGGGTCACAAAGAGTCGGACATGACTGAGCAACTAAACTGAAGTGATAGAGACAGAAATCATAGGTTAGTGGTGGCCAGGAAACATGGGGTGTGGGATAGGAGTGACTGCTAACGGGGCAGAAGTTATTTTGGGGACTGAATTAGTTTTCAAGGGCTGCTATAGCAACATATGACAGACTGACTGACTTATACAATAGAAATGTATATCTCACAGTTCTAGACGCTGAAAGTCCAAGGACAAGGTGCTGGTGGGATTGGTTTCTCCTTAGACCTCCCTCCTTGGCTTGTAGACGTCAGCCTCCTCAGCATCTTCATGTGGCCTCTTCTCTGTGTGCCCCTGCAGCATGCCCTCTCTCTCTCTCTGCTTATAAGGACACTAGGCATACTGGATTAGGGCCCCGCTCTCAGTTAGTTCAGTTCAGCCGCTCAGTCGTGTCCAACTCTTTGCGACCCCATGAATCGCAGCACACCAGGCCTCCCTGTCCATCACCAACTCCCAGAGTTTACTCAAACTCACGTCCATCGAGTCAGTGACGCCATCCAGCCATCTCATCTTCTGTCATCCCCTTCTCCTTCTGCCCCCAATACCTCCCAGCATCAGGGTCTTTTCCAATGAGTCAACTCTTCACATGAGGTGGCCAGAGTACTGGAGTTTCAGCTTTAGCATCAGTCCTTCCAATGAACATCCAGTACTGATCCTCATTTCAGCTTGATCATCTCTTTAAAGCACTTCTGAGGTGTTAGGAGTTGGGATTCAACCTGTGAGTTTTGGTGGTCGGGAGCCCGTAATTCAGTCCATAAGAAGGATGATGAAAGTGTTCTGATTACACAGTGATAGTTTCAAACCTCTGAGTGTACTAAAAAAAAAAAGTTAACTGTACACTTTAAAAGAGTAGATTTTATGATATCTGAATTATAACTCAGTAAAGCTGTTAGGAAGGAGAAATAAAAACTGAATTGGACATGGTTCTTGCCTTCAAAGGGCTTACAGGCCAAGCAGGATGTAAATAGGCACTTTCAACAGTGCATGCTAGACGCTGGTGCACTCACCCTATTTCTGCAATATCAGAAGGGTGTATAGGAGCCAAGTCTTACGGGACAGACATGAATGTGGCAGAGAAAGGGTAAAGAGAGGATATCCCAGGCAAAGGAAATAGCATGGAACCCTGGCAATAATGGGAACTATATGATGTAGTAGTTATCTTAGTCTAATTTTTCAATATTATTTTAACTGCTACTTGGAGGTTACATTAATACTGGAATGGAAAGAGGCTTGGCCTTGAAGGCAGACTCTCCTGCATTCATATCTCAGTGTCTCTATGTAATTGGGATGATAACCTAAATTCTCAGTCGCAGTTTCCTCATCTGTAAAATGAGAAAGGTAATTACTACTTTGTATGTATATAAGTATTAAATGAATAACACAGGAAATATCCCTAGTACTTTTTCATAAGTTATTGCTCAAAATATATCAGCTCTCTCTGTCTTGTTCCTCTATTCCTTTGGTAACCTTATTTTAAGAACTCTGAACATCTTCGTTTTGGGGGGCTCCAAAATCACGGCAGATGGTGACTGCAGCCATGAAATTAAAAGACGCTTGATCCTTGGAAGAAAAGCTGTGACCAACCTAGACAGCATATTAAAAAACAGAGACATTACTTTATTGTAAAGGTCCTTCTAGTCAAAGCTATGGTTTTTCCGGTAGTCACATATGGATGTAAGAGTTGGATTATAAAGAAAGCTGAG
The DNA here is from genome assembly GCF_029407905.1 of Bubalus kerabau. Taxonomy (NCBI): domain Eukaryota; kingdom Metazoa; phylum Chordata; class Mammalia; order Artiodactyla; family Bovidae; genus Bubalus; species Bubalus kerabau. Next base: position 185,103,266 of record NC_073625.1, on the reverse strand, counting down.
TGCCGAAGAATTGATGCCTTTGAGCTGTGGTGTTGGAGAAGACTCTTCAGAGTCCCTTGGGCTGCAAGGAGATCCAACCAGTCAATCCTAAAGGAAATCAGTCCTGAATATTCATTGGAAGGACTGATGCTGAAGCTGAAACTCCAATACTTTGGCCATCTGATATGAAGAACTGACTCTTTGGAAAAGACCCTGATGCTGGGAAAGATTGAAGGCAGAAGGAGAAGGGGATGACAGAGGATGAGATGGTTGGATGGCATCACCGACTCAATGAACGTGAGTTTGAGTAAACTCTAGGAGTTGGTGATGGACAGGGAAGCCTGGCATGCTGCAGTCCATGGGGTTGCAAAGAGTCGGACACAACCGAACGACTGAACTGAACTGAACATCTTAATTGTCATGAACATCTCAATTGTCATTCCTTAGTGACAATATACCCTTTGAAATGAGGTTCCCAGGCCTGAACACAGGCTGCTGGATGGAACCAAGTTTATTGATGCTAAAACCTTTCACACATTTCAAAATCAGTTTAGAATTTCAAGAGCTCTTTTAGTGGTCACATTGTATTGTGGTCCCCTATTGAACTTCAGAGGGCAGCTACTCTTCTCCCCATGCATTACTTCCAGAATGTTTATAGATGAGACAGTCTACTCGTCAGCCACATTTCACTCATCTTCGATTTGAGGATTTGATTTTCCCACCTGTGATTGGAGAATTTCAGGCTTAGCCTTGCAAGTCTAACTTGGGTGGCTTCCAGATCATGTTTCAGCATCTTACATCGCTTTGGAAAATTGACTCAGCCTTTGTCTACTGATGCTGCTGCCTGGCTTTGCATTTTCTGCAAACTTGGCTAATATGTCCTTTGGGATCTGCATCTGAGTCATTAGTAAAATGTTGGTGAAGTAAAATGTCACCAGGGATGGAACTGAGGGTCTTACAAGAGGGTGCACCTGCAAAACAGCCTGAGGCCCAAGGCTCCGGGACATCTGGGCTGCTTGTTCAGTCGGCCATGAGTCCACATGGAGATTGCATCTCTCCCACATTAAAGGATGTCACAAGACTCTCTTCACTGACAGCTGTTAACATGCCTTCATCAGATGGGCTGGAATCATATCTCATGACTAATTGCTTCTCTCTGATCTTCCAATCAAATAGCTCTCTCACAAAAAGGAATTTGGTTAATTTAGTATGGCTTCTCCAATACTTTGGCCACCTCATGCAAAGAATTGACTCATTGGAAAAGACTCTGATGCTGGGAGGGATTGGGGGTAGAAGGAGAAGGGGCCAACAGAGGATGAGATGGCTGGATGGCATCACCGACTTGGTGGACATGAGTTTGGGTAAGCTCCGGGAGTTGGTGATAGACAGGGAGGCCTGGCGTGCTGCGGTTCATGGGGTCGCAAAGAGTCGGACATGACTGAGCGACTGAACTGAACTGAACTGATTCTCTGTAAGCCCATGTGAGCCTATGCTGGCTACTAGTTTGTGTTCTAAATGCTTACAAGCCACCTGTTTAATTGTCAGTCCTTCAACTTGGCCAGAGATTGGTGTCAGGTATATTGCTCTACAATTTCTGTAAGACACTTTTCCTGAAAATTGGAATACTACTTTTTTGTTAGGTGAGGCAGGAGAGCATATCTCCCTTTTTTTCCTGATTATTCAGATTATCAACATTAATGCAGAGAATGTATCTTTAAGTTGTGTTCTTGGCATGCAACTCAGCTGGGTCTTACTCCATAAACTTGGAAGGCAGGATCCCAGGGTGGTGAGGGGCCAGAGTTCAGAAGTGGGGGTCTCAGTTTCATTATTACCAGGTGTGGTTTGTCACTCACCGGACTATGTACCTTTAAGTGAGGGTCGTAAAAAGTGGTAGTTGCTCAGTTGTGTCCAACTCTTTGCAACCCAATGGACTGTAACCCACCAGGCTCCTCCATCCATGGGATTTTCAGGCAAGAATACTGAAGTGGGTTGCCATTTCTTTCTCCAGGGGATCTTCCTGACCCAGTGATCAAACCCAATTCTCCTGCATTGCAGGCAGACTTGACCGTCTGAGCCACCAGGAAAGTTCAACTGTATCTCAGTTTCTTCATTTCAAAAATGAGAATTGTAGCAATCTCTTTGCACAGTGGATGTGGTGTCAAGTAACTGTTCCTTGTATGGCACCTGCCTTTGTCACAGTTAATATCGGTGTCACTATTTTAGTGGTGGATGTTTTCTTAGGTTGGGCTAATATCTTGGTCTTTGGTTCTCTTTTTAGGATATTCATTCCATTCCTTTAAGGTCCATGACACTTTCTAATAACTTGCTATGTTTTGTTTCTGCCCTCCCACTGGACTGCAAAGCCCTCATGGACAGAGGCCATGTCCTGGACAAAGAGAGTGTCTTGCACACAGCTCAGGTGCTCTGTACATAGCTACTGAGTTTAGAGGATAGAATTAATGTAAGAATTGAGAAGCTTTTCTTATAAGTTCAGCATCAAAGTGCACTATTCCATGTGTAATTGGAATTCTGTTTCTGAATGAGTTCTCTTTAGAAAGAATCACTGATGTCTCTTGGGGACACCTCCACTGCTATGTGACTAAAGTGAAAACTGCTTTATGTCACAAAGGATCCAGATAGTGAGATCATCTCTTGTAATAGGCAAGAATTACATCTACAACATAACCAACAACAACAGCAACAACAGTAATAGTCATTATCATCATCATACATACCATCTGAAAAGTTAGGAATTGAATGTGATGCTCAACCATAGCAATAAATTTTGGTCAGCACACTCGTGTTTTTCCTTTCCTCATTTTTATTTCCACCTACTCCTGCTGGTCTCAGTTTTCTATTTTGTTATATAAGTTGTGTCAAATCCTCTGTGGAATGAGGCTGAGTACAAATACATTAAAGTAGTAAATTATGTAGAAGACATGTTCAGAGGGTCAGTGGGAAGCTATGCTTTATCCCTAGTGGGAACAGAACAAGAGGTAACCCATGCAAACCAGATTTAGGACATGGGCCAAAATTGCAAGGGAGATTTTCCTTGTGATCCTTTAAACCTAACTGGAGTTTCATGGTCCTGTGGGTGTTGACTGTGGAATAGTCTCAGGAGAACACATGGTCGAGTCTCATGGCCTCTTTGCTTCCAGGGTCTTCATCTGGAAAGGGAGGGGGCTGGACCAGCAATGGGTTCCAAACTTTGTGCCAGAGGAGATCTTGTGCTTCCTGGAGTGGTAAGGGGACACAGGCTTGGTCTGCTCTTCAGACCATCCCCCTACCCCACAGCCCTGCAGCTTCTTGAGAGTGCTGGGACCCTTCAACATTTGCGGCCCCAGCAGCCCTATGACCCAACTCTACTACTAGGCTTGCCGTTCAAAGTGTGCTCCCTAGACTAGCTGCTCAGGGTGCCACCTAGGACCTTGTTAGAAACGTGGTGTCCTGGGCTCACCCTGGACTATATTGGGATAGATTTTTATTTATTTTTTAAAGATTTATTTATTTTTAATTGACGGATAATTGCCTTACAATATTGTGTTGGTTTCTGCCGTATATCATCATGAATCAGACATAAGTATACATTTGTCCCTTCCCTCTTAAACCTCCCTCCCACCTCCCATGCAATCCCACCCCTCTAGGTTGTCACAGAGCCCCAGTTTGAGTTCCCTGGAAATTTCGACTGGCTACCTATTTTACGTATGATAGTCCATATGTCTCTATGCTTCTTCCTCCATTCATCCCACCCTCTCCTTCCCCCACTGTGTCCACATGTCTGTTTTCTGTGTATCCACTGCTGCCCTGCAAATAGGTTTATCAGTACCATTTTTCTAGATTCCATATATATATGTCAATATACAATATTTGTTTTTCTCTTTCTGACTTCACTCTGTATAATAAACTCTAGGTTCACCCATCTCATTAGAACTGACTCAAATGCATTCCTTTTTATGGCTGAGTAATATTCCATTATATGTATGTCCCACAACTTCTTTATCCATTCATCTGTCGATGGACATCTAGGTTGCTTCCATGTCCTAGCTATTATAAATAGTGTGGCAATGAACATTGGGGTACATGTGTATTTTTCAATTATGGTTTTCTTAGGGTATATGCCCAGTAGTGGAATTGTTGGGTCATATGGAGAAGGCAATGGCACCCCACTCCAGTACTCTTGCCTGGAAAATCCCATGGGTGGAGGAGCCTTGTAGGCTGCGGTCCATGGGGTCACTGACAGTCGGACATGACTGAGCGATTTCCCTTTCACTTTTCATGTTCATGCATTGGAGAAGGAAATGGCAACCCACTCCAGTGTTCTTGCCTGGAGAATCCCAGGGACAGGGGAGCCTGGTGGGCTGCCGTCTATGGGGTCGTACAGAGTCGGACATGACTGAAGCGACTTAGCAGCAGTAGGAGCAGCATGGTAGTTTTATTCCTAGTTTTTTAAGGAATCTCCATACAGTCTTCCATAGTGGTTGTATCAATTTACATTCCCACCAACAAAGCAAGAGGGTTCCCTTTTCTCCAACCCTCTCCAGCATTTATTGTTTGTAGCTATTTTGATGATGGCCATTCTGACCAGTATGAGGTGATATTTCTGTAGTTGTTATTTGTGTTTCTCTAATAATGAGTGATGTTGAGCATCTTTTCATGTGTTTATTAGCCATCTGTATGTATTTTTGGAGAAATGTCTGTTTGGGTCTTCAGCCCACTCTTTGATTGGGTTGTTTGTTTTTCTGGTTTTCAGTTGCATGGGCTGCTTATATGTTTTGAAGATTACGCCTATGTCATTTGTTTCATTTGCTAATATTTTCTCTGAGAGCTGTCTTTTTACCTGGTTTATAGTTTCCTTTGCTGTGCAAAAACTTTTAAGTTTAATTAGGTACCAGTTGCTTATTTTTGTTTTTATTTCTGTTATTCTAGAAAGTGGGTCATAAGGATCTTGCTGTGATTTATGTTAATAAGTATGCTGCCTGTATTATCCTCTAGGAGTTTTATAGATTCTGGCCTTACAGTTAGATCTTTAATCCATTTTGAGTTTGTCTTTATGTATGGTGTTAGGAAGTGTTCTAATTTCATTATTTTTCATGTAGCTGTCCAGGTTTCCCAGCACCACTTATTGAAGAGACCACATTTTCTCCATTGTATATTCTTGCCTCCTTTGTCAAAGATAAAGTGTCCATAGTTGCCTGGGTTTGTCTCTGGGCTTTCTATCTTGTTCCATTGGCCTATATTTCTATTTTTGTGGTTGCACCATACTATCTTGATGATTGTAGTTTTGTAGTATAGTCTGAAATCAGGAAGGTTGATTCCTCCAGCTCCATTCTTCTTTCTCAAGATTACGTTGACTGTTCATGGTCTTTTGTGTTTACACATGAATTGTCAAAGTTATTGTTTCAGTTTTGTGAAAAATGCCATTGGTGATTTGATAAGGGTTGCATTGAATCTGTAGATTGCTTTTGGTAATATAGTGATTTTCATAGTATTGATTCTTCCAACCCAGGAGCATAGAACATCTCTCAATGTGTTTATGTTGTTTTTGATTTCTTTCAGTGTCTTAAATAGTTTTCTGTATATAGCTCTTTTGTCTCCTTGGGTAGGTTTATTCCTAGGTATTTTTTGTTGCTGTTGTTGTGGCAATAGAAAATGAGATTGCTTCTTTAATTTCTCTTTCTGATTTTTCATTGTTAGTGTATAGGAATGCAAGTTATTTCTATGTATTGGTTTTGTATCCTGCAACTTTACTGAATTCATTGATTAGCTCTAGTAATTTTCTGATCATATCTTTAGGGTTTTCTATGTATAGTATCATGTCATCTGCAAGGAGTGAGAGTTTTACATCTTCTTTTCTGATCTGAATTTCTTTTATTTCTTTTTATTCTCTGATTGCCATGGCTAGGACTTCAAAAACTATGTTGAATAATAGTGGTAAGAGTGGGCACCCTTGTCTTGTTCCTGATCTTAGAGGAAATGCTTTCAGTTTTTCACCATTGAGAATAATGTTTGTCGTGGGTTTATCATATATGGCCTTTATCATGTTGGTGTATGTTCCTTCTGTGCCCATTTTTTGAAAAGTTTTTATCGTAAATGGGTGCTGAATTTTGTTGAAAGCTTTTTCTGCATCTATTGAGATGATCATATGGTTTTTATTTTTCAGTTTGTTAATATGGTGTATCACATTGATTGATTTGCATATATTGAAGAACCCTTGCATCCCTGGGATAAACCCAACTTGATCATGGTGTCTCATCTTTTTAACATGTTGTTGGATACTGTTTTCTAGAATTCTGTTGAGGATTTTTGCATCTATGTTCATCAGTGATATTGGCCTGTAATTTTCTTTTTGTGTGTGATGTCTTTATCTTGTTTTGGTATCAGGGTGATGGTGACCTCATAGAATGAGTTTGGAATTTGGAAGTTTTCCTTCCTTTGGAATTTTTTGGAGAAAAGAGACACGGGTTTGATCCCTGGGTCAGGAAAACCTCCTGGAGGAAGGCATAGCAACTCACTGCAATATATTTGCCTGGAGGATCCCATGGACAGAGGAACCTGGGAGGCTATGATCTGTTGGGTCACAGAGTCAGACACGACTGAAGTGACTTAGCAAGAAGGATAGGCATTAGTACTATTATTATGTTACTGTCAATTACCCCTTTTATGTCAGTTAGTGTTTGCCTTATGTATTGAGGTGCTCCTATATTGGGTGTGTAAATATTTACAATTGTTATATCTTCTTCTTGGATTGATCCCTTGATCATTATATAGTTTTTTTCCTTATCTCTTGTAATATTCTTTAAGATCTATTTTTTCTGATGTGTGCATTGCTACCTGACTTTCTTTTGATTTCCATTTGCATGGAATATATCTTTCCATCCTCTCACTTTCAGTCTGTATGAGTCCCTAGGTCTGAAGTGGGTCTCTTGTAGAGAGCATATATATGGGTCCTGTTTTTGTATCTATTCAGTCAGTCTGTGTCTTTTGATTGGAGTGTTTAATCCATTTACATTTAGGGTAATTATTGATATGTGTGGTCCTATTGGAATTTTCTAAATTGCTTTAGGTTTGTTTTTTTAGGTCTTTTCCTTCTCTTGTGTTTCCTAACTATAGAAGTCCCTTTAACATTTGTTGTAAAGCTGGCTTTGTGGTCCTAAATTCTCTTAACTTTTGCTTGTCGTAAAGCTTTTGATTTCTCCATCAATTTTGAATGAGACCCTTGCCAGGTAATCTTGGTTGTAGATTTTCCCCTTTTACTACTTTAAATATATCCTGCCATTCTCTTCTGGCCTGCAGAGTTTCTTGTGAAAGATCAGTTGTTAATTGTATGGGGTTTCTTTTCCCTTGCTGCTTTTATTTTTCTTTCTTTGTGTATAATATTTGTTAGGTTGATTAGTATGTATCTTGAAGCATTTCTCTTTGGGTTTATCCTTTATGGGACTCTCTGTGCTTCTTAGACTTGATTATTTCCTTTCCCATGTTAAGGTAGTTTTCAACTGTAATCTCTTCAAAAATTTTCTGACCCTTTCTTTTTCTCTTCTGCTTCTGGGACCCCTATAATTTGAATATTGGTGTATTTCATATTGTCCCAGAGGTCTCTGAGAGTATCCTCAATTCTTTTCATTCTTTTTCCTTTTTTCTGCTCTTCAACAGTTATTTCCAGCATTCTTTTTTGTTCCAGCTCACTTATTTGTTCTTCTGTCTCAATTATTCTGCTATTGATTCCTTCTAGAGTATTTTTACTTTCAGTAATTGTGTTGTTCATTTCTGTTTATTTATTCTTTATTTCTTTTAGGTCCTTGTTAAATGTGTTAATTGATTCTTGCATCTTTTTCCATTCTATTTTCAAGGTTTTGGATAGTCTTTACTATTGTTACTTTGAATTGTTTTTCAAATAGTTTGCCCATTTCCTTTTTATTTGTTTGGTCTTGTGAGTTTTTACCTTGTTCCTTCATTTGCACCATATTTCTGTCTTTTCATTCTTCTTGTAACTTACTGTCTTTGAGGTCTCCTTTTCCCAAGCTTTAGGATTGTATTCCTTCTTCCTTTTGGTTCCTGCCCTCAGTGTGTGAGTTGGTCCAGTGGTTTATGTGGGGTTTGTGCTGGGAGTGACTTGTGTCTGTGTTCTGGTGGAGAAGGTGAATTTTTTCCCTCTGACGGGAAGGGCTGTGTGAGGTGGTATGTTTTATGATGTCTATGGGAAGTGGAAGTCTGTCTGCTGATGACTGGGTTTGTGTTTTTGTCTTGCTTGTTGTTTAGGTGAGGCGTCTTGCATTGAGTGCTGTGGCAGTTGTGTGATGCTCGGTGTTGGAACAGGTGGCGGGCTTTGTGGGAGTCCTCACTAGTTAATACTACCTGGGGTCACTTCTCTGACCGTCTAGTGACCAAAGGCTCAGGCCTGATCTCTGGCTGGGGAACCAAGATGCAACAAGCTGTCTGTTACGGCATCAAAGGGAATTAAAACAAAACCAATCAAGAAACAACAACCAAACCCTAGACAAATGGTAAATGTAAAATCAGAGAAATAATAACAAAAACAAAGGAACACACACAGACACACACATACCCACAAACAAAACCAAAATAGTCCAAAGGAAAAAAAGTATAAGGGAGTGAACCAGCAAGCAAAGGAAACCAAAAATGATAATGACTAATTAAATACAAAACTAACTAAAGCACAAATCAGAAAACAAGATCAAAGCAGAATGCCAACTGGGGATTAAAGGAAAGAAAACAAAACAAACTAACAAGCATGGTGAGATAAAGAAAGAAAGGAAGAAAAGAAAAAAAATAAAGGAAAAGTTAAATAGAAGTATGTAAAAAGGATTATATATATTAAAGAATAACTGCAACAGGAAAAGAACAATAAGAAAAACAAAAAACTTAAAATAAGAAAAAACCCTCAGAGAATCACAAAAAGCCACCATAGAGGTAGAAGTATATAAAGGAAATAGAAAGTGGGATTAAAGCTTTGAATTCATAGTAATAATAATAATAAAATCAACAACCATAGCAACAGAGAAAAAAAAAGAAAGAAAAAATCCAGAGCAATATAAGAATATTAATAAATGTTTTTCTCAGATCTCAGCCATCAGCATCCTTTCCTTCCCTGTGCACAGCACCATTTGAGAAGCACTGAGGCTTCCTCAGATATCATGCTTTATGAGTCTAAGGGTTCTTCTTTCTTTCACTATATGAACATGAAAACACTTGGATTGATCCTTGAATAATTCCATACTCTTTATTTTATTTTATTTATTTATTTTTTTGAAGCCTCCAGCACCCGGTAGTCCCAGGTGGTGTCCCATCCAAGTATTAACCAGGCCCGACCCTGCTTAGCTTCCAAGATCAGACGAGATCGGGCGCCTTCAGGCTGATACGGGCGGAGACTCCATACTCTTTAGAAACAGTGCTGGTGGAAAACCATGCTTAATACTCTTTCAGTGTCCTTTGTTCAACATGGTAGCCTGAGAAGTGGGCCTCCCTGCTGGGCTCCTGCAGACTCCTTGGGCAGATGGGAAAGCTTGGCATAGCAACCCTGTGAGGTGCAGCAGACATGTGTTTCCAGAGCATGTGTTTCAGCCAGGCTCCCCTCAGCCTCCTCACTCTGGATAACGAAGCCTTGTGTTGATCAGGGGTGGGCCAGCCCCAATTCCTCTGTCCCTTCCTCTCCTTACACAGCCCATTGTGACTTTTTTGTGTGTTACAGATTGATGACTAAACCCATAAGCTGTCATTCAGGGAAACTGGCTCCTTCCTAGTAGCAGATTCTTATTGGAGCTTAGTCAGTAGATTAAGCCCTAGCTTTCTTGGTTATAAAAACAGATTTTTTTTTCAGCATCGGCAAAACTCATCAAAAAAGTAAGACCCAAAAACCCAGTTGCTTAAATCCTCTAATGGGAGTATGCTAATCCAGAGCTTTGTTTCCCTTCCTTTCTCTCTCAGAATTAAATGCAGTAACATTTGACTCTCTCTTTGACTAGTGCTATAGTCAAAGAGTCTTAGCTTAAATCTCTATAAGTACTATGATGATGAAATAGAGAATCAAATGTGTTTTACACAGTTGAGCTTTTTAAAAATACAAACTTTTCCCCATTTGGCTGTCTTCATGTTACCCTGAGGCCAGCCAGCGCCTGCTACAAATATAATCAGATGACTTTATTTCACTGAAACCCTAGTTTTTTTTTCTTTTTTTGGTATTATTTTTGGAGCACCAACTTTATTCTTGCTTGGGTCCTAATTTAATTTTACTTTAGGGTTTATCTTTTGTTGGCTTTACCTAGTCCGGGAAATGGAGCTAATCAGTTTTTGTTGCTTCTTAAAAGTCAATTTGTTATGTCTTGATTTCATGGTAGGCTTTGCATCACATCTGATTATCTCATTGAAATCTGCAGTTCTAGGATATTTGTAATATTCAAAATAAAATCTGGCATGAATTATGCATTAGAATTTTGCATTTTGAATATTAACCTAACAGTAATTGTAAATTTGGAGCATAGAACAGTCGTAACAAGAGCTAACGTGATTATCTGTGGTAAATTATTCTTTCACGTCCTACTGACATTGTCATCCTTAATTTCGTTGCTGACTAAACAGGATCTTTGTTTGCTCTAAAATCAGTACCTTTCAACGTGTGATAGAGCAAATGAGTGATTTGTTGCATTGAATCTTATGTTCAGTTCAGTTCAGTTCAGTCGTTCAGTCATGTCTGACTCTTTGAGACCCCATGGACTGCAGCACACCAGGCCTCTCTGTCCATTACCAACTCCCGGAGTTCACTCAAACTCATGTCCATTGAGTCAGTGATGCCATCCAACCATCTCATCCTCTGTCGTCCCCTTCTCCTCCCACCTTCAGTCTTTCCCAGCATCAGTCAGTCAGTTCAGTCGCTCAGTCATGTCCGACTCTTTGTGACCCCATGAATCGTAGCACGCCAGGCCTCCCTGTCCATCACCAACTCCTGGAGTTCACTCAAACTCATGTCCACTGAGTCAGTGATGCCATCCATCCATCTCATCCTCTGTCATCCCCTTCTCCTCCTGCCCCCAATCCCTCCCAGCATCAGGGTCTTTTTCAATGAGTCAACTCTTCACACGAGGTGGCCAAAGTATCAGAGCTTCAGCTTCAGCATCAGTCCTTCCAATGAATATTCAGGACTGATTTCCTTTAGGATTGACTGGTTGGATCTCCTTGCAGTCCAAGGGACTCTCAAGAGTCTGCTCCAACACCACAGTTCAAAAGCATCCATTCTTTGGCGCTCAGCCTTGTTCACAGTCCAACTCTCACATCCATACATGACCACAGGAAAAACCATAGCTTTGACTAGATGGACCTTTGTTGGCAAAGAAATGTCTCTGCTTTTTAATATGCTGTCCAAGTTGGTCATAACTTTTCTTCCAAGGAGCAAGTGTCTTTTAATTTCATGGCTGCAGTCACAATCTGCAGTGATTTTGGAGCCCCCCAAAATAAAGTCTCTTACTGTTTTCATTATTTCCCCATCTATTTGCCATGAAATGATGGGACCAGATGCCATGATCTTAGTTTTCTGAATGCTGAGTTTTAAGCCAACTTTTTCACTCTTCTCTTTCACTGTCAGCGAGAGGCTCTTTAGTTCTTCTTCGCTTTCTGCTGTAAGTGTGGTGTCATCTGCATATCTGAGGTTATTGGTATTTCTCCTGGCAATCTTGATTCCAGCTTGTGCTTCATCCAGCCTGGCATTTCTCATGATGTACTCTGCATGTAAGTTAGATAAGCAGGGTAACAATATCCAGCCTTGATGTACTCCTTTCCTGATTTGGAACCAGTCCGTTGTTCCATGTCCAGTTCTAACTATTGCTTCTTGACCTGCATACGGATTTCTCAGTAGGCAGGTCAGGTGGTCTGGTATTCTCATCTCTTGAAGAATTTTCCACAATTTGTTGTGATCCACACAGATAAGAATTTATTAGTTACACTAGTTACTTCTAAACTTTCATCATGGCCTGAATGGACCAGCAAACATCTTAAGCAGTAGTTGGGTGAAATGTCTCTGAATCTTATGTTATTGATATTTATTTTTATTCTCAAGGCATGTTACTGCATTGTTGAACAGTTTGAATCAAATGAGTTTTACACAATTGAGCCTTTTAAAAACTGGCCCTCACACACACAGTGTCACACTTACAGGTTTGTTGTACCCAGGACAACCTCAGAAATGTAATTTTACCACTTTGCTAGGAAAGGTAATTCCTGGAGAACATTGTCTTCCTTTTGTGTGATTTTATCACAAGCTTTCAACTCTGGGGCTCTGGAACTGACAAAATTGTTGACTCTTGGTTAGATTTTCCATAGGACTCAAATGAAAATTAATGAAAACAGACCTAGTTTTGGCAGTGCCTCATCAGGAGCAAGACTGTTCCTCTAGTCATTTTGTTTCCTCTTCTTTGTTGTTAAGGAGCAGGTAAGTAGAACAGATGACAGGAGTTTTTGTTCTTTGGTAAATGGTTTGAAAAATGAGAAAGTTTGGGGCTGTCTTAGCACTGTAGATTCTATACACAAACGAGAGAGGGTAAACTGTTAAACTTGGAGATGAATGTCTGTTCTTCAGAGGTGTGCTCCCTTTCCTCCTCCAAGAGGTGAATGTCAGCTCTGCTGTAACTTCTCTATGACCTTGGATGCATTACTCAATCTTGGATACTATAAAGAAATGAAAATCAAAACTACAATGAAGTATCACCTGAATACCAGTCAGAATGGTCATCATCACACGATTTACGAATAATAAACACTGGAGAGGGTGTGGCAAAAAAGGAACCCTCCTTCACTGTTTGAGGGAATGTAAATTGATACAGCCACTAGGAAGACTAGTACAGAGGTTCCTTAAAGAACTAAATATAGAACTACCATGTGATCTGATACTCTTACTCCTGGTCATATATCTGGAGCAAAACATAATTCAAAACATGCACCCTAGTGTTCATTGCACCACTATTTACAATAGCCAAGTCATGGAAATCACCTAAATGTCCATCAACAGATGAATGGATAAAAAAGATGTGGGGTATATATATAATGGAATATTACATAGCCATAGAAAGAATGAAATAATGCTATTTACAGCAACATGGGTGGACCTAGAGATTGTTATGTGGAATGAAGAGAGTCAAACAAAGACATAATATGATATTGTTAATATTTGAAATCTAAAGAAAAATGGTACAAATGTACTTATCTACAAAAGAAATAGAATTACAGATGTAGAAAACAAACTTCTGATTATCAGGGAGTAAGGCTGCAAGGAAGGATAAATTGGGAGATTGGGACTGACATATACACACTGCTATATATAAAACAGATAATCAATAACGAACTGCTGTATAGCATAGGGAACTCTACTCAATACTTTGTAATGACCTGTATGGGAAAAGAATCTAAAAAAGAGTGGATATATGTATGTGTATAACTAAATCACTTTACTGTACAATAGTAAATAACACAACATTGTAAATCAACCATACTCCAATAAACTAAAAAAAACAAACTGACAGTCAAAACAAAGCATTCAATCCTTAGAACTTCAATAGGTTTAGCTTCTCTGATGGATCTACTTGAGGGTCTTACTGGCTGTAATGTTCTATAAATACATAAAATTCATTCCATGATTGGGAAAGAGGTTGAGTGAGGGAATAGGATTAGAAACTGGGCAGTTTGGTGCTTCTCCTGGGCCAAGTCATCCGGTGGGAGGTGTCTCTGAGATGTTATGAAACATCTGAGCAGAACCATTTTTAGGCTGAAATATCTCTTTGCCACTTCTCTCTGTCTATGCAAATGTTACTATCACCTCCCATGTGTAAGTCACTTCCAGATGAGGGCCATTCCAGCAGTGATGTTAGGAAGCACGTTTTTAGAAACTTTCATTTTCTGATGGATGCCCAACATGCAAGTTTTTATGCTTCCATAAGGGGAAAAACCATGAATAGGAATTGTATCTCCCACCATCTATGCAACAGTGCTTAGTGTGGCGTTAATTTAGATCGTGTACGAGTCAATGAACATGGATGGAGCATCCACCAAGTGCTAAGACTTGTGCTAGACACCGAGGCTATAGAAAGGAGCAAAATGTAAATGTTCTCAGTCTGGAGTTGGAGACCAAGAAATAAATATAAAAATACATGGTTGTCAGAGTCATAGTCACTATGGTGGAGGCAATGAATGAGCTGAATTTTGAAGCATGGGGTGTGCATAAGCTTGGTTCCATTCAGAGACATCAGGTCTCTGATGTGCCAGGTGCTGGGAATCCCACGGAATGGACTCGGAGCTGACTTTGGGTGCCTGCAGGCCCGTATGGGAGCTCATATGTGACTAGACGTTGTCCCAGGACCTAGCCCTGAGGGGTCAAGAGAGATTTCTCTTGTGTGGATGCTTCTCATAATGCCACCACATGAATAAAAATCACCTGCACTTCTTGAAACTTTGTCCTACCTTCTTCTAAAAATTATAATGATCAGCCTGTGCCTTTAACACCTAATGATATCATCCATAATTTCTTAAGTTTGAGGCTTCAGACTATGAAAAACAAAATAATTCCTTACATTAGCAACTTTTTCTATCTCCAGAGAATTATAGAAAAATGATATATATTTTTATTTATTAAAATATGTTTTCTTAATTTGTGGATGGGAGCAGGAGTGGAAAGAGACCAGATATTTTAGAAATTGTATTTTTTTTCCCTTGGTTATTTTCATCTCATTTTTTTTATTTGTATATTTTGTCTCATTTTAATTTTTTGATTGCTGGACTATCCATGCCCTTTACTTCACTCTTTTCCTCATTGTTCTTTATTTTAGAAACTTCCTATTTGCTATCACAACTCCAACATCTCTACCCAAGGGAAGGAAAGAAACAGTTGTGGAATTTTAATTTTTCTGAATCCTGATACATTTTGATAACTGCTAAGATTTTGACATATGAGAATTTTGAATCAGTGAATAAAATTGTTTTCAAATTATTTAAAGAAATCCCATGTTATCTTAGTTTCCAGATTCACGAACAACAGATAATTTCTAGTCCTTTATTCAAGTTCTTTTTTCTCACAATAGATCCATTTTTGTATAGTTCATTGTAGTTTACTTTGTCATGATTTTTTTTTGAAGATTTGTACCAATGTCTAAAAAAAGAGCCAGGTTATCTTTTCTAGTTTAAAATAGGAGACTTAGCACTTTCTAAGGAAATAACACAGAGCCCCTGTTCTCAAGGGACTTCTCTCTGTTCTAATCTTTGTGTACAACACAGCTAAACCTAACCTCCGTCCTTTGAGTTTTCACAGCTTGAAGTCTGTATAGATGAGTGGAATGTTCACCACATTCTCCACTTCTGCTTCTAATCCCTTTTTAAAAAGTATCCTCTTTCTTCTTGTAGCAAAGTATTGATATGAGGCCATCTTTGGCCACCAGGATGGCTTAAAAATAAGAAAGACATATCTCCCTAGCAGGAAGTCCAGAGGGAGAGTAGATACTGGTGATGAAGTCAGCAGGGGTGTTGGTGCCTCCCCATCACCCAGCCTGCTATCTCAGGGCAGTTCCTCCAGGATGCCAGCTGGCTGCCACAGCTGAAGGACTCACAGGCAAATGACAGCAGTGCAGAGAAGGAAGAAATGAGACTTTCTTCCCATGCTTCTCTTTTTTTTATCAGTGAGGAGCATCTGTCCCAGGAAACCATCCATGAGACCTCTCCCCATATGTCCCAGGTCAGAATTACACCACATGTCTAGACTGATCACTGGCAAGGGGTTACATGGTAGGCTTAGATCAGTTACAAATCACCCAGGGACGGGGAGAGAGCCACCGGAGTCTCTTCATTAAGCCACAATGTTTAATAACTTTGCTCAACTGTGTGAGCAGAAATAAGAATAAGTGAATAAGAAAGAACTGTCTGACCATTGTTGGGAGGTGTGTGGGAGAAGGAGAGGGTGGAAGAGTCCTCACTGGTTCTGAAGAGAATTAGAATTGGCTCTATTACATCCCCGGTGGTAAAGATAACTTTGCCAAGCTGTGGAAAGGAGCTCCAGGACATTGCTCATCATGAAGGGAACCCACTCATTTTTTGGCTGAAAGGAGAGGGAAGGGCTGTTTGTTCTCAGTAAACTCTCAGGATACAGTCCCAGCAGCTTTGGTGGAGACTGACTTAGACACAGGGAGGTGAGCTACCTGGCCATGAAGGTGCAGCTACACAGCCTCTCAACCCCCATCAATTCACACTCACTCACGGATTCATGGGCTCAGCCATGGACTCTCTGTCAAGCCGTTGGAGGGGGGGCTTTGCACAGCAGAGCAGATACTTTGTCTCTTCCCCGTGTGACTTCCAAGAAGCCCCCTGGGAAAAGGCTGGTTGGGGTCTGTCCAAAATCCAACTCTGTTCTTACATTGACACCAGAGGTTCCCTGTGGACAACCTCCACTGAGCACCAGTGCCATTTCCAGCCTTGAGATGTGTGTTCAAACCATTTCTGTTTTTTTGTTCAAGCCATTTCTGTTTTTTAAATTTGCACAGATAGGAAAAGTCATTGAATTCACATGATTATTAGATACTTTTTATTCAGGCAATATTTATCTTCAAAACTCCTACTTCTAAAGTTTCTGTTTACTCTTTTTTGTTCCTTAAAAAATAAAAGGCAACTTGAGTAACTTGTTAGGATTCCAGCATTGAGACACTGCATGGAACTTGTCACCACAAATGAAAATATAATCTACACAGGAGCCAGGAAGAGCATATTTGCCAAACAAAAATATCTGAAACACTTCTGCTCTTATTTGTTCTTCATATTTATCTGTATTATTATTATTAATTATTTTTTATTATCGTACATAATACGCCTATATGCTGCTAATGTGTTTATAAACTAAGTCTTGAAAAGCATTGTTGTTTAGTTGCTAAGTCATGTCTGACTCTTTGCAACCCCATGGACTGCAACATGCCAGGCTTCCCTGTCCGGGGAGTTTGTTCAAACTCATGTTCATTGAGTTGGTGATGCTATCCAAACCATTTCATTCTCTGTCATCCCCTTTTCCTCCTGCCCTCAATCTTTCCCAACTCCAGGGTCTTTTCCAATGAGTTGGCTCTTTGCATCAGGTGGCCAAAGTTTTGGAGCTTCAGCTTCATCATCAGGTCTTCCAACTAATATTTAGTGTTGATCTCCTTTAGGATTGACTGGTTTGATCTCCTTGCAGTCCAAAGGATTCTCAAGAGTCTAAAAAAAAAAAAAAAAAAAAAAGAGTCTTCTCGGCACTACAATTCAATAACATCAATTCTTCAGTGCTCAGCCTTCTTTATGGTCCAACTCACATCTATACATGACTATTGGAAAAGCATAGGAGATGGAATTTACCTATAGGTTCTAATTGATTTGTGCTTTCATTATTCAGTATAAGGGCTTCCTTGATAGTTCAGTTGGTAAAGAATCCCTGGTTCAATTCCTGGGTCAGGAAGATCCACTGGAGAAGGTATAGGCTACCCACTCCAGTATTCTGGACCAGAGAATTCCATGGACTGTATAGTCCATGGGGTCCAAAGAGTCGGGCTCGACTGAGTGACTTTCATTTTCTTTCACTTTATTCAGTGTTACCAACACTGTGTCTCATAATCATGCATGCGTGCTAAGTCACTTCAGTCATGTCTGACTCTTTGCAACCCCATGGACTGTAGCCCTTCAGGGTCCTCTGTCCATGGGATTCTCCAGGCAAGAATACTGGAGTGGGTTGCCATGCCCTCCTCCAGGGGACCTTCCTGACCCAGGATCGAACCCCATCTCTTATGCCTCCTGCATTGGCAGGCATGTTCTTTAACACTACTGCCACCTGGGAAACCCTCAGAATCACTGTATCCTAGCTCTCTTCAGGTGTATAGACAAAATAGAGCAGCATTTAAAGTGGGGGAAGTTTCCTTTATTCAGCCTTGTGGAAGATGTTGTTGGGGCCCCACCTATCCCCTGGCTGATTAGCATTTCCTGTACATGGACCCAACGTCCACCTGCCTCATGGGCAGCTCTGCCTGAGATATCCCTGGCTGTCAGGGCCTCTGTGCTCCAGCAGGGGAATTGATACTCATAGGAGCAGCCTGAGCCAGTAGATGAAGGGAGCTGGTCCCTGCCCTTGGACAGAGGAGCCCAGAGGTGTGTTCTATGCCTGCCCCCAGGGTTCTTCCACAGAATTAAGCCCCAGTCATCCACAGTGATAACTTGCTTGATAACAGGCCTTTGAATGGTTCCCCTCCCTTTACTTCACTTTCCTACCCCCTTGCCTGGATTGATTACCTGCTTCATGTCCTGTCTCAATGTTTGCTTCCTGGGGACACCAAACTAAGAGAGTTCTCTAGAACAGAGCATAGCTCAATACCCACGTTATCTTTTAAAATCTAGTTATATAAAGCTCAAATGCTTTTAGGGGGATAAAAATTTGGATAGATAAATGGCAGGAGGAAGGGAGGAAGGAGTAGTTTATGAATCTGCCAGTTTTTTAGCTCTTTTAAGAAACACCCCTTCCTGTAACGTTTTTATTCCACATTCCATAATGTATACTGTGGTTGTGTGTGTATATCTGTATGTGCATTACTCTAGAGAATGATATATAGCTGCTGACATTCTCAAGTAGTTTTCTTTTTTTGAAAAATCACATGCTTATTAACTCTCATAGTCTATTCACGTAATGCAAACATAGACCTCCCTCTGCAGACTATTGGTTTATAGAGGGCAAATAGTGTGTGTTAGTCGCTCAGTTGTGCCCGACTCTTTGCAACCCCGTGAACTGCAGCCCACCAGGCTCGTCTGTCCATGGGATTTTCCAGGCAAGGTTTGTAGAGGGCAAATAGTAAAGAATGGTGAATTCATGCTTATGCTACTTGGAATCCACCTGGGGAGAAGGCAATTCAGCTAACTACAAAGTAGTTTCTGTGTGCAAAAGTGAATGTCCTGGGGCTCCAGTCTAGATTTTGTCTTTTTTCTTTTCTCAAAGGAGGGTTAGAGGTCCTCACCCCAATCCCCGGCTCTATTATTGCATCTATCATGAAGTTGTTCAACTATTTTTACATTTGTTGGCATTCCCCGTGGTTCTGAGCTTTCTTGGAGGGCAGGAGTTTTGTCCTTTCCATCTTTGTATCTTTGTTTTAGCCTTTTCATCTTTGTGTCCCCAGGATATGGCATTGTGTTTGGCATATTGATAGCAGTCAATAAATGGTGAAATAACAGAAACATGGGACTTTTGATGTGAGGGTATTTGGCAGTGGCTGCCTGGTGCCTTGTGTGGACACTGAAGTCAAGCTCAGCAGAAGAACTTTGCTCCTTGGTGCTGGTGTCTGCTGCTTACCTGTCCCCGCACTGTATGCTCATGTCATTTGAGCCCCTTCTGTGTCCAAAACCTGCAACATGCCTGTGGTCAGGGGTGGGGAGGAAAAGACCAGATGAATCAGAGTTTTTGCCCTGAAACAACTGGAGTCAGGAATTTAATTGTTAAAGGCAAAAGCAGCTCATAGATTATAGCATATGATGATGATCTGTAAAATAATTTTATCCTTTTCTCTGACCATAGACATTAAAAATGTTTCTGAATTGCTGAAAGGAAAAACAACTGCAATGAAATAAAATTCTACCTGTAGTATAGTCTTCACTAACACCTACAATTTTTCTCAGCTACTTCTTTATGTATGTTTAGTTTCTGGCTTTTCCATTTTTTATTAATGTGCCATGTTTTTGAATAAATATCACTCTGCCATTTTCATGTCCTTTTAGATTTTAAAGGGGATTAAATAACTTTTAAAAGGATGTTTGTCCACTTTTATGATCCTTCTACCCATAAGTTCAGTTCAATTCAGTCGTTCAGTCGTGTCCGACTCTTTGTGACCCCATGAATCGCAGCATGCCAGGCCTCCCTGTCCATCACCAATTCCCGGAGTTCACTCAGACTCACGTCCATCGAGTCAGTGATGCCATCCAGCCATCTCATCCTCTGTCGTCCCCTTCTCCTCCTGCCCCCAGTTCCTCCCAGCATCAGAGTCTTTTCCAATGGGTCAACTCTTCACATGAGTTGGCCAAAGTACTGGAGTTTCAGCTTCAGCATCATTCCTTCCAAAGAAATCCCAGGGCTGATCTCCTTCAGAATGGACTGGTTGGATCTCCTTGCAGTACAAGGGACTCTCAAGAGTCTTCTCCAACACCACAGTTCAAAAGCATCAATTCTTCGGTGCTCAGCTTTCTTCACAGTCCAACTCTCACATCCGTACATGACCACTGGAAAAACTATAGCCTTGACTAGACGAACCTTTGTTGGGAAAGTAATGTCTCTGCTTTTCAATATGCTATCTAGCTTGGTCATAACTTTTCTTCCAAGGAGTAAGTGTCTTTTAATTTCATGGCTGCAATCACCATCTGCAGTAATTTAGGAGCCCCCAAAATAAAGTCTGACACTGTTTCCACTGTTTCCCATCTATTTCCCATGAAGTGATGGGACCAGATGCCACTCCTCTTTCACCTTCATCAACAGGCTTTTTAGTTCCTCTTCACTTTCTGCCATAAGGGTGGTGTCATCTGCATATCTGAGGTTATTGATATTTCTCCCGGCAATCTTGATTCCAGCTTGTGTTTCTTCCAGTCCAGCATTTCTCATGATGTACTCTGCACAGAAGTTAAATAAGCAGGGTGACAATATACAGCCCTGACGTACTCCTTTTCCTATTTGGAACCAATCTGTTGTTCCATGTCCAGTTCTAACTGTTGCTTCCTGACCTGTATACAGATTTCTCAAGAGGTAGGTCAGGTGGTCTGGTATTCCCATCTATTTGAGAATTTCCCACAGTTTATTGTGATCCACACAGTCAAAGGCTTTGGCATAGTCAACAAAGCAGAAATAGATGTTTCTCTGGAACTCTCTTGCTTTATCCATGATCCAGCAGATGTTGGCAATTTGGTTTCTGGTTCCTCTGCCTTTTCTAAAACCAGCTTGAACATCTGGAAGTTCATGGTTCATGTATTGCTGAAGCCTGGCTTGGAGAATTTTGAGCATTACTTTACTAGTGTGTGAGATGAGTGCAATTGTGTGGTAGTTTGATCATTCTTTGGCATTGCCTTTCTTTGGGATTGGAATGAAAGCTGACCTTTTCCAGTCCTGTGGCCACTGCTGAGTTTTCCAAATTTGCTGAGTTTTCCAAATTTCCTTCTACCCATAAATGTCCCTAAATCCCTCAGAAGATCCTAAGTTTTAAGACACAAAGGAACAAAAATTAACCTAAATGTATCAAAGTTTTGGAGGTTCAGTTTTAATGATCTCAAAGTAAGAGCTAGTATGGGACTAGCTCACGGTGCTTCTGCGACACATAATCACGTGGGTCAGGACTCCAGATGCAGATATGAGCAGTCACCTGCTACACAGTGGAG
Source organism: Bubalus kerabau (assembly GCF_029407905.1). Classification (NCBI taxonomy): domain Eukaryota; kingdom Metazoa; phylum Chordata; class Mammalia; order Artiodactyla; family Bovidae; genus Bubalus; species Bubalus kerabau. The sequence continues at coordinate 185,081,894 of NC_073625.1, read as the reverse complement.
GCAGAGGGGGATGTGTGCTGAACACAGATGGCTCTTACAGCTGAGGGGGCTGGGAGTTAGTGAAGGCCAAATTTCCAGGGATGTCAGCTGGAACCACACCATGGAAGTGGCCTACTACCACTGCCCCCAAGCCCATGCCATTTCTTAGGATGGTGTGTGTGGGAGGGTCCTGTGCCCACCCTGTCCCTCAAGCTCACCCCCAAGGCAGGGTCCCAGGTTGGTCCAATTGACTGGCAGAACCTATGTCCCACATTGGCATCCCAACTCAAGGCAGGCGGGAGATACAGGAATTGTTTGCTGTCTGTTTGCTTTTATCTATGGAAGGCAGGACCCCACAGCCCAGGGATCTACTACAGTGTAGGGAGGCTGTCTAAGATGCTGTGCAGCTAACATGACAGATGTCTGCTACAATAACGTCTCATGAAAATAGCAGGCAAATTGTCTAAATTGCTTGGCCTCTAGTGTTAAAAAAATGTGTAGCAAAAAGATGAGAATGAAATATACAAAATTGTTAATGTTGATTATCTCTGTGGTGGATTGTGATCTATGTTTTGTTTTCAGATTTTTCTATAATAAAGCTATATTTTCTTATGAACTAGAAAAATAAGAGCTGACCATTAAAGAAAGGATTAGTTAAAATAATTGCTGCCTTAATAGATGGATGGAAACTCTTGGAAGTCCTAAGCAGATTGAATAATCTGTTAAATAGGTGAATATTTAAATTTTTTCAAAAAGCAAAAAGTTATTCTCTTATTTAAGCTGAGGTTAATATCTATTTCCTGTGACTTTGCCCTCAGTGGGTGCAGTAGCTGCTGATCAAATTAGAGAGTCATGGCAGCTTAAATCAGGAGGGCCTCACGCATCGCTCACCCTAACTTTATAGCACCCATCTTGGTTTGAAGTTTTAGTAAATACAAACATAGACACACATTTGTGCACACTGATCTGTTGGCTTCTCCAAGAGACCCAAGGGCAGGGGTCACGAATCCTCAGAGCTCACTATACCACAGACACACAGAGGTGCTTCTGCACTCCTCACTGAGGTTCCAGAGTTCTTAGGCCGTTTGACTTACTTGCCCCTTGAAGATCTTTCCTGCACTCCTATCCCTTGCTGGACACAAGGAAGTGTGCAGTTCCTGCTTTGGAAAGACAGCCATGACTTCTGCTCTGGGGCTCCCCTTCCCATCTGGGAGTTCTGTCCCTGCCCCCCTCCTCTGGACCTAGTTTGGGGAGCATGAACTATTTTCAAGGGCTCAGTGTACCTAATGTTCTTGCCCCTGCTCCATCTGGTTCTGAGGGTCTCTTTCTCACTTCGGGCAGGGAGGACCCTCATCCCATTGGTCAGGGGCTCCTTCAGATCTTTTCTCTTTGGCCTTGGTCTCTCCTTGGAGAATCAAAAGCTGGGAATTTGACTCATGTTCTCTGTGGTTTGTGGTGTCATCTTTTTCCTGACACAGCCTATGCTACTTGTTCAATGGGAAATATGTGAAAGGCTACAGGGAAATTTGGAGGAAAACAACCCTGAAGATCTCAAAGATATCACCTACCCCATTTATATGGAAAGTGGGCCAATTTGGCGGGAGTGAAATTAGCTGTAGTTATCCGGATTTCCAGTCACTCTCCAAAGTTTGTCAGTTCACTAGAAAGAAACATTGCCGCTCAGGAAAGAGAACAGAAACTTTACAAAATTAGTGAGTCTGAGGGGGTGCCTGTCTTTGCAGCTGCTAAAAAGTTTCTCCCAAATAGCTGAAGTTCTGATAAAATAAATATCTGTCATGTTACTTAGCAGTGGTTGACAGACTGAGTGTCACTGAGTAGGGGCAAGCTTCTTGACTTGGTTTCTTTGCTCTTCTTAGCTGATATGACTCACACTATGTGACATGCAATGAGTTTCCTCCATCAGTTTTAGGTAAGAAAGGTCAAATATCTTGGCTTCTGCTAAAGATGATTGTATTAGATGTTACCTGCCTTGATAGCCCTTCCTTTATCTGCAAAGCTGTGGACAAATGAGATTTGATGCTTTATCATCAGGCTGCCAGATAGGGCTTAGATAAAATCGAAGTATGTATGTAAAATCCCATGCTCTGTTGCACAGTAGTTGATGTTTGCAAGGAAAAACTAAGCATCTTAAAGCTTCGGATAGCATTTGTTCCTTCCCAGTAAGAGAATACTGCAGGTTTGTGTGTGACTTTGTATCGCCATACATGTTAACCACTGTGACTTTTACAACTGCAAGTTGGCTGGGACATGGTGTGTACTGGAAAAACACCATGAAGATGTCATTTGGCTGCAGCGTCATCATCTTTAGGCATTACAGGAGAACAGCTGCATCCGTCATTTCAAGCCCCTTTATTATACCAACAGTTTGAGATGCCACTGTTACTAACATGAGGTCATTTTAAACCAAATTCTTGCTAGAACAGCCTCTCTATAGAACACGATACCCAGCAAAAATTTCTCTAGAATCTACTCTGTTATCAAGTAGGGGTCCGGTAGGGTGTTCAAGACCTAAGAAAACCCATGTGATAGCCCCTGTCTGATGTGACTGGAGGTAGTCCTTGGTTATATAAGGGAACAACTTTAAAATGATGAAATGGCATAACTAAAACATTTATACCCAATTTAAGGAAAATATTGTACATTTTCTCTCACTTTTTGATGTGCAGCCAATGTCTAACGTCCTCTCATGAGAGGTCTCTTCATCTTTTTTGCATAAACTTGATTAAGTTTTCTAAGTTTACCTTCTTTAAAATGAAATGAAAATTTAGCAATCTCAGTTCAGAATGCTAGATTTTTACATTTTTAAATGAATATTTAAAAACTGTCTTAACAGTTACTTAACAGCAATTTTTTTGCAACTTGTCATTATTAACCATTGTGGTAAACATTTGACCTAGTTTTTCTAGCAGAGACAACACTCACTCACCCTTCATCAGTTTGTCACATTTAAGTTACAGATTTATAATACTGGGTACAAGTGGCACAAACAAGTTTGGGAATAGACACTGTGACTTGGGTAAACACATATCTCAACTGGAAGGTGGTCCAGAGAGTGCCTGCTGGCTGCAGCATCCCCAGTACAAACAAAGGCAGCCCTGGGCATCTGTTAGAAAGGACTGCAGAGCTCTGGTTAATCTAGGATTTGGTTATAGGGCCTTTAATTAAGAGTTTCTACTATAAATATATTTTCATTAATATGCATAGGTAGAAACTCTCAAATAACATTACTACAAAATATATTCTAGTACAGGTCCTGCAGAACTTATCTTAATGAACAGCTAAGGCTCACTTCTAATCAGTGGAATCTGTCTGCACACATAATTGGTGTGCTAAAGTGCTTCTCCCTGGCAATCTGTTTACACCGTGGGACTGTAATTGGTTTGTTCATCAGTCTTTCTTTCGGTAGATGGGAAGAGATAATGTTTTGGTCCACTTCTCATTAGTTATCACAAATTTTAAATTAATAAATTGGAGAGATGATGAGCTCTTGTTCCATTTATACATGCTTGAATACCTCTGTCAATGTTTTTATATTTTTTTCTTTTCCTCAATACTGGTAGCTCCTAAATACTCCTAAATAAAGTATGCTATGCTAAAGGTCTTCCCTGATCTTTCCTTATAGCTCAGTCTGTAAAGCGTCTGCCTGCAATGCAGGAGACCTGGGTTTGATCCCTGGGTTGGGAAGATCCCCTGGAGAAGGAAATGGCAACCCACTCCAGTATTCTTGCCTGGAGAATCCCACGGACAGAGGAGACTGGCAGGCTACAGTCCATGGGATTGCAAGAGTCGGATGCGACTTAGCGACTAAACCACAAACCACATGCTAAGGGTAGTTTTAAAAAGAAAATAAACAGATATTGATTCTGCTGATATTGAGTTGATTTGGAAAATATTAGAGCTGAGAGACAAAGAGAAGCATGTGTATTTATATGCAGAGTCAGAGAGGAAAGGAGAGAGTCAAAAAGAGAATCAGATGCAGAGACACAGTGGATTTTATAATTATATTCACACACACACATATATATGTATTAATATACAGTGTGTGAGAGAGAAAGAGAAACACCAAGATAGGAATAATGAGAGAAATAGAAAAGCAGACAGAAACAGGAAAGCAGATAAGGAGATGCAGGTAATATACAAAGAGATGGAGAAAGACACAAATAGAGATGTCCTGAGAGGCAAAGAGAAATGGAGACACCTAGCGGCTGAGGGAGAGCCACCTCGGTCATGCCCACTTAAGCTTAGTTCTGTCTCTGCTGGTTTGAGCAGAGGGGAGGGAGGCAGGTGCAGAGGGCCCCACCAGGACAGAAGCAGGCCAGGTCCCCAGGAGTCACAGGCCGGAGCAGACCTCTGAGTATGTTATGGCCTGGGCATTAATTAGATGGTCCTGTACCACTGTTCATATCTTTAAATGTGTATCTTAGTTCTCAGTTCACTTTAGTCACTCAGTCATGTCCAGCTCTGCGACACCATGAACCGCAGCACGCCAGGCCTCCCTGTCCATTGCCAACTCCCGGAGTTCACCCAAACCCATGTCCATCGAGTTGGTGATGCCATCCAACCATCTCATCCTCTGTCGTCCCCTTCTCCTCCTTCCCTCAATCTTTCCCATCATCAGGGTCTTTTCTAATGAGTCAGCTCTTCGCATAAGGTGGCCAAAGTATTGGAGTTTCAGCTTCAACATCAGTCCTTCCAGTAAACACCCAGGGCTGATCTTCTTTAGGATGGACTGATTGGATCTCCTTGGAGTTCAAGGGACTCTCAAGAGTCTTCTCCAACACAACAGTTCAAAAGAATTAATTCTTTGGCACTCAGCTTTCTTTATTTTAGTTCTAAATGTATTAAAATTTTTTTTTTTTTTTTGCTGCAGAAAGGTACTGAAGGAAATCTGTATTGGAGAACTCAATCCAAATGAGACTGTGCAGGCCACTTTAGAGGCCCAGCTCCTTTCCAAGCTGAATCACCCAGCTATTGTCAAGTTCCATGCAAACTTTGTGGAGCAGGATAAGTTCTGCATTATCACAGAGTACTGTGAGGTGAGACTCTCCTTTTGGTTTTGAAGTATTAATAAAAATCTGTTTCATAGTAAAAAGGTGTCTGTAAAGAGATATCTCAGAAGTTGAATGAGCCAGCCACAAAGTGAATAAAAATATTACCTGGGATATTGTGTCTTGCTGCTAAGAGTAATCATCTCTATGTAACTGGCAAACTGTTTTCTGACCAAGGGTTTCTTTTTTGGGGAAAACTCAGAATCGATGTATTTTTAAGGAGAAATTGCTGCATAAAAATGATCCAGCATTTTTTTGGTGTGTGTGGATTGTGGGGTGTATCCTTAAGCCTCTTACAATGGTTCGATTATTAGATGGACATTTAAAGCCATAACAGAGGCCTGGGCAGAGCAGAGGGATACTGCTGGAGTCCTGGATTCTAGCTCTGTGGTTCATTTTCCCCAATGGAAACTTGGAAGTGGGAATACAGCTCATTCTCCCCATGAAAAGTCTTCATGTTAACTGACTTGTGATTCATGGCCTCAGGTATTTGCAGTTTTCCCTGCCATTCCATGTTTCCCCCAAGTGATAATAGTTGTGCATTTTACTGAGCCCCAAGTGAATATGAAGTTGCTGAGAAAGGTGCCAGGGATGGGGCTGGCAAGGTGCAGCGTAATGTGGGTCTGTGTGTTCACTCCTGAGAGGCTAGAGAGAGGGGAGTTACAGGAGTTGGGTCAGAAAGAGAATATCCAAACTTGACCCTGCTCAGGAAGTATCTCCCAGAACATTCAGAGAGCTAGCCTAAGTCAAATGCAACAAAGAATCTTGTGTTTAGAATGTGTTCAGTTCATCATCTGGGTGTTGCTGGAGCCCAAGTGAAATGATGCTAGGAAGAAAGAAGTTGCTCTTTAGAGTGGGTGGCAGGCCTGTTTGGCTCAGAGAGTGCTGGATATTTGAGATGCAGAAAAGAAGAGGGAGGAGAAGCAACTCGGAAGGAGTAAAGATAGCAACGAAACTCAGCCTTGATTTGCTTTACACAGTAGCTGGTGTGTCATGCAAAATGAAACCAGTAGCCAAGTTAGAATATTTGAAAATTTGATACTGTCCAGGTCTTAGCTATTCCCCTTCAGGACAGTCTCCCTGGCACAGCCTTGCTGGGAGTTTGCCCATTAATCTTGTTCCTCCTCTGCTTGAAGGAGGAGGAGAAAAAAAGAAAAATAACCAGAACATTTGAGTGATTATATCTCCTTCATCCAACGGATTGTTAAGAAAATCAGTAAAATGATGAGGTGTACAGAATGTGGCTAAGAACACCTACTCCAGCAATTATGTCACTCATCTGTGCAAAATCCAGGGATTTACAAATGCAGCTACACTGTGATCCATCAGCCATAATTTAATCATTTTTTCTTTTTGCCCCATTCAGTTAATAAACTATCTTCTATGGGAAACAACTGACTCCTATTGCTTTTACTGTTACTGCTACCTCTGCTGCTGCTTTCAGCGCACTGAATTTTCCACAGAGACTTTCTCAGTTGTAAAATATTTTTCACTGTAGTGAGAACTGTTCAGTGGACCTTTGTGTAATGATGGTAATGCTCAATATTTGCTGCTGCTGCTGCTAAGTCACTTCAGTCGTGTCCTACTCTGTGCGACTCCATAGACGGCAACCCCCTAGGCTCCTCTGTCCCTGGGATTCTCCAGGCAAGAACACTGGAGTGGGTTGCCATTTCCTTCTCCAATGCATGAAAGTGAAAAGTGAAAGGGAAGTCGCTCAGTCGTGTCCAACTCTTCACGACCCCATGGACTGCAGCCTACCAGGCTCCTCCATCCATGGGATTTTCCAGGCAAGAGTACTGGAGTGGGGTGCCATTGCCTTCTCTGCTCAATATTTGCGCTGTCCAATATGGTAGTTGCTAGTCACACATGACTCTTTATCACCTGATGAAGTATGGCTAGTGTGGTTGAGGAGCTGAATGTTGAACTTTATTTAATTTAAATTAATTTAAATGTAAATAACCATGTTTAGGTAGTGGCTACCATATTGAACAGATCTTGATGATAAACTATAACTTTATTTCCTATATTAATTTTTAGTTATTAATTTAAATGTAATTTGGATCTACTAGAAAAGTTACAAAACACAGTGAACTCCCATATATCCTCCATCCGAATTTCAGTTCAGTTCATTTCAGTCTCCCAGTCATGTCTGACCCTTTGCAACTCCATGGACTGTAGCACGCCAGGCCTCCCTGTCCATCACCAACTCCCAGAGTTTACTCAGACTCATGTCCATCGAGTCAGTGATGCCATCTAACCATCTCATCCTCTCGTCCCCTTCTCCTCCCACCTTCCATCTTTCCCAGCAGGGTCTTTTCAAATGAGTCAGTTCTTTGCATCAGGTGGCCAAAGTATTGGAGTTTCAGCTTCAGCATCAGCCCTTGCAATGAATATTCAGGACTGATTTCCTTTCGGATGGACTGGTTGGATCTCCTTGCAGTCCAAGGGACTCTCAAGATTCTTCTCCAACACCGCAGTTCAAAAGCATCAATTCTTCGGCGCTCAGCTTTCCTTATAGTCCAACTCTCACATCCATACATGACTACTGGAAAAACCATAGCTTTGACTAGATGGACCTTTGTTGGCAAAGTAATGTCTCTGTTTTTTTAATATGCTGTCTAGGTTGGTCATAACTTCTCTTCCAAGGGATAAGTGTCCTTTAATTTCATCCAGGTTTACCAGTTGTTACTTCCCACATTTGCTTTATTATTCTGTTTATCTATCTACTTTCTTCCTGAACCAAAATCCTCCTGAGTGTTTTCTAAGACTAAGGATATTTCCTTAACATAACTACAGTAAAAAGATCAAACTCAGGAAATGAACATTGATGCAATGCCACTGTGTCATACGGTGATTCTGTGTGCGACCCCATACCAGCAGCATCAGCATCACTCGGAATCTTTAGTGAGAAACACAGGTTGTTAGCTTCCACCTCAGCCATAATGAATCTGTAAACTCTGGGGGTGGGGTCTGGCCATCTGTGTTTTGCCAAGCCCACCAGGTGAGCCTGAAGCACACTGAAATTTGGGGAACACCCATCTAACCCACAGTTCACACTCAAATTGAGCCCATCTGTCCCAATTATATCTTTAAAAAGGACATTTCTATAGGAATTTTTTTCTCCCGCAGGATCCAATCCAGGATCATTTGTGTTACTTTTTAAATGCGGGTGGTTTCCGCAGGCTAAGATGCCCCTCCCACCCCAGGGGTGTTGCCATGGTAATGGCCTTGGCCAGCAGCCAGGGAAGAGCTGCAGGGCTTCCTGGCTCCACCTGCTGAGCTGTCAGCACGCACTTTCGTGACTCGGAGGGATGACGACATGTGGGTCGCTATTTCTCCTTGCTAACAGAGATATTTCTCATCTTCACACCCAAACTTCATCTTAACTCACAGAAGCCTGGTATTATCCTCTTTTTATTGAGGTAAAGTAATAATATTGGAAATGGCAGATGGCCAGACTTGCACCTCATAGGGAATGTTATCACCATTGAAATAGCTGGTGTTTTTTAATCTCCAAGTTTCCTCCTCTGTAATTTAATCTGAGGCCTTTCAAGATTGAAATACATATAAATGCATTCACGAGGCCCCTTATATTCACCACCCAGCGCTTTGGACTTGTCACATCAGGTTATGAGTGTTGTGTTGTTGTTTAGTTCAACATGGTGTTTGGCTGTTTGTGACCCCAGGGACTGTAGCCTGCCAGGCTTCTCTGTCCATGGAATTTCCCAGGTAAGAATACTGGAGTGGGTTGCCATTTCCTTTTCTAGGGGATCTTCCTGGCCTAGGGATTGAACCTGAGTCTCCTACATTGCAGGCAGATTCTTTATCACGGAACCACCAGGGAAGACCAGTTATGAATGTAAAAAGCAAATAACCTGATTCTCACAAGTTCCTGTCAAGATGTAACCAAATCTTCAATGGGGAATAGTACCCAAACTACAAAAGTGACAGGATATTTCAAATATTGGTGTCTTTATTCTCTTCCACCCCGGGAAATGGGACTACCTGCTGTCCCCTGCCTCCTATCCACAGTCTCACACTTCTCTATCTCTGCCCTTTCACAACATTCTTCCTCCTGGCTCCAAGTTTTCACTTCCCACCCATCCTCCCAGGTCCTGTGAAATGCCACCCCCTCTACAAAGACTCCTGTTATCTCCTGGCTGAAAATCACCCCTCACTCAATCCCTGACTCTCATAGCGTTTCAGCTGGGTGACACTTAGCACATTATACATAGTATAATCCATCTTAGACTCTCAGCATGTGGGACTGATCTTTTTCTAATTCATTTTTGTGTCTCATCATGAACCCGTGTAGTGAGCCACAAAGAAGTTAGTACTCAGGAAATTTCTTTCCTTTTGACGAATTCTTTACCATTTGCTTCCAGCTGCTTCCCACCTTATTTCTGTCAAGTGCCGATGTGTAGAAGATTAAATACTGTGTCCTTCTGTCTGTCATATATGTTGAAATCACTTTGCCAGAAAGCAGAGAAGGTTGGACTTGTCTTTTTCTTCAACTGTGATATTAACATGGCTAAATAAAAATTATATCAATATAGTGGTAGTGCTCAACCTTGGCTGCACTCTGGAATCATCTGGAAAGCTTTCAAAACTCCTGAGGGCTGAAGCCCTCATCCAGAAAGTCTGATTTAATTGGTCTGGAGTATGACCCAGAAGGACTTTTGAAAGCTCTCCAGGTGACCTAATGGGATGCCAGGGCAGAGAACTGCAAAAAAGGGAGGATGGCCAGTGTAGAAACAGAAAGGCAGAGTCATAAATGAAAACTGAGTCAGCATTTATGGATCACTGAGCAAAGATAAGGCTCAGCTGTGAACAGGGCGGGGGATAGGGGAGCAGGGAGCTGGTGACGGGGGAATCTGGCGGGCCCTGCTGGTTGGTGTGGTTTTCTACTCAGGCCATTAGCTGGGTGCTCTTATTCATGAAAATTACCCCGTCTTGTTCTTCTGGTTCCCTGAGCAACTTTCTATCCTATTTCTTTTCAAACTTTCATGCCCTGATATTTGCATTTTTTTTAGTGGTAGTTGCCTGGAGCTGCTTTAATGTTATGTTTGCCTAATTATGATTATGAATTTTCCTCATTCTTTCTACATTTACTAATTAGGGTTCTTCTGTTAGAAAGAGCTATCCCATTGTTCCTTCCCCTCCGTTGATGTCTTTATTCAATTATTCATATCAGTATGGACTCGTGGATATTTATTTTATTCTATGGGTTATTGCCCGATGCTATCATTATTATTTTGTTTCTTAATTTGGCACAGCTTTGGCTGGTGGGGCTTCTTCAAATTGGCTCCTGTGTCCTCTAACCATGCCCCCATTCTTTTTCAAAGAGAAGTAGATTCTTTTTTTTTTTTTTTAATTTAAATTTATTTATTTTAATTGGAGGCTAATTACTTTACAGTATTGTATTGGTTTTGCCATATATCAACATGAATCCACCACGGGTGTACACATGTTCCCCATCCTGAACCCCCCTCCCCACTCCCTCCCCGTACCTTCCCTCTGGGTCATCCCAGTGCACCAGCCCCAAGCATCCTGTATCCTGCATTGAACCTGGACTGGCGATTCGTTTCTTATATGATATTATACATGTTTCAATGCCACTCTCCTAAATCATCCCACCCTCTCCCTCTCCCACAGAGTCCAAAAGACTGTTCTATACATCTGTGCCTCTTTTGCTGTCTTGCATACAGGGTTATGATTACCATCTTTCTAAATTCCATATATATGTGTTAGTATACTATATTGCTGTTTTTCTTTCTGGCTTACTTCACTCTGTATAATCGGCTCCAGTTTCATCCACCTCATTAGAACTGATTCAAATGTATTCTTTTTAATGGCTGAGTAATACTCCATTGTGTATATGTACCACAGCTTTCTTATCCATTCCTCTGCTGATGGACATCTAGGTTGCTTCCATGTCCTGGCTATTATAAACAGTGCTGCGATGAACACTGGGGTGCACGTGTCTCTTTCAGTTCTGGTTTCCTCGGTGTGTATGCCCAGCAGTGGGATTGCTGGGTCATAAGGCAGTTCTATTTCCAGTTTTTTAAGGAATCTCCACACTGTTCTCCATAGTGGCTGTACTAGTTTGCATTCCCACCAACAGTGTAAGAGGGTTCCCTTTTCTCCACACCCTGTCCAGCATTTATTGCTTGTAGACTTTTGGATCGCAGCCATTCTGACTGGCGTGAAATGGTACCTTATTGTGGTTTTGATTTGCATTTATCTGATAATGAGTGATGTTGAGCATCTTTTCATGTGTTTGTTAGCCATCTGTATGTCTTCTTTGGAGAAATGTCTATTTAGTTCTTTGGCCCATATTTTGATTGGGTCATTTATTTTTCTGGAATTGAGCTGCAGGAGTTGCTTGTATATTTTTGAGATTAGTTGTTTGTCAGTTGCTTCATTTGCTATTATTTTCTCTCATTCTGAAGGCTGTCTTTTCACCTTGCTTATAGTTTCCTTTGTTGTGCAGAAGCTTTTAATTTTGATTAGGTCCCATTTGTTTATTTTTCCTTTTATTTCCAATATTCTGGGAGGTGGGTCATAGAGGATCCTGCTGTGATTTATGTTGGAGAGTGTTTTGCCTATGTTCTCCTCTAGGAGTTTTATAGTTTCTGGTCTTACGTTTAGATCTTTAATCCATTTTGAGTTTATTTTTGTGTATGGTGTTAGAAAGTGTTCCAGTTTCATTCTTTTACAAGTGGTTGACCAGCTTTACCAGCACCACTCGTTAAAGAGATTGTCTTTAATCCACTGTATATTCTTGCCTCCTTTGTCAAAGATAAGGTGTCCATAGGTGCATGGGTTTATCTCTGGGCTTTCTATTTTGTTCCTTTGATCTATATTTCTGTCTTTGTGCCAGTACCATGCTGTCCTGATGACTGTGGCTTTGTAGTAAAGCCTGAAGTCAGGCAGGTTGATTCCTCCAGATCCATTCTTCTTTCTCAAGATCGCTTTGGCTATTCGAGGTTTTTTGTATTTCCATACAAATTGTGAAATTATTTGTTCTAGCTCTGTGAAAACTACTGTTGGTAGCTTGATAGGGATTGCATTGAATCTATAGATTGCTTTGGGTAGTATACTCATTTTCCCTATACTGATTCTTCCAATTCATGAACATGGTATATTTCTCCATCTATTAGTGTCCTCTTTGATTTCTTTCACCAGTGTTTTATAGTTTTCTATATATAGGTCTTTAGTTTCTTTAGGTAGATATATTCCTAAGTATTTTATTCTTTCCGTTGCAATGGTGAATGGAATTGTTTCCTTAATTTCTCTTTCTGTTTTCTCATTATTAGTGTATAGGAATGCAAGGGATTTCTGTGTGTTAATTTTATATCCTGAAACTTTACTGTATTCATTGATTAGCTCTAGTAATTTTCTGGTGGAATCTTTAGGGTTTTCTATGTAGAGGATCATGTCATCTGCAAACAGTGAGAGTTTTACTTCTTCTTTTCCAACTTGGATTCCTTTTATTTCTTTTTCTGCTCTGATTGCTGTGGCCAAAACTTCCAAAACTATGTTGAATAGTAATGGTGAGGGTGGGCATCCTTGTCTTGTTCCTGACTTTCGGGGAAATGCTTTCAATTTTTCACCATTGAGGATAATGTTTGCTGTGGGTTTGTCATATATAGCTTTTATTATGTTGAGGTATGTTCCTTCTATTCCTGCTTTCTGGAGAGTTTTTATCATAAATGGATGTTGAATTTTGTCAAAGGCTTTCTCTGCATCTATTGAGATGATCATATGGTTTTTATTTTTCAATTTGTTAATGTGGTGAATTACATTGATTGATTTGCGGATATTGAAGAATCCTTGCATGCCTGGGATAAAGCCCACTTGGTCATGGTGTATGATCTTTTTAATGTATTGTTGGATTCTGATTGCTAGAATTTTGTTCTTATTTCTTAGTTACATTTTGTAGATGAGGAAATGGGACTCTGGAGAGGTGGAGTGATTTTCTGGCAATCTCATGTCTGGAATGTTGGATTTCATCCAGAGCAGGACCAGGGTCACAGGGGAACAAGGAAAGTGCTCTTTTTTTTTTTTTTCTTACTTGGCTTACTCCTGTTCCTCCGTTAATATTTAATGGAGTCAACCAACTAGTTCATGGTTCCTATCTTCCCAAACATGAAATTATCTCTTTCTACCTGACATGAACTAATACAGTTGGATTGTTTTATTGTTCATATCAGCAGTGCTAACCAAACATGTTTCAGATGGTGGCTCTAAACTAAAGATAGATTTCAACACAGCCACACTAATCAAGCCTGTCTTTGTGAATTATGCAAAATATGAAAATAACACTTTGCAATACTGCAGTGTACACCTGAAATTTGTTAAGAGAATATATCTTAAGTGCTCTCAAAACACATGCGTGTGCACACACACACACACACAGATGCATGCACACAGGAGCCATCTGAGATATTGGATGTGTCAATCAACCTGACTGTGGCAGTCATCTCACAGTGCACGTGCTCACCAGGTCATCATGTTGCACATGAAAGCTGCTCCTTCCCTTGGCTTATTCTCACTTATATTTTGTGTCTTTATCTACCTCTATTTATATAATTCATGCATATGCATACACACAGAAATACATGTGTATCAATTTGAATACACAAATATGCCTTAATGTAATGATGATTTAATTAATTATTGTATTTTCTATCAATAGGAGACTATATAGGGTTTGAAAGTAGAAAGTATGTGGACTTTGGCATCACATTTATAGATGAAAGCATTATTTTATGTCACTTCTTAAGAAAAAGTAAGTTGTATCATTTTATTCCAATTCATGTACATTTACCTCAGCAGGAAGAAACATGCACTAAAAGGATTTGGAAGAAAATTGGCAACTAAACCCAAGAGTGCTCAGTTATATTATCAGACATAAACAGCATGATACTACAAGGTATTCTTTAGTAACCATTTAGAAACTGGGTCTCCTTATTTTGCGTTTAAGAACATAACATGGTTTGACATTTTCCCCACTTTTTATGAACTCCATTTACAAATTTAAAAGCATATGATTATAAAATCTTATTCAACATTGACTTTCTCAAATACATCTTTTGCCTTTAAAATTTTTCAAACTATTGGACAAAATGTTCCCATTAGTAGGTGAGATATTTGGCCCATCTGTGTTATTATCTAACAGCATTTTCTTAAAGTGTGGTCTATAACCTGTCCCAAAGTCACTTAGGATGCTTGTTAAAAATACACAATTCTTTGGTTCTCTCCTAATTTACCAAATCAGAGCCTCTGTTGATACAGCCCAGGAATATACATTTTAAACACTCTACTTGAATGTGTCTGACACATGCAAAATTTTGAGGCCTCCTGGAAGGATGTGTCAGAACATTATTTAAAGGAGATGTAGAGTGTGAGGGAGTGATGTAGAGTATGAGGGAGCTGAATCTTAAGATGTCAGCCCAGAAAATTAATCAGGGGCAGCTCTTTCATTTTAAAATGAAGAAGTAGGGCAGAACAATTTTTCAAACTGCTTCTAGCCCTGAAATTCTGAGATTATTTTGCCTTTTGTGTATGCGCTGAACATTGCAGTTGCATTGTACCCAGGCTCTGAGAAGGCTCTCCCCCCTCCTTTAAGCCGGATATAAGTGCTTCTATTGATGACTTAAAAAAACAGATTAACTTTTAAAATGAAATCCTTTTAAGATTTAAAACTTTTTAATGGCAATCAAAGATGGAGTTCAGACACTGTATTTGAGTTGCTCTTCATTTCTTCAAGGTTTTGGCATTTCAATCTCATGTTGGTTAACTTGGATGGTGGAAGGAGGCAAGACCATTAATCCATCAATTGGCACATTTTGGGTTACAGATTTTTGAAACCTTAGAATTTAACATCAGGGCTTTTACTGAAACTTTCAAGGGGATGACGTCAGTGAAGGAAAACATTTTCTGTCAGCGGCATAGACTTAGAACAACATTAATATTGGCTTAAGTTAAAGTCTTCTTGAACCTTCTCATTAGAGTGGCTTTAGCAATAAAAGTCATTGCTAAATATTTCTCAAATATGAAGTCAAGGAAACAGAACGGGCCTACAGATACTGTAATAAGAACTTGTGAAACCAAACTGTGACATTTCATCCAAAACATTTGATTTTTACTTCTATGATGGCTTAACAAAAGAAATAAATGCTTTTGTATTGCTCAATTAAAATCAGACTACTTCACAAAAAATTGTTTCTTTCTTTTTGTATGAAATTCCTTGTGTCTTAATTTGTGAGTGGTTTGACCACCTTAATTAAATCCTAAGAAAATCTACAGAGTGTTTATTAAAGAACAAAGTAAATACAAGACAAATAGCTTTTCTTACAGATAAATATGCAGAATGAAAACTTCAGGGTGGGGAATAACTTAAGGAGAATAAGACCCAGCTCTCCAATTAATTTAATTTTTTGGCATTCTGTCCTCTTGTCAGTAGAATATGTCCTTTCCTTAATGCTAAAAACTAGTACATTTGTTATTCTTATGTGTCTACCTGAGAAGAGTGTTTGTGTACACCCTTCTTTTGACATTTCACTTTGAAGTGTCAATTATATTATTATTATAGCTTTGACTAGACGGACCTTTGTTGGCAAAGTAATGTCTCTGCTTTTTAATATGCTGTCTAGGTTGGTCATAACTTTTCTTCCAAGGAGTAAGTGTCTTTTAATTTCATGGCTGCAATCAACATCTGCAGTGATTTTGGAGCCCCCAAAAATAAAGTCTGCAACTGTTTCCACTGTTTCCCCATCTACTTCCCATGAAGTGATGGGACCAGATGCCATGATCTTCGCTTTCTGAATGTTGAGCTTTAAGCCAACTTTTCCACTCTCCTCCTTCACTTTCATCAAGAGGCTTTTTACTTCCTCTTCACTTTCTGCCATAGAGTGGCGTCATCTGCATATCTGAGGTTATTGATGTTTCTCCCGGCAATCTTGATTCCAGCTTGTGCTTCTTCCAGCCCAGTGTTTCTCATGATGTACTCTGCATATAAGTTAAATAAGCAGGGTGACAATACACAACCTTGATGTACTCCTTTTCCTATTTGGAACCAGTCTGTTGTTCCATGTCCAGTTCTAACTGTTGCTTCCTGACCTGCATATAGGTTTCTCAAGAGACAGGTCAGATGGTCTGGTATTTCCATCTGTTTAAGAATTTTCCACAGTTCATTGTGATCCACACAGTCAAAGGCTTTGGCATAGTCAATAAAGCAGAAATAGATGTTTTTCTGGCGGGTTTATAGTTATGTAAAATTCTAAGCTTAAGAATTATGGGAATAAGGGAATTATTCCTATTTTATGTGGGTACATATTAAAAACAATTTTTAGGTAATATTTAGGTAATATAATAAAAGCTAATACCCGTTAGAAGAATTTTGTTCTGGCGTGAGATAAAGTGCTAAAGACAGAGTTTCTTCAGTAAACACTGATGGGAGTAGAAAGAACTGAGCTCTACTGTGCTGTGCACGAAGTGACTAGGCAATTTAAAGGGAGAGTAATGGAATGGATAAAGTCCACATAAAGTGGACACAGTGCTGACAAAGGTCCCTATAGTCAAAGCTGTGGTTTTCCAGTAGTCATGTATGAATTTGAAAGTTGGACCATAAAGAAGGCTGAGCGCTGAAGAACTGATGCTTTTCAACTGTGGTACTAGAGGAGACTCTTGAGAGTCCCTTGGACTGCAAGGAGATCAAACCAGACAAACCTAAATATTCATTGGAAGGACTGATGCTGAAGCTGAAGCTCCAGTACTTTGGCGACCTGATGTAAAGAGCTGACTCACTGGAAAAGACCCTAATGCTGACACTAAGATTGAGGGCCAGAGAAGAGGGCAGCAAAAGATGAGATGGTTGGATGGCATCACCTACTCAATGGGCATGAATTTGAGCAAACTCTGGGAGATAGTGAAGGACAGGAAAGTCTGGTATACTGCAGTCCATATGGTCATAAAGAGTTGGACATGCCGTAGTGACTGAACAACAATGGAGTGGAGGCAGAGGAGGCAATGCAGGCAGGGGCCTGAGCATTCAGGGAGCTGAAATATGACTCAAAAAGTGGGAAGGCAGTTGGTTCCTCTGAACCATCTGATTTTGCTAGCTGGCACTTATTGAAGTTGGGCTCCTGCCCTCCCCAGTGAGTAGGGAACAGGGGCTCCATCTTGAGGTGTGGCTGGAACAATTTTTTTTGGCAGCCTTGGGTTTTCTCAAACAGGCACATTAAGGCAGACTATGGTCATTCTAGGAATGTGACTTTGAGCTGTTAGAAATATGTTAACATTTGTTCAAGTATTTTTTGACCAAAAGGGATGCCTAGTTAAGAAGAGGGTTCCAGAGGCTGGCAGCTTTTGGCCAAGTTGAGAGGTCTTGCAGTGATAGTATTAATAACTGAAAGTGAAAGTGAAGTCGCTCAGTTGTGTCTAACTCTTTGCCACCGTGGACTGTAGCCTACCAGGCTCCTCTGTCCATGGGATTCTCCAGGCAAGAATATTGGAGTGGGTTGCCATTTCCTTCTCCAGGGGATCTTCCCGACCCAGGGATCAAACCCGGGTCTCCAGCATTGGAGGCAGAGGCTTTAACCTCTGAGCCACCAGGGAAGCCCTTAATGGAAACATAAATATATGAATATACACACACACACTGTTTTGTTTCAGGGTCGAGATCTGGACTGTAAAATTCAAGAATATAAAGAAGTTGGAAAAACCTTTCCAGAGAGTCAGATAATAGAATGGTTTATCCAGCTGTTGCTGGGAGTTGACTACATGCATGAAAGGTATGTTCATTTGTTACTGAGGCACAGGGTTTTTTTCACAGTCATGTCTGAACATGAAAAATGAAATTTGGGAGGTAGTTTGGGTAATTTGGGAAGCAAGTTTCATGGAACTTGCTTCCATGAAAAGGAAGCAAGTCCAAAGGTAAATGACTATACTTAGACATCTATGAGACACTTTTTTTTTTATGAAGAAACTGTCAAATGATTATACCTAGAGGATTTACTTGATTACCTTTTTTGTTGTTCTAAAAATTGCACTGACTTTAAATACAAAACAGAAACTTGTATTAAACATATTTCTCTATATCTGATCCTATCCTGTGAGCCATAAGCATTTCTCCAGTACCTTTAGCATACTATGAATTTATTACATCTTCCAACAGGCTTGAGCTGTGAATACCCTAGCATGCTGCAGATAGATTGTGGGGTTACTTTGGAGTGTGTCAGTGCACATCTAAATGTGCTCACTCCCAAGACGAGCTAAGGAATTAAGGCAGAAGATATATGTTCAGACCAAAAGTCAGTTTTGACATTAAGTATCTGATAAAGACAGTCAAAGTAGGCTATATGGGTTCAACTATTTATAATTTGCCTTTGCAATATTGGCCTCAATTTTTTTTTTAATGTTATACTATTTTTCCTACAGGTCAAAAGCAAGATGTTTTAGATGTTAAATGTTTTATAGACCCATAATATGATAAGAATGCATTTGAAAAGATGAACATACATAGACAAATAGAAGTAGATGCTTTGAGGGATCCACATTAGCTTTCAACTTAGGAGTGGTAACAGTCTTCTTGAACAGAAGTGGAAGTTTGTAGGGTACACCAAGGCCTGGCAATCCATGAATGTCAAATAGTTTAAATGTGTCATCTGTGCTTTCTGATGGCATAAAAAGTAATCTAATTATTTGGTGGTGCTTCTTCTGCTGATTCTGTATATCTTCTGAAACACATGCCTGATGAGATAGCCACTGACTTATTGACAGTTCACAACAATCTTTTGAATGGTGTCAAACTATCCTAAGAGACAATGATAAAAGAATATGAAACAATCTTTTAATAAACTACCAAAACTGCTGAATATAAGACTTCCGTGTACATACAGTTATATTTGTATTCCTTTTATTTTCTCTACTATTCCTTGGCATGTTTGTTAACTTAGACATAGGGAAAACAGCACCTATAAAGATGCCAACTTTGATGTTCAGTGTACAAAATACAAAAGTGAAATCTGGTTGATTTAGGAACCCAAACATTTTTGATGTATTTTGGGTTGGCTAAGTAGTAGTTAAAATAAATGAGTTTAAAATAATCCTTTAAAGAGAGGATTTAAATTTGTTTTGAATCCTTCAGCATTCTACGAAAGTCATTAAATAGGGCTAAATATTTGGGTATTTGTGGATATATAGATCTGAAATACCATAATTTGTGATTCAGATAATAAATGATGCATCTTTCATTATTTTTTTTGTAACTAGTTATTGCAAAGTTTTTCTCTACAGATGGAGAAATTTCAATTTTATACTTAAATTTATTCATTCACTTATTAAATGATGTTAAGAGTTGGGAAGATTCCCTGGAGAAGGAAATGACAACCCATTCTTGCCTGGGAAATCCCATGGACAGAGGAGCCTGGTGGGCTACAGTCCATGGGGTTGCAAAAGAGTTGGACACGACTTAGTGACTAAACAACAAAGTAATAAAACAAAAAATAAAGCCTAACTTCTTCTGGTTCAAGATGGCAGAGTAGTAGGATATGGACTTATCTCCTCCTGCAAAAGCACCAAAATCACAACTAGCTGTTGAACAACCATATACAGGAGAATGCTGGAACCCAGCAAAAAAAGATATTACACGTCCAAAGACAAACAGGAAGCCACAGCCAGATGATGGAAATCATGATAAAATCAAATCCTATACCCGCTGGGTGGATGACCCACAAACTGGAGAACAATAATGCCAAAGAACTCCTCCCACTGTTGTGAAGGTTCTGAATTCCATGTCAGGCTTCACAGCCTGGGGGGTCTAACAAAGGGACTGACCTTGAAGGCCAGTGGGATTTGATTACAGGACTTCCACAGGACTGGGGGAAACAGAGACTCCAGCCTTGGAGGGCACAACAAAATTTTGCATGCACCAAGACCCAGAGGAAAGGAGCAGTGACCCCGTAGGAGACTGAACCAAAGCCACCTACTAGTGTTGGAGGGTCTCCTGTGGAGATGTGGCTCGGCAAGGGCATACCACAGGAATGGGGCACTGGCTGCAGCAGTCCTTGAAGGTCCCCTTTGGTGTAAGCCCTCATGAGGGTAGCCATTAGCCCTACCAAAGAGTCTGAAGACCCCAGGGCTGGGTTGCCTCAGGCCAAACAACTACCTGGGAGGGAGTGTAACCCCACCCATCAGCAGATAATTGGATTAAAGCTTTACTGAACAAGACCTTGCCCACCAAAGCAAGACTGTTTTTTCCATCACCAGTCCCTCCTGTCAGGAAGCTTACACAAGCCTCTTAGTCTCCTCCATGAGAGCAGAGACATTACTTTGCCTACAAAGGTCCATAGAGTCAAAGCTATGGTTTTTCTAGTAGTCATGTATGGATGTGAGAGCTGGACAATAAAAAAGGCTGAATGCCAAAGAATTGATGCCTTCAAACTGTGGTGCTGGAGAAGACTCTTGAGAGTCTTTGGATGGCAAGGAGATCAAACCAGTCAATTGTAAAGGAAATCAACCCTAAATATTCATTGGAAAGACTGATGCTGAAGCTGAAGCTCCAATACTTTGGCCACCTGATGCAAAGAGCCAACTCATTGGAAAAGACCTGACTCATTGGAAAAGACCCTGATGCTGGGAAAGATGAAAGGCAGGAGGAGAAGGGGCAACAGAGGGTAAGATGGTTGGACGGCATCACCGACTTGATGAACATGAGTTTGAGCAAGCTTTGGGAGATGGTGAAGGACAGAGAAAGCTGGTGTGCTGAGGTCTGTTGGGCTGCAAAGAGTCGGACACAATTGAGTGACTGAACAACGACAAATCAGAGGGCAGACAGAAGCAGCAAGAAGAACCACAACCCCACAGCAGCTAGAAAAAATACCACATTACAGAAAGTTAATCAGGATGAAAAAGCAGAAAGTTATGTCCCAGATGAAGGCATAACATAAAACCCCAGAAAAATAACTAAAGAATTCAGAATAATGATAATGCAGATGATCCAGGATCTCAGGAAACAATAGAGAAGATGCAAGAAATGTTTGCCAACGACCTAGAAGAACTAAAGAGCAAACAGAGATGAATAATATGCTAGAAGGAATCAATAGCAGGATAACTGAGGCAGAAGAACAGACAAATGACCTGGAGGACAGAATGGTGGAAATCATTGCCACAGAACAGAATATAGAAAAAGAATGAAAAAAAAAAAAAAATTAAGACAGCCTAAGAGACCTCTGGGAGAACATTAAATCTACCAACATTTGTATTATAGGGGTCCCAGAAGGAGAAGAGAGAGAATGGACCTGAAAAATATTTGAAGAGATAATAGCTGAAAACATCCCAAACATGGTAAAGAAAATAGTCAATCAAGTCCAGAAACACGGAGACTCCCAGGCAAAATAAACCCAAGGAGGAACACATCAAGACACATAGTAATCAAACTGACAAAAATTAAAAACAAAAATAAAATATTAAAAACAATTTAAACCCAAAAGAATGATTCTTTTAGCACATGGCATGGACACATGAATAATGACATGTGAAGCTAAGAGTATTCACAGTTCATTCAAAGCTACCTTGAAGGTAAAACCCTGAAACTCCTTCCTTATGCTGTGTTAACACAAAACCCCAACCTCGGTGACTTAGGACAGTCAATTCTTGCTTTTGTTGCCTATTGGCAGCTGCAGATCCACTTTGAGTCTTCCTGTCTCACTGTCTACACTGAAGGAGCAGCTCATGCTTTCTGTTGGCAGAGAAAAAGCAAGAAAGTTAAGGGAAACACTCAGTGGTTCTTTAAGACTCTGCTCAGACATGATATTTGCCTGATCTGTTTGCATGCCATGGATCCAAGCAAGTCAAATGACCAAGTCCATTGGAGGTGCCTGTTCCTCCCAAGGGGGACACTCACTGCCAGGCACAAGAGATGCAAATATTTGGGAACAAGAATACAGCCTATCACAATGTTTCCCTCAACCTTCTACTTAAATCTTTCAACTATAACCAATAAAAGATTTATTTACAAGCATTATTCCAGCCTTTTCCTCCTATGGTCTAAAGTACATATTCAAATGTATTTTGAAAATTCTGCTTACAAATAATTTCAGAAGATTACTTTGGAACAAAGAAGAAGATAAATTAGATTCCTCTGTTGCCAGTGCCTTGAGAATTACTTTAGTGCATGTGATGGTTAATTTTATGTGTCAGTTTTGGAGGGCTGTGAGATGCCCAGATTAAACATTGCTTCTGGGTGTGTCTATAAGGCAGTTTCCAGATGGGATTAGCATTTGAGTTGGTGGAATCTGTAGACTGTCCTCTCCAGTGTGGTTGGACATATCCAGTCCCTTGAAAGTCCAAACAGACAAAACGCAGAGAAAGAAGGAATTTGCCCCCATTTTCCTGCCTCATTGAGGAGCTGGGATGTCTCACCCTGTCTTCTGCCCTTGGGTTGAGAGACTTAGTCCATTGACTCACCTGTTCTCAGGTCTTCAGACTAGGACTGAATTATACTATCAGCTTTCCTAGGTCTTCATCAAGCAAAAAAGATGGTGGAGTAGAAAAATATGCACTCATCTTCTCCTTTGAGAATATCAAAATCACAACTATCTGCTGAACAACCATTGATAGGAGGATGTTGGAATCCACCTTCATGCAAAGTGCTAGGCTGAATGAATCACAAACTGGAATCAAGATTGCCAGGAGAAATATCAACAGCCTCAGATATGCAGATGATACCACTCTAATGACAGAAAGTGAAGAGGAACTAAAGAGCCTCTGAATGAAGGTGAAAGGAGAGTGAAAAATCTAGCTTAAAACTCAACATTCAAAAAATTAAGATCATGGCATCCAGTTCCATCACTTCATGGCAAATAGATGGGGAAAAAATGGAAACAGTGGCATATTTTATTTTCTTGGGCTCCAAAATCACTGTGGACAGTGACTGCAGCCATGAAATTAAAAGACACTTGCTCCTTGGAAGAAAAGCTAGGACAAACATAGACAGTATATTAAAAAGCAGAGACATCACTTTGCCAACAAAGGTCCATATACTCAAAGCTGTGGTTTTTCCAGTAGTCATGTATGAATTTGAAAGTTGGACCATATAGAACGCTGAGACTGAAGAACTGATGCTTTTGAACTGTGGTGTTGGAGAAGACTCTTGAGAGTCTCTTGGACTGCGAGGAGATCAAACCAGTCAATCCTAAGGAAATCAACCCTGAATATTCATTGGAAGGACTGGTGCTGAAGCTGAAGCTCCAGTACTTTGGCCACCTGATATGAAGAGCCAACTCATTGAACTAATCTGATCCTGGGAAAGATGGAAGGAAGGAGGAGAAGGGGGCAACAGAGGATGAGCTGGTTGGATGACATCACCAACTCAATGGACATGAGTTTGAGCAAACTCTGGGAGATGGTGAAGGACAGGGAAGCCTGGAATGCTGCAGTCCATGCAAAGAATTGGACATGACTTAGTGACTGAACAACTTCCTGGGTCTTCAGCCTGTTGACAGCAAATCTTGGGACTTCTTAGCCTCCATCTTTGCATGAGCTAGTTACTTGTAATAAATCTCCATTTGTATTATATCCATATCTATATCTTCTGTTGGTTCTGTTTCTCTGGAGAACTCTGACTAATACAGTGCAGGGGCAGAAGATATAAAGAAGACCCTGGAAAAACTAGGAAGAATGAGGTTACAGAAGAAATGAAGGTTTTGTTTACTCCTTTGGAGCTTTCCTGTGCTTAATTTAATTTGGTTTATTTCTACATTTGTAATATTCTAAATCTATGGCATATGGCATACACACTTATAATGATATTAAAAGCTGAAAATATTCACAGTTCACTGAAAGCTATCTTGAGAATGTAGCACTAAAACTCCTTCCTCCCCCTGGGCCTGAACCTCTGGCACATAGACAGCTCTAAGTTTGTTAAGGTGTTTGTATTCTGTGAGGCTTGTCACCAACTCCTGCAATGCTCCATAAGCTGGACCAGTATATGAGGCACTCAAAGCCTTTCTTCTCTTTGGTTCAATTAAATGGCCAGTCTTTGAAATATCATCTTCTCTGGATGCCACAGCAGAACTGGGCATGAAGGAATTCCTTGGGAGACAGAGACAATGTCTTGCTTCTCCTTTTTTGCCCCTAGAGATAACACAGAAACCACAAAACAAAACAAACTCCTCCCACCCCAACTCATTTCTATCAAAGCGGATTCTGTTCAGTTATCCTAGATTTTCTAAGATGAAGTACAGAGCAGCCTCTCTGAAGAGAGCTCATTTGCTGACATCGTTTGTGCTTTCACAGTGGAGGAGAGAACAAGCTTGGGGCACTTTCCGTAAGATGAGTGCCTCCTTACCTAGCAGCTCACACCCTTCCCCAGCGAGCGTGGTGCATGCCAAGTTGCTTCAGTCGTGTCCAGCTCTTTGCGACCCCACAGCCTGTAGCCTGCCAGGCTCCTCTGTCTATGGGGTTCTCCAGGCAAGAATACTGGAGTGGGTTGCCATGCCCTTCTCCAGGGGATCTTCCTGACCCAGAGATCGAACCTGTGTCTCCTATGTCTCCTGTATTAGCAGGCGGATACTCTACCACTAGCACCACCTGGGAAGCCCGAATGGTTGTTTCCCAAAAGATCGGGTGAGGAATTAATTTTTAACATAGTGAGGCTCCTAGGGAAAGGACCTACTTGGGAATCCAGGCCAGTAAATGTGACGGGGGATGGAGGCATGCTTCCCCAGGTCTAGAGATGGGAAAGTAGAGAGAAGTTGTGTGTGTGGTGTTGTGGAGGATTCCTGCTTTCTTTTGGCAGGAATCTTTCTTTCATCTCCCACTTCTTGAGGATGTCCTTAGGTCACTTTTTCCAAGGAGACCCCACTCCATTGCCAGGTGTCAGCAACTCCTACTTTGTAGCTGCATTCGAGAAGGACCAGACATCACCCCTGGCTTACAACATAGAGGCTCATCATGGTCCTGGGTGCCCTGGACACTGATGAGGAAGCCAGGCATGAGCCTCAGTATCTAGGACAGTGGCCATGTGCAGAGACCAGCACCAGGGGGTGCCTGGTCCGTGCATCACCACAGAGCCGTTGCTTGTGCCAGCACCTTTGGCAAGAAGAATCTGCAGGCCACCCTGAGACCCTGTCAGATAAACACAGGTCTGTAGGGTGGAGCTACATTTTCAGAAACTGCTCAGATAAGGACTTAAGGGGAAGTGAAGACTGAACTGTCCATACCATCTCCACAGTCCTACTCTGGCTCAGGGCCTGAAAAAACCCTGCTGTAGGTGCCTCCACAGACCTCACTCTGCTGTGGTCCTGGAGGCTGAGTGTATGGAGAATAGCCTGATGGAGGCAAAAGCTCAACCATGGATTTGATCACCACTGTCATCCAGTCTTAATCAGGGCACTTAAATCTCTTGGGAATCATGAAACAGAAATGACAGGGACATATGTGGAGAGCTATTTGAAAGCTATCTTTAGAAGAAAGATTTTATATCAGCTGCTTGAATTGCTAGTCACCTTGTCATTTCTTGGATTTGATTTCTATATACTTCAAAGGAAAGGATACTAACGGAGTACATGACAGGGCTTTTTTTTCTGGACCCATTTTTGCTTACTGTAACCACAAAGTCAATAAATTATACTTAAAAAAAACCTTAATCAACTAGTTTGATATCTGGTTTGTTGCACAGAAATAATTGTTCTGTTACAATAGTTCCAGCCAGTTACTTCCCATAACTGCTTTCTAACATAATGTTTGTCTTGTTCATAAAATACCTGGTGGTGATTTTCTTATTTATATTTTTATATATATGGTAGCTGTTAATGTGTTATATCTAAAACTTATCACCTACTTGCCTAGTCTCAGTATCAATATTATTTTTCAGTTTTGTTGTTCTTCAGTTGCAAACTCGTGTCCGACTCTCTGTGACCCCAAGGACTGCAGCATTTCAAGCTTCCTGTCCTTCACTATCTCCTAGAGTTTGCTCGGAGTGATGCCATGCAACCATCTCATTCTCTGTTATTCCCTTCTCCTCCCTTCAATCTTTTCCAGCATCAGGGTCTTTTCCAATGAGTTGGCTCTTAATATCAGGTGGCCAAAGTATTGGAGCTTCAGCCTCCGCATCAGTCCTTCCAATGAATATTGAAGATTGATTTCCTTTATTGTTGATTGGTTAGATTGCCTTGCAGTCCAAGGGACTCTCAAGAGTTTTCTCTAGCACTGTAGTTCAAAAACATCAACTCTTCGACCCTCGGTCTTTATGGTCCAACTCTCACATCCGTACATGACTACTGGAAAAACCATAGCTTGACAATATGGACCTTTGTCGGCAAAGTAATGTCTCTACTTTTTAATATGCTGTCTAGGTTGGTCATAGCTTTTCTTCCAAGGAACAAGCGCGTTTTAATTTCATGGCTGCAATCACCATCTGCAGTGATTTGGGAGCCCAAGAAAATAAAGTCTGTCACTGTTGCCATTGTTTCCCCATCTATTTGCCACGAAGTGATGAAACCGGATGCCATTTGTTAGTTTTTCGAATGTTGAGTTTTAACCCAACTTTTTCACTCTCATTTTTCACTTTCATCAAGAGGCTCTTTAGTTCCTCTTCGCTGTCTCCCATAAGGGTGGTGTGATCTGCGTATCTGAGGTCATTGATATTTCTCCCGACAATCTTGATTCCAGCTTGTGCTTCCTCCAGCCCAGCATTTCACATGATGAACTCTGTCTAGAAGTTATATAGGCAGAGTGACAATATACAGCCTTGACGTGCTCCTTTCCCAATTTGGAACCAGTCCATTGTTCCATGTTGGGTTCTAACTGTTGCTTCTTGAGCTGCATACAGATTTGTCAAGAGGCAGGTAAAGTAGTCTGGTATTCCCAGCTCTTGAAGAATTTTCCACAGTTTTTTGTGATCCACACATCAAAGGCTTTAGCATAGTCAATTCAGCAGCAGTAGATGTTTTTCTGAAATTCTCTTACTTTTTCTGTGATCCACTAGATGTTGGCAATTTGGTCTCTGATTCCTCTGCCTTTTCTAAACTCAGCTTGTGCATCTGGAAATTATTTGTTCAAGTACTGCTGAAGCCTAACTTGTAGGATTTTGAGCCTTACCTTGCTAGCATGTGAAATGAGTGCAATTGTACAGTGGTTTGAACATTTTTTGGCATTACCTTTCTTTAAGATTGGAAGGAAAACTGGCCTTTTCCAGTTCTGTGGCTACTGCTGAGTTTTCCAAAAATGCTAGCATATTGAGTGCAGCACTTAAACAGCATCATCTTTTAGGATTTGCAAGAACTCAACTGGAATTTCATCATCTCCACTAGCTTTGTTTATAGTGATGCTTCCTTGGACCCACTTGACTTTGCACTCCAGGATGTCTGCTGCTAGGTGAGTGATCACACCATCATGGTCATCTGGGTCATTAAGACCTTTTTTGTATAGTTCTGTGTATTGAAAGGTTGTTGAATCACGCGAATACACCGGGATTCTTGGCCCCCGGAGGAGAAGAATTCAATCCGGGGCCAGAGACGAGGCTTGATCGCTCAGAGCTTTTGTGTAATAAAGTTTTATTAAAGTATAAAGGAGATAGAGAAAGCTTCTGACATAGGCATCAGAAGGGGGCAGAAAGAGTACCCCCTTGCTAGTCTTTAGCTGGATGTTATATAGTCACTAGCAGTCTGTTAATGAAAGAAAGGAATGTCTTGTAATTCAGAATAGCACCAGGCCCCTCGCCCATAAGATGCATTTTGGGATAATCTTGGGCCATAAAATAATTAACTTGAATCTTAAAGAAGGGCAGACCACCATACAAATAGTTTCATTTACATAGATTAGGGGAACAATATCTGAGTATAACATACTGGTTTGTCAAGTAGGTTTTGGGCCCAGAGGCGGAACCGACTTGGAGACCGAGTTTGGGGTAAAGGCGTAGTACATTAGCATAGCTTAAGACAAACATTTCCATAAGAAAAAGGCATTGGTTATCTCTAGGCTCAAGAATAGCTAACTTCAGGTGAAACCAGGTGTCATTATGGCAACACAGTATTTTAAGAGAAACCTCCCTTTAAATTTGTATAGAAGGAAAAAAATATTGCTAGTTTGTTTCCTCCTGCCGCCTAAGAGAGATAAAAATGTCTGACACTTGCAGGCTATTTCCTCCATTTGGAGACCCCTCTCTCCTTGGGGACCCCTAGATTTCCTATCAACCTGCCTAGGAAATGACTCTTTCAGTATTCTTGCCACCTCTTCTTAGTATCTTCTGCTTCTGTTAGGTCCTTGCTGTTTCTGTCTTGTATTGTGCCCATCTTTGCATGAAATGTTCCCTTGGTATCCCTAATTTTTTGAAGAGATCTCTAGTCTTTCCCATTCTTTTTTTTTTTCTCTCTCTCTTTCTTTACATTTTTCACTTTGGAAGGCTTTCTTATCTCTTCTTGCTGTTCTTTGGAATTCTGCATTCAGTTGGGTATATCTTTCCTTTTCTCCTTTGCTTTTCACTTCTCTTCTTTTCCTCAGCTATTTGTAAGGCTTCCTCAGACAACCATTTTGCCTTTTTGCAGTTCTTTTTTCTTGGGGATGATTTTGATCACTGTCTTCTGTACGATGTTATGAACCTCCACCCATAGTTCTTCAGGCACTCTGTCTATAGATCTAATCCCTTGAATCCATTTCTCACTTCCACTATCTAATCATAAGGGATTTGTTGTAGGTCATACCTGAATGGCCTAGTGGTTTTACCTACTTTCTTCAATTTAAGTCTGAATTTGGCAATAAAGAGTTCATGATCTGAGCCACAGTCAGCTCCTGGTCTTGTTTTTCCTGACAGTATAGAGCTTCTCCATCTTTGGCTGCAAAGAGTATGATCAATCTGATTTCAGTATTGATTATCTGGTGATGTCCATGTGTAGATCTTCTCTTGTTTTGTTGGAAGAGGGTGTTTACTATGACCAGTGCGTTCTCTTGGCAAAACTCTGTTAGCCTTTGCCCTGCTTTGTTTTTTACTCCAAGGTCAAACTTGTTACTCCAGGTATCTCTTGACTTCCTACTGTTGCATTCCAGTCCCCTATGATGAAAAGGGCTTCTTTTTTTGGTGTTAGTTCTAGAAGGTCTTGTAGGTTTTCATAGAACCGTTCAACTTTATCTTCTCGGCATTAGTGGTTGGGCCATATCTTGGATTACGGTGACACTAAATGGTTTGCCTTGGCAATGAACCAAGATCATTCTGTTGTTTTTGAGACTGCACCCAAGTACTACATTTTGGACTCTTTGTTGACAAGAGGGCTGCTTCAGTTTGTCTAAGGGATTCTTGCCTTAGACATATCTTAGTAATATATCTTATTACTTATATCTTAGTAATAGATATAATGATCTTGTGAATTAAATTTGCAAGTTTCCATCCATTTTAGTTCATTGATTCCTAATATCTCACATTCACTCTTGTGGTGGTTGACAGTGGGCCTGGTTGACCACTTCCAATTTACGTTGATTCATGGACCTAACTTTCCAGTCCTATGCAATATTGTTCTTTACAGCATCGGATTTTACATTCACCACCAGATACATCCACAACTGGGTGTCATTTCCTCTTTGGTTCAGCCTCTTCATTCCTTCTGTAGCTGTTTCTTTGCTCTTCCCCAGTAGCATATTGGACATCTACTGACCTAGGAAGTTCATCTTTCAGTCTCATATCTTTTTGCCTTTTCATACTGTTCATAGGGTTCTCAAGGAAAGAAGGCTGAAATGGTTTGCCAGTTCCTTCTCAAGGGGACCACATTTTGTCAGAAATCTCCACCTTTCCAAAGATGGTGTAGTAGCAGGATGTGCCCTCATCCTCTCCTATGAGTGTTTTTGGAGTCTCTGGCAGAGGCGTAGGTCAACAGTGGCCTGCTGCGGGGTCAGGGACACTGACAGCAGCCATCCTGGGAAGGCATGGCATGCTGGCATAAGTCCTTTTGGAAGTGGTTGCATGATCGCCTGCATTTTTCACTAACCATTATTCCAGTTTCTAAATCTTTTTTGCTATTTCTTATCTGTTTTCATACATATGTACTGAATTCTTAATTTTGGTAATTATATTTGTTTCAGTCTTAAAATTGACATTCAACTCTTTATAGAATCTAGTTCTCTCATTGTGTCATTTATTTACTTGAACATATCATAGTTACTTTAAAATCCATGTCCAACAATTCCAATAGGTGGATCACATATGGATTTGTTTCTTTTTGTTGTTGTTTGTTTTCAGTCATTTGGTCTTGTCTCTTGGCTTATCTGGTTATTTTTGAGGGAATACTGGACAATCAATATATGTAAAATAGTGCAGACATGTTGGATGATATTATGTTCCTCTCGAGAGGATATGATTTTTTTTCTGGCTGGTAGTAGTTGCAGATCACCTTAATACAGTTAGGACTGAGCTAGGTTTCTGAGGACTGGTCTGTTTCGTTTGCAGTATTTCCAGTGTTCAGGGTATTCTGCTGAAGACTTTAGTTGTTTACCTAGACCCCTCCTCAGCTTTGTGAATCTGCTGAAAGCTCTGCCTCTTAGCAGCTACTTTCTCCTGAATGTCTTGCCCCTGAGCTTCTTAGGATTCAGCAAGTGCCTTAGGTAAAAATCCATTCAGAATGTCAGACTTACTTTTGTTTTGTTCCCTTTTCTCTGGAAAATTTGCCCCTTGAGTCCTGGCTGCCTTTGTAGCTCTAGGATTTTGCTTTCCAAACCCAGTTAAACTGTTGCAAGCTCTGGCCACAACACTCTGCTTCTGCCGGTGCCCCAGAGGAAAATGCAGTGGGAAGTGCTCCCCTCCATGTATTCCCCTTCTTTTAGGTTCTGGCCCCTCAAGTGCTGCCTACCTTTGTTCACCTTGACTGATCTCTGATATCTTCAGAGAGTTGTTTTAAAAAACTTACTCACACTTTACATTGTTTAAATTTTGCAGTGTTCTCTGTACAACTGTTGAAGGTGGGTGATTTAGTGCGGTATATAAACTTACTTCATCACAGTTGAAAGTGTGTGTTAGTTGCTCAGTTGTGTCCGACTCTTTGTGACCTCATGAACTGTAGCCCGCCAGGCTTCTCCATCCATGGGATTTTCCAGCCAAGAATACTGGAGTGGGTTGCTATTTCCTTCTCCAGGGGACCTTCCTGAGCCAGAGATCGAACTCCAGTCTCCCACATTGCAAGCAGATGCTTTACCATCTGAGCTAACAGGGAATCCCATCACAGTTGAAAGCTGAGGTCTCAGTCTTGAGTTTTTATGTCATGATCACATTTTCCCCCTAGATATTCTATTTGGTTGTTTTTCAAATCAGCATCATCTCTTTTTTTGGATAGTATTCTGTTTCTGTTTCATGTTTTCTATTCTTTATTGTTTTAATCATTTGAAATACATTCATTTTACAGTTTGTATCCTATTAAGTTACCTGAAATTCTCAGGGGTTTAATTTTATTATATATTATCTGCTGACTCAGTTTGCATTTGCTTCTGCCAGATGCCCCAAGAGATTATTAACAGCAGAGAACCAACTTTTATGTTAATTTCTTGGGTTGGGATGTCTTAAAGCCATAGAGCATATTTGAATTCCAAATGTAAGTGAGCAGACACACGGTTAAAGAATATGAAGGGAGATTTTTTTTCCTCCACTCAAAGTTCAGATCTGTACAGATAAGCTCATGATTTTGTTTACTTGTGAATGAATGTTTCCTGGATTATATTTTCTCTTAAGATATGGACCACATATGGGATTCTGACTTTATACATTTCTATTAGTTCCAACTCTCCACATTACATGGGCTCAATCAAGGTCTTTGCTCCTGTGGGTTCTGAGTTCTTTGGGCTGCTGAGAAATCAGCACCTATTGCTCCCTCTGATTTTCAGTTTTCTTTGTGCCTAATCCTCAAGGATTTGCCTCATTTTCTTTTGGACTCAGCTGTTTATATATGAAGACACTCATATACTTTATTCAGCATTTTTAGGTGTTTTTTAGACAAAGGTTTTCTAGTTGTCTAGTTTTCATAATTTCAGAAGTGAAATTTTCACTGACGTAATTTACATTGCTTGTTTACTTAAATGTTATCTATTATTAAATACCATCATCAACATTTTTCCCACATGTATATAAAATGTGAACAATTGGATTATAATACTTAATATATATAGTATATTATGAATATATAAGATATATATACCATGTAATACATTATATATGGTATATAATAGATTATAAAGCTTTATGATAACTGCTCTGTGAACTGGGTATAAAAACATGATAAAATCTGGCCTATTGAAATAGTTGGAAGTACATTACACTTGTTTCAGCTACATGTTTCCCTGTATCTGTTTTGAAACTGATTTTCTCAGTGAGATTAAACAATGTTGTGGCTTTGAAGCTTTCAAACATTGAAAGATATATCTCTGGGAATGTATATTTATGTGTGAATTACTTCACATTAATTCATATGTGTTACTTATATTTGGATTTTAAAATTTTATATTTGCATTAATTTGAATATCCTTTTATTCCTTCTGTAGGAAGATACTTCATCGAGATTTGAAATCAAAGAATATATTTCTGAAAAATAATAAACTTAAAATTGGTAAGATTTTAAAATATGTATTCCATGAAAGAGTGTATTCTAGATTTTATTATCTATCAAATTACAATATAAAGTAACTAAAAGTGGTAGAATAATCATTGGTTTATTCAAACTTCTTAAATTTTTGTGCTTGATTGGTTGTGCCCAACAACAACAACAGCAAAAAGACCAATTGTTTCTGATTATCTGATAGAAACTGAGGTATAAAACATTTGCTATTTATTAGTAGATCCAACAAATGTCTTTTGAGTTCCTATTCCATGGCAAGCACTAACCAGTAACAAATGATTAGACTTGTTTTACTAGTTTGATTACTATAGGTTTCCTACTCCCGCATTTATTTTATCATAAGCAATTAGGAGTTATCACAGATTATTAAAGTGTTGATATAGCGAGTTCTCCTTTAGAACTGTATCTATACTCCTAACAGTTACAGAATTGTTTGATCTTCATGTAAGATGTTCTTAGAGGAGAAGACATAAAACCATCGACAAATTAAGCAATTCTACTGAAACTGGTGGATTCAAGTTTTTATACTCATGTTCTTGAAAAGTCTCAGGTTTTTTATTTAAATTTTCTTCTTTATTGTAAATGAAGAACAAATTCCCCCCCCTCACTCAGATAAAATTGCAAATCATATATTCAGTGCTTCCAGAATCATTCTGTTTGTTGTTACCCAGACTTGAAATATCTTTTTGTTTCAAGTTGTTGGTTTTCCCTAATACCAGGAAAAAAAGCAGTTTGAGCTTACATAATTCACTTTCCTATCATCAAACTCTTCTTTCTCCTATAAGGCTTTTATTTTTAAAGCTTTTCACCAATATTATATAATTTAAAATGTATAACTTTTTTCTTCAACATGGTATGAATGATTGTGTATTAAAATTGTCAAATTAGACACACTGTTGTTAATTTCCAGTACAGTACTGGTTTTCATGTTTTAAGTATTCATAGAAGTTAATTATTATTTCAAGGGGATTTTGGAGTTTCTCGACTCCTAATGGGATCCTGTGATCTAGCCACCACTTTAACTGGAACTCCCCATTATATGAGCCCGGAGGCTCTGAAACACCAAGGCTACGACACAAAGTCGGATATCTGGTGAGTGGGCATGGGCCAGTCCAGGCGCCTTATTCATTTTGCTACCTTGAGATACAGTGCATTTTGTTTTTAGGCTCATTTACTTACTACATCCACTCATTTGTCCTTGTTAAATATTAGCTATTCTGTGAATAGTGTAAAGAACATCTTTTAGGTTGGAAATGTGATACATTCATTAAATTGATTTCAAACATTCTCTTTATTCATAGATTAACTGGTTGATTTAGATTTTTTCTTCTTGAACCACAAGGGAAAGTTCCTGATGTATCATAAACATTAAAATTTGATACATTTCTGCTAGCCTATTACATAAAGAATTTGTAATTCTAATCACTCTGCTTTATTTTTTTTAAGATTAACTTCCACCTCTGTGGGGAATATGTAGCTTTCTTTTATTTGTTGTCTTCTTATTGCCTTTAAGAATATTTACTAAAAGTATTAGCTTTAAGGATACTTAAATTTTAAAAATTCTGGGTTTTCAGTGATAGCTACATCTGAGATTTCTTTGAGCTCTGTTCCAAAAGAATTTCTCCGTCCTCATCATGGAACCAGATTAAATCTCAGTACAAGAAACCAAGTGGAAAATTGTATTCTGTTGTTAGCAATAGATCCTATTTGGGAAAATTTCCTTTCCTTTGAAGAGGAATCTTATATAATTTTCAACTTGTTAAGGGTTGAAAGGACAATTTAGCTGAGAGCTTGTTAATTAAGTAAATAATTATTGTATGCAAATCAACTAAAGTAGTTCAGAGCTATCAGCAGTGTTAAAGACTGTGCCTGCTTCATTCTTCTAAAGAAGATAAAGTAGAAAGTTACCTTTTCTCTGGTAGGGAAAAGTAAGCACAATAGGGATTATGTGTTGGGATTTTCATCAGGGTTATTACTCCTTTTTTGTTCTTACCTCTCCCAAATGGGAGAGAACACTGTTACAATTAGATCTACCTAGGGCAGATCCCCATCCATCCTGCCCTTTTAGTCACTCTTGAGATTATGCATTTCTAGGTTCTTCAGTGGTGTTTTTTTTTGTTTTTTTTTTTTTTCATTGTTAACTGTTTTCTGCCCTGGTGGTCTTTCCCAATTCACCTATTATCTTTCCTCAATCCCCTCCTTCCCTGATTCCCTCCAAAAACCAAAACCAGATAAAAACCCACAAAGATATGTTATGAATGAATTTTTAAAAATTTTGCTTCATTGAACATCTCTTTGCCCATGACTGTGTAATAGCCCTTAGGGTGTAAAATCAAAGGTGATAGGATTCCTGTTCCTCAGGAGAAATTTTCTTGCTCTTTTTGATGTAATTTTCTCCAGTTAGAGAAAAATCAATATTGAGCTTTGGAATGAATTCAAGATACATATCTAAATTTCTCTTCACATTTATTATTATTATGGTCAGTTAAAAATAGACAAATATAAAATTTATTCATGATTATAGTTACATGGTATCTCAGGAAGATATTGCATCATGTCATTTGAATGGAGAACAGATTTGTTTTGTGCAGCTCATTATTTAAGTCTTTAGAATTACGTATAGCAGGAAAACTGTATGTAATTTTTGATTCCTTTTGACAAGAATCTGTATTTGCTTGCCAAATCAGATGGATGTCACCTAGAAAACCGAGTGTATGGAACCCACTTTTGTTTCAGTTGTGTCTCCATTAAACTTTTTTTTTAAAAAACTGCTCCTCATGTTGTATAAAGAATCATAGGAATATCAGACAGTATTGCTATAATATCTTAGGCTTACAAAAATGATATCTGACCCAGGCAAAACTTTAAAAAGCTAACACCTCCCAAATATAGAAATGTAGGAGAAGGTCAACTCTCCTTGCAAAGATTACTAACTACTCAGCAAATTCTAGCTAAGGATTCATTATCATCCTGACTTCAAATAACCACCATATTATGAATTTATTGATTACCTTGGTTGTATCTGAATCAAATGGGCTTATCTAGTAATGAAATGTCTATTGCTAAACCTAAAGTGGAAAGAATAACAGAGAATTATAAATTATAGTGAAGGATATATAAGTGTGATGAGTAATCTTTGGGAAACACTCCTAGAAAATTTAGATTGAATGAGGTTGAGAATTTTTCCACTGAATCTCAGTTTGTAGCATCTGTTTACTGTTGGATATTTTCTTAGGATTGGAAACACTTATAAATAATTGACAAGTGTTTAGATTCAGCGCTATTGACTGTACATATTTATTTATAATGCTTAAAGAATTGTTATTACTATAATGCTATTATTTTCATTTGTTAATGTTTGCCCATATGT
Organism: Bubalus kerabau; assembly: GCF_029407905.1. NCBI lineage: Eukaryota > Metazoa > Chordata > Mammalia > Artiodactyla > Bovidae > Bubalus > Bubalus kerabau. The sequence continues at coordinate 185,045,880 of NC_073625.1, read as the reverse complement.
AACATTATCCTTCTTTTGCAATCTGCCTAAACCTTTTGGGATTCATTTATTTACAGCCACCAAGTACAGGAAGTCTGTTTCTTAAAAGAGAGTCAGGTTACAAAAGTTTATGAACAGTTTTTTAGAAAGTTAGGATAATTAGGTTCACTGAGGGCAATACTTTGAACATGACTGATTTATAAGCTATTATTGAACATTTTTCCCCCCACAGGAAAAATATACATGAGTTGGGTTCGTAGACTAGCTCTTTAAATTGGTTTAAACTATGGATAGTAGTAGCAATTTAGTCGTTAAATTGTGTCCAACTCTTGCAACCCCCATGGACTATAGACCATTAGGCCTCTCTGTCCATGGGATTTTCCAGGCAAGAATACTGGAATGGGCTGACATTTCCTTTTCCATGGGATCTTCCTGACCCAGGATTGAACCCACATCTCCTGCATTGCAGGCAGATTCTTTACTGCTGAGTCACCAGGGAAGCTGTTAGAATGTGTTGTTTTTGTAGGAGAAACAAATGAAGGACAATGATCATACTATTGGAATAAGGTACTAAAATTAAGCAGAAAGGAAACAGACTATCCATTGTTGGCCTTATTTGTCATGTTGTGAGAGGTCAACCAGATAGCCATACATTCTTTGGGTAATTTAAATGGAAGTTATGATTGTAGGGATGTAGGGGTGTCAGAGCATAATGGGGTACTCTCAAAGTTTTGTTCAGGGGTCTGATCTGATAGTTGGCTGGGTGGAGGACACTGGAGGAGTCTAGTTCACATTCAACATTAGAGTCAGGCTTAGTGATCTTGGACAGAAATGTTAGACAAGGCTTAGCTTCAGATGGAAGATGATAGAGAGGAACCAATGCCTGTCTGCCCTGCCAAGACTAAGTATCTTCACAGAAGAACATTCCTATAGTCAACAGGGGAAGTGGGGAGGGAGGATTTAGGAAAGGGAGAAATAGGCAAACCTGACAGCACATTCTGTAGCTGATGTGGGGCCTCCAAGTGGTTGGCAGCCAGCAGAACCATCAGCTGCCTCTTCAGGAGGAAGCTCTGGGGCAGAGAGCCCATTTCGCTCACGTGCTATGGTCTGGTCACTTCTTGTTTGGGTTCAGAGCAGGTTGTTGGGCAGCTTCACCTTCTTGGGGAGTGATCCTTCTTGGTAAGTGAGCACACCATGTGGTTCACTCAGCAGAAGCTGAGTAGGGGAACACTTCAGTTAGAGGCAGTATATTTGAGTATTAATATAGTTTTTCAATGATGAGCATGCAATGACTGATACAAACTCTGCAGATAATGTCAGTCTAGCCTGGTGGATTTTTTTAAGAGCTTAATACAACAGCAACAAAAGAACCAGGAATAGCTACCCTCTGTAGAGTGCTTTCTCTATGATTGACATTTAATGTACTAAGTGCTTCATGTAGTACCTATCTAAGTGTATTTGTTTCTACAAAAAAAAAAAACACACTATGTATAATTTTATAAACTGCTTTTTCTCACTCAGCAAATTGTTGCTCTGTATCAACAAGATATGTCTATGTATCATCTAGATGTTTGCATAATATACTATCCCTGATTACAATAGTTTTTTCAATCAAGGCCTTAATGATTTCTCTGAAGATTTTTTCTTTTTCTTTCTGCATTTTTACCCTGATGAATCTCAGTGTAGCTTTGCATTTATCCTACCTGGGGTTATTGAGATTCTTGGACATGTAAATGAACTTATTTCAGAATGGATGCATGCATATATATGGCTGAGTCCCTTTGGTCTTCACCTGAAACTATCACAACATTGTTGCTGGCTAGAAAGCAAACAAACAGAAAACATTTCATCAAACGTCATCAGATTTGGAAAAGGAAGCTTTCAGCTCTTCTTTTTTTGAATATTTTTTCTCCTCCTTTCCCTCTTAGCTGTCTTTCTGTTCTTCCCACTATGTGTATGCTGGTGTGTTTCTGGGTTTCCTACCTGCTCTGATAATTTTTCTTCATTTTGCTCTCTATTCTTCAGATTGCATAATATTTTTCAGTCTATCTTGATTCTTTCTTTTGCAACTTAAAATCTACTGTTGAGCCCCTTTGGAGAATTTTTTGTTTTAGTTATTGTACTTTTCAACTCTATAATTTCCATTTGATTTTTAAAATAATTTGTCTGTCTTCAGTGATAAAACATGGTCCAGTGGAGAAGGGAATGGCAAACCACTTCACTATTCCTGCCTTGAGAACCTCATGAGCAGTATGAAAAGGCAAAATGATATGATACTGAAAGATGAACTCCCCAGGTCAGTAGGTGCCCTATATATGCTACTGGAGAAGGGTGGAGAAATAAACCCAGAAAGAATGAAGAGACAGAGCCAAAGTGAAAACAATGCACAGTTGTGAATGTGACTGGTGATCGAAGTAAAGTCTGATGTTGTAAACAACAGTATTGCATAAATGGAACCTGGAAATTAGGTCCATGTATCAAGGTAAATTGGAAGTGGTTAACCAGGAGATGGCAAGAGTGAATATCAACATTTTAGGAATCAGTGAACTAAAATGGACAGGAATTGGTGAATTTAATTCAGGTGGCCATTATATCTACTACTGTGGGCAAGAATCCCTTAGAAGAAATGGGGTAGCCATCATAGTCAACAAAAGAGTCTGAAATGCAGTACTTGGGTGCAATCTCAAAAGTGACAGAATGATCTCTATTCGTTTCCAAGGCAAACCACTCAATATCACAGTAATCCAAGTCTATGCCCCAACTAGTAATGCTGAAGAAGCTGAAGTTGAATGGTTCTGTGAAGACCAACAAGGCCTTATAGAACTAACACCAAAAAAAGATGTCCTTTTCATCATAGGGGACTGGAATGCAAAAATAGGAAGTCAAGAGATATCTAGAGTAACAGGCAAGTTTGCCCTTGGAATACAAAATGAAGCAGGGCAAAGATTGACAGAGTTTTGCCAAGAGAACACACTAGTCATAGAAAATACCCTCTTCCAACAACATGAGATGACTATACACATGGATATCACCAGATGGTCAATACTGAAATCAGATTGATTGTATTCTTTGCAGCCAAAAATGGAGAAGCTCTATACAGTCAGCAAAAGAAAGACCAGCAGCTGACTGTTGCTCAGATCATGAGCTCCTTATTGCAAAATTCAGACTTAAACTGAAGAAAGTACCTTTCAAATATGACTTATATCAAATCCCTTACGATTATACAGTGGAAGTGACAAATAGATTCAAGGGATTAGATTTGATTGCAGAATGCCTGAAGAACTATGGACAGAGACTAGTGACTTTGTACAAGAGGGAGTGATCAAGATCATCCCCAGGCAAAGAAATGCAAAAAGGCAAAATGGTTGTCTAAGGAGGCCTTACAAATAGCTGAGAAAAGAAGAGAATCTAAAGGCAAAGGAGAAAGGAAAGATAGGCCCATCTGAATGTAAAGTTCCAAAGAATAACAAGGAAAGATAAGAAAGCCTTCCGAAGTGATCAATGCAAAGAAATAGAGGAACCCAGAGGGATGGGATGGGGAGAGAGGTGGGAGGGGGGTTCAGGATGGAGAACACATGTACACCTATGGCAGATTCATGTTAATGTATGACAAAACCAGTACAATATTGTAAAGTAGTCTCCAAAAAAATAAATTAATTAATTAATTAAAAAAAAAGAAATAGAGGAAAACAGTAGAATGGGAAAGACTAGAGATCTCTTTAAGAAAATTAGAGATACCAAAGGAACATTTCATGCAAAGGTGGAAACAATAAAGGGCAGAAATGGTATAGATCTAACAGAAGCAGAAGATATTAAGAGGTGGCAAGTATATACAGAAGAACTATACAGAAAAGATCTTCATGACCCAGATAACCATGATGGTGTGATCACTTATTTAGCGTCAGACATCCTAGAGTGGGAAGTCAATTGGGCCTTAAAGCATCACTACAAACAAAGGTAGTGGAGGTGATGGAATTCCAACTGATCTATTTCAAATCCTAAAAGATGATGATGTGAAAGTGCTGCACTCAATATGCCAGCAAATTTGGAAAACTCAGCAGTGGCCACAGAACTGGAAAAGGTCAGTTTTCATTCCAATCCCAAAGAAAAACAATGCCAAACAATGTTCAAACTACCGCACAATTGCACTCACTTCACATGCTAGCAAAGTAATGCTTAAAATTCTCCAAGCCAGGCTTCAACAGTATCTGAACCAAGATCTTTCAGATGTTCAAGCTGGTTTTAGAAAAGGCAGAAGAATGAGAGATCAAATTGCCAACATCTGTTGGATCATTGAAAAAGCAAAAGAGTTCTAGAAAATCATCTATTTCTGCTTTATTGGCTACACCAAAGCCTTTGATTGTATAGATCACAACAAACTGTGGAAAATTCTTCAAGAGATGGGAATACCAGACCACCTTACCTGCCTCTTGATAAATCTGTATGCAGGTTTAGAAGCAACAGTTAGAACTGGACTTGGAACAATAGACTGGTTCCAAATCAGGTTTTGGAACCAATCAGGTTTTAGAACCAAACCGGTTCCAATCACCTTTTTTATTTAACTTCTATGCAGAGTACACTATACAAAATGCAGGGGTGGATGAAGCACAAGCTAGAATCAAGATTGCCAGGAACCAATAACCTCAGATATGCAAATGACACCACCTTTATGGAAGAAGGAAGAACTAAAGAGCCTGTTGATGAAAGTGAAAGAGGAGAGTGAAAAAGCTTGCTTAAAACTCAACACTCAGAAAATGAAGATCATGGCCTCCGGTCCCATCACTTCATGGCAAATAGATTGGGGAAACAGTGGCAACAGTGAGAGACTTAATTTTTTTCGTCTCCAAAATCATGGCAGATGGTGACTGCACCCATGAAATTAAAAGACTTGCTCCTTGGAAGAAGACCTGTGATTAACCTAGACAGCATATTAAAAAGCAGAGACATTACCGTCTAATCAAAGCTAAGGTTTTTCCAGTAGTCATATACGCATGTGATAGTTGGACCATAAAGAAAGCTGAGTGCTGAAGAACTGATGCTTTTAAACTGTAGTGTTGGATAAGACTCTTGAGAGTCCCTTGGACTGCAAGGAGACCCAACCAGTCAATCCTAAAGGAAATCAGTCCTGAATATTCATTGGAAGGACTGATGCTAAAGCTGAAGCTCCAATACTTTGGCCAGCTGATGCAAAGAGCCGACTTATTAGAAAAGTCCTTGATGCTGGGAAAGATTGAAGGCAGGAGGAGAAGAGGATGACAGAGGATGAGATGGTTGGATGGCATCACTGACTTGATGGACATGAGTTTTAGCAAGGTCCAGGAGTTGGTGATGGACAAGGAAGCCTGGCATGCTGTGGTCCATGGAGTTGCCAAGAGTCAGACATGACTGAGCAACTGAACTGAACTGAACTGATAATCTCCATTTTGTATGACATTTTAATCATACTTTATTCCTTTAAATACTGTTTCCTTTAGTTCATTGAACATATTTGAAATGGCTACTAGAAAATCCTGTGTGTTAAGTCTGACATCTGGGCTCTGTTGGGTAGTTCATCTTGCCTGCTGTTTTTCTCCTATATGGATCATTCTTTCCTGTTTCTTTGCATGTTTCATAACTTGTGAAAACTGGACATTTTAATTTTTAAATTTATTTTTATTCATGATCAACTGGGATTTATTCTAGGATTGCAAGAATAGTTCAACATCCACAAATTAGTCAATGTGAAACACTGCATTTCCAAAATAAGGATAAAAATCATATAATCATCTCAATAGATGCAGAAAAATGCACTTGACAAAATTCAACATTCATTTCTAATAAAATCACTCAACACGAGTATAGAAGGGCTATACTTCAACATAATAAAGGGCTTATATGACAGGTCCATAGCTAACATCATGTTCATACACAATCGTGGAAAGCTGAAAGATTTTCCTTTACAATCAAGAACAAGACAAAGATGCCCACGCTTTTATTAACCAAGGAGTGAAAGACCTGTACACTGAGAACTGCGATGTTAATGAAAGAAGTTGAAGAGAAGCAAATAGATATTTTGTGCTCATGGGTTGGAAAAAAATAATATTTTTAAAATGTCCATCCTACTCAAAGCAATCTACAGATTTAGTGCAATTGCTATCAAAATTTCGATGGTATTTTTCACATAATAGAACAAAAATTCTAAAATTTGTATTTTCTGGTGTTATCTTGGGGTTTCTCAGGTAGTACGGTGGTTAAGAATCCACCTGCCAATACAGGAGATACAAGAGACGTGGGTTCAGTCCTGGGTCAGGAAGATCCCCTTCAGAAGGAAATGGCAATCCACTCTAGTATTCTTGAATGGAACATTCCATGGACAGAGGAGCGTGGTGGGATACCATCCATGGGGTTGCAAAGAGTCAGACATGACTGATCACACACATACACCCAGTGTTATCTTACATAATCATTGTGCATTTATCAATACTAAGAAATTAACATTGATACATTACTATCAACTAAACGTCATTTGAGTGTAAGTCATTGCACTCAGTCATTTCCTAAGTTTATCAAAGTTTTAAGTTTATCAGACATGTCCTTGTTGCGCCTGATGGTTTTGAAGAATACTGGTCAGGTATTTTGTAAAAAGTTATTCAGTTAAAAAAAAAAAAAAGTTATTCAGTTTGGATTTGGCCAGTATTTTCTCTTGATTCAATGGGGTTTGGGGGAAAATTGGAGGACAAACCAATTTTTGTAAGAATGCCATAAAAGTGATGTGTCTGTCTCATCACAGTTTATCAGGAGATGTATGATGTCAGCATGACCTAATACTGGTGATATCAGCTTTGGTCACTAGGTTAATTGATGTCTGCCAGTTTTCTCCACCATAAAGTTATTGCTTTTCCATATTTATTCTACTTTCTATTCTCTATTTATTAGAAGAGAGTCACTAAATCCAGCCCACACATAACAGGAGGGGAGTTAAGCTTCACCTCCTAGTGAAAGAAATAAAGAACTTTCAGACATATATTACAATATGTATGAAGCATACAGTAAGTTTTTGAGACATATCTATAAGGCAATGTCAAAGTCTAGCAGATCCAAAAATTCTTACAAATGAACTGCCGAGACAACAGCAACAGTAGAACGGCAAAGCTAAGGAGTTCCTACTTTTAAAATCAACAATGGATGGGAAGTTGCCAGAAAAGGACTTTAAAACTCCATTTGGTGAAGAGAAGTTCAATTTACTAGTAAACCAAGAAGTGTGAATTAAAGCAATGAGATACAAGGATTCACGCCAGTCACTCTTACGGACATGAGTTACAATGTGGATATGAAACTTCTGTTCTAGCTCAACTTCAAGAAGATTGTTGACACACAAGTTGGAATGGTTCCGATAGCCTACCCTGAAAAATGCTTCAGAATGACTGGAATTCATTTGTAAAAACAACAAGGGAAATATCAGAGTTTTCCATTTAGTTCAACAACTTTAAATTCTTAGGCGAAAAAATTCAGAGACATCAGTGGTTCCCCTTGCTTGCGGTTTCTTAATCCACTCATCAACATGCACCTTAGCTTGTATGAGCTGGCCAAGGACTACATGAGTGGAAGCTACAGGAAAATATTCAAGGCACAATTTCTCCTGTCAGCAAAGCATATAAGAATCACCGAACACATCTCTGCCCATTGCTGTGTTATGGCGGATCTTGCCACCAAGAGTCTAAGGGGGATGGAAGTGGATAAACAGGAAATTCTTCAGGAAAACTGGATATTTTAGATAATATATTGTATCAACTCTTCTCACTCCCCTTTCTCTGGGCTTGTTATTTGCTTGTTTATTTGCTAAGTGAATAAATGGATTTATTGACTGTGATTATGGACGAACTGATATTATGTGATTTCTGAGTCTGGGTCACAGAAGATGACACTGTTTCTGTCTGATTCTCTTGAGTTTTGCTCTTGGAATTCAGCTGCTGTGCTGTGAGAAAGCCTGTGTATAGCACACTGGAAGTCTAGTGTAAGGAATCAAGGCCTCTGGCCTTTAGCCCTGGCCAAGCTTCTAAATGATGGCCAACACCTATCAGCCAGTCATGTGAGTGACTTGGAAATGGATCTTCCAACCTCAACTGAGCTTGCCCAGAAAATGCCGTGGAAAGAAGATTCAAGCTGTCTTTGTCAATTTCTGAGAGAATAAATTCATGAGCAGAATCACTATTGTTGTTTGAAGGCATTAGGTTATGAGGTGCTTTATTATTTTTAGTGGTGACTAGAATAGGCTTTGTCAGGAGGACAGTAAAGCGGAGTTGAGACTCAGCTCCTAGTCAGGGTCTCCATTGTAACAAGCTGACACTGTTCATTTTCCTTATTTAAGAAGTTTAAGAAGTGACTGAAGAGAAGTGGCTTGTGCAGCACGGCAGTCTGTACTGCTTGCACGTGCATTTGATGGATGGAGCCCAAGAACCTGGGCCTCGGCTGAGAAGCTGGATCGGCAGCTTCTCTGTGTGCCTCAGACCCTCCCTCCATTCTTCCTGACCCCTCTTCTCCTGCTCGCCCCAGCCTTGGACCACCTTCTCACTCCAGCACCATCTTGCCATCCCTCCCATAATTCAGTGGTGTACAGGAGCCAGCTCAGACCAGCTCACAAGACTCCACTATCCACATCTCTTCTGAACCTCACAGAAACCAATAAATGCTTCAAGTTAGGGCTTCCCTTGCCATCCAGAAGCCAGTTTACCAGGATGTCCAGCTCCCTTAGCCTTACTCTGTCTTGCCCATGAGGTGTTCACCAAAAGAAAGAAAGATCAAGATAAACATGAAAGTTCTAGACTTTGTCTTCAAAAGATTGGCAGACATAAATTGCCATATGCACAAGGCTCTGATGTAAAAGGGGTGAGCCAGGGTGAGTGTGCAGAGCATCAGCTGCAGTCTCAGAGAGTGGATGATGCTGCTTAGGATGGGAAGGATAGAGAAAAGTCTGACAAATGCCTTTCAGGCAGAAAGATCCAGTGCCCATGACTGAAGGAGGGGGGTATCCACTGGGGGAGGAGGGGTGGACGTGCATGGAAGTAGGCTGCAGTGTTATTAGATGTAAAATTTTCAAAATCTAATTTTTCAAACTCCATTTTGGTGTTTTTTCATTTTCAAAATATACTGAGAATTTGAAAGTAGTTGCAAGTGACCTGGGCCTTCTCTGACTCCTGAAAGCCCCTGAGAGCACTATAAGGACATGGAAGTATAGTCCTTCCAAAGGGAAGCTCTGCTCAGTGTCCTCCAGCTAGCTGAGGACAAAGTGTGAGTGTGTGTGTGTGTGTGTGTGTGTGTGGGTGGGTGGTGGGGATGTGCAATAAATCCACATGGCTGAGGAGGCAGTCAGGGTTCATGTGGTGAATGACCATAGGGAGGACCTTGGATTTTACCTTCTGTGGGATGAGAAGATGCTGAAGACTGTTACATGAGGGGATGGTGTACAAGTTGGTTTTGCTGAAATAACAAAGAGCTCCAAAAATCTCTGAGATACTTATAAAATGTATTTGTTCTTCACATTAAATGAGAACTGCAGGTGGCCTGAGCCTCTGCTCCAGGTTGCAAGCCTGCTCTGCTCCTGCTCCAGTGTCATAGGTCCAGAACCCAGGCTGTGTCCTGGTCTGAAATGAGCCTTTCTAGTGCTTAGAGAAAGAGCAGGGGCATGCGAGATCTTTCATTTCTGTGCATGGATTATTCTCTAGTTGTGGCAGGAGGGCTCAGTAGCTGTGGCATGAGGACTTATTTGCTGTGTGACATGTGGGATTTGAGTTCCCTAACCAAGGATGGAACCTGCATCCCCCCTGCTGCATTGCAAGGCAGATTCTTAACCACTGAACCACCAGGAAGTCCTAAGGCTAAGGCCATCTTAAAAGAGCCTCCGGAGACTATCAAGGATGATGAAAGCCATTGGAACACAACCATTCACTCAAAGTGTAAAGTATCTTTTTTTGAAAAAGAATTTTATCGGAGTGTGGTTGATTTACAATGTTATGTTAGTTTCTTGTGTACAGCAAAGTGAATCATTTATTTTTGTCATTGTTGTTCAGTTGCTAAGTCATGTCTGATTCTTAGCGACCCCATGGACTGTAGCATGCCAGGCTCCTCTGTCCTTCACCATTGCCCAGAATTTGCTCAGATTCATGTCCATAGAGTCAGTGATGCTATCTAACCATATCATCCTCTGCTGCCCACTTCTCCTTTTGCCTTCAATCTTTCCTAGCATCAGGGTCTTTTCCAATGAGTCAGCTCTTCACATCAGGTGACCAAGGTATTAGAACTTCAGCTTCAGCATCAGTTCTTCCAATGAATATTCAGGGTTGATTTCCTTTAGTGTTGACTGGTTTGATCTCCTTGCAGTCCAAGGGACTCTCAAGAGTCTTTTCCAGCACCACAATTCAAAAGAATCAATTCTTCGGTGCTTAGCCTTCTTTATGGTCCAACTCTCACATCCATACTTGACCACTGGAAAAACCATAGCTTTGACTAGATGGACTTTTGTCAGCAAAGTGATGTTTCTGCTTTTTAATACACTGTCTAGGTTATACATCGGAGAAGGCAATGGCACCCCACTCCAGTACTCTTGCCTGGAGAATCCCATGGATAGAGGAGCCTGGTAGGCTGCAGTCCATGGGGTCGAGAAGAGTCGGACACTACTGAGCGACTTCCCTTTCACTTTTCACTTTCATGCATTGGAGAAGGAAATGGCAACCCACTCCAGTGTTCTTGCCTGGAGAATCCCAGGGACGGGGGAGCCTGGTGGGCCGCTGTCTATGGGGTCGCACAGAGTCAGACATGACTAAAGCGACTTAGCAGCAGGTTATACATATACATATACCTACTCTTTTTTAGATTCTTCTCCCATATGGGTCATTACAGAGCATTGGGCAGAGTTTCCGGTGTTATACAGCAGGTTCTTATTATTATCTGTTTTATATATAGTAGCGTGTATATGTCAACCCCCCAATTCCAATTTACCCCTCCTCCCCTTACCCTCTGGTAACTGTAAGTTTGTTTTCTACATCTGTAATTTTATTTCTGTCTTGTAAATAAGTTCATTTGTACCGTTCTTTAGATTCCAACATGTGAAGTCTCTTATGTCACATGAGCAATGCATGCTGCTGCCACAAGCAGCCTCTGTGCAGCGAGGGGCTGAGTAACAGTTGGCATTGGAAAGATGCTTTCATCATTGTTGCCAGCCCACCTCTCAACCCAGCTTTGAGCTATCCATGTTTATTTCCCAGACTTTATGGTTTGTGTGGAGTCCATGACCATGACCCCAAGAGCAGCTAACGATCAAAAACTTTTTCCCTTTTGTTTCCCCTCTGCCCTGTGATCTTCCTGCTCCAGTCCCTTTAGGCCTTACCCTGGGGTTTCTCGCATTCCCTCTGATTTTGGATTGGGCAGAACCCCTGTGAGTTTTAGCTGCTGTTCTTAGATTGGCCCCCTGTGCTTTTCAGCGAGTACCTGTTGACTGTTTTGAGGGTCTTTTGTTGTTTTGTCTCTCAGTCACTCACTCCATTGACTCTGCTTCTTCTCACACAGATGCTGACATTATGCAGGTCACGTGGCAATTGTGATTTGTCTCCATATACTTGTACCTTGAGGCTCAAGGAGATACTTTGTCACCTAACTTTGTTGAAAATGTTGGCCCTGGTTTTAAGTTTTGCTATCTAGCTGCTCTGTTTTACATGAGGATTCAAGGAAGATACAGAAACTATGCTCCCAATGTAACCACCATTTCTCCCCAAATACTCAGAACTAGCATTCTAACAAATTCCTTGGGAGATTTGTATGCACATTAAAGCTTGGGAAGAACCACTACAGATTCTGGGATATGATTGGCCCTTAATAGATAGTAGTTATTAATATATACTTCTTAAAATTTGTTCAAGCAGCCCCAGAGACATTCATCATATTGACTGAGTTTATGTTGATTTTCAACATTACTACACTAAAGACTTTTGTTTAGGGTAACATATTAAAGCAAAACCTGCTATACTTGTATTCAATTTCTATGACTCTACTTATTCAGCTGCTTAAATTATATATACTTTTTTCCAGATGGATATGTTAGGGTAGTCCTTGCTTATACCGAGTAAACATATTATCTAGAAGATCAGTAAAATTTCCATCACTAAAGTCATGCACCACTGTGGGGTAGGCTCTTCTTTGCAGAATCAGGGCAAATTTCAAAGAGTAAAATTTATTCATCTTGAGACAAGACAAAGTCAGAGTTACATTTGCAATTCATTATCAATCTGTGCTTCAGAAATCCTCTGGGCAGTTCTGGTCGATTTGGACAGATGGCAAGTTTATGGAATTCAGGTATAATTTGCTTCATACACCTGATCCCAGTCTTCCCTTTCACTGCCACATTCACCCCCTCAGGGATTTATTTGTTTACTTCTTCACAGTTGGCTGTATTTTGCAGGGGGTGGGGGTGGGGGGAAGGAATGCAAGTTGCAGACTTCTAAGTAAAATATATCTCTTGTTTTTTTCAACTCATCTCCTGGCCCCTGACCGTTCCCTGCTGTTGCATTGCCATATTTAAGACCTGGGAGTCAAATAAGAGAAGAGCTTTCAAAAAGGATAGAAGTGATGAGTTTGAGATAATGTAATTATTCCCATGTAGATATGCCTGGTTGGAAACTGGAGAAAATTAAAACATAGACATATAGCTACATATATGTATAGTCATTAGAATACAAAATATACATAGTAGATAGATTGTAAAACTGGTACAGGATAATCAAAAAATCTTTTGCCCCAAATGTCATCAAAGTTTCTACGATCATATTGTCTCATATTTCATTTACTGGCTCCCGTGCCAGATAGGTGCACTGGGACCATAGCAGACCCCTTTCCACAAGTTCAATTCAGTAGCTCAGTTGTGTCTGACTCTTTGCGACCCCATGAATCGCAGCAAGTTCAGTTCAGTTCAGTTCAATTCAGTCGCTCAGTCGTGTCCGACTCTTTGCGACCTCATGAATCACAGCAGGCCAGGCCTCCCTGTCCATCACCAACTCCCGGAGTTCACCCAGACTCATGTCCATCGAGTCAGTGATGCCATCCAGCCATCTCATCCTCTGTCGTCCCCTTCTCTTCCTGCCCCCAATCCCTCCCAGCATCAGAGTCTTTTCCAATGAGTCAACTCTTCGCATGAGGTGGCCAAAGTACTGGAGTTTCAGGTTTAGCATCATTCCTTCCAAAGAAATCCCAGGGCTGATCTCCTTCAGAATGGACTGCTTGGATCTCCTTGCAGTCCAAGGGATTCTCAAGAGTCTTCTCCAACACCACAGTTCAAAAGCATCAATTCTTCAGCGCTCAGTCTTCTTCAGAGTCCAACTCTCACATGCATACATGACCACAGAAAAAACCATAGCCTTGACTAGACGGACCTTTGTTGGCAAAGTAATGTCTCTGCTTTTGAATATGCTATCCCAAAGTCTCCGTGTGCTGCAGCACAGTCAATATCAGTAGCTCAAAATAAAATAGGTAAATGGAAAGCAGCATGCATTCAGTGTAGCTGAGAGGATTTCCAAAAAAGGGAGTAGTTTTGCATCAAAATTGATTACTGAGTTGTCCTCTAAATCTAATTGTTCCATGGTCTATCTAGCCAGATAGTTCCTCATCTTTTTATAACCCCAATACATTCGTCAAGTATGACTCAGGTAGAATTATGTCTTCATGAAACCCAGATTTGACTTTGTGAATAGATGTTTATAATTTTAATGAAGTCCATTTATCAGTCCCTAACTTTATTGTCCATGCTTTTTGCATTTTACTTAAAAAAATCTTTGCTTACACCAAGATCAGGCAGATGTCTACCTGTTTTCTCTTTTATGACTCTATTTTCATTTAGACCCACCTTTAATTGGTTTTAGTGCTTGAATATGATGTGAGAGAGGCATTTGTATGTAATATTTTCCATATGGATGTTCAACTGTCCAAGCATAATTTATTAAAAAGATCATCTTTCTCTCTACCACAGTGCAGTTTATCTTTGCATTAGTCAACTAGTTGACTATGTGCAGATCTGGTTTGACCTGTATTTTGTTCCACTGCTATATTTTTTTCTTCCTTGCCAGTATCATACTTTCATAAGAAATGTAACTTCATAATAATCTTGCTGTTTGGTAATACAGAACCTCCAAACTTATTCATCTTCAGTTGCCTTGGCTACCCTTTTCCTTTTGTAATTCCATGTAAACTTTAGAGTCAGCTACAAAAATGTCTGCTAGGATTTGGATTTATATTGCATTAGATCTGTAGATCTTCTGGGGAAAATTGATATCTTCAGAATATTGAATGTCCCAATCCAAGAGTGTGAATTTATCCCTCCTTTTTTTTTTTTAAGATCTTCTTTAATTTCTCTCAGCAGAGTACTAAGGCTATAGTGAAGGGTCTTGCACATGTTGTGTTTAGTTTATTCCTACATATTTGACATTTTGTGATGTTAATGTAAAGGACATTTAAAATTTTGTTTTTAAAATTTGTTTGTCTCAGGCTTATAGAAATGACCTTTGTATCCAACAACCTTGCTAAATTCAATTGTTAATTCTAGTAGTTTGTAGTGTCTTTTGACCTTTTTGATATCCATAATCATGTTGAAATGCTTAATGACAGTTTGTCTTCTTTTTAATCTTCACATCTCACTTGTTTTATGTTCTTTTGTCCTTTCTTGCTTTTTTGGTTTTAATTTAATTTTTATTGTTTGATTTTTTTCCCTCTAGTAACTGGTTAGTTTTACACTTGTCAGTTATACATTGTTTTACCATTCTTCTGGTGGTAACTCTGCTGCTAATGCTGCTGCTAAGTCGCTTCGGTCATGTCCGAGTCTGTGCGACCCCATAGACGGCAGCCCACCAGGCTCCCCCATCCCTGGGATTCTCCAGGCAAGAACACTGGAGTGGGTTGCCATTTCCTTCTCCAGTGCATGAAAGTGAAAAGTGAAAGTGAAGTCGCTCATTCGTGTCCGACTCTTAGTGACCCCATGGACTGCAGCCCACCAGGCTCCTCCAGGCAGGCAAAAGTACTGGAGTGGGGTGCCATTGCCTCCTCCTACCAGGCAAAAGTACTGGTGTGGGGTGCCATTGCCTTCTCCGCCCCTTATTTCTAGTGTTCTATAATGGGAATAGTCTCATATTTGAAAAGAAAAATACTTAACTCAGGAGTCAGTTTAACTTAAACCAAGTCATTTAACTTCTCTGAGCCAGTTTCATCATGTCAAAAAGGGGGAAAATATGTTATTGGCTCTATTTCACTGGGAAATTATGAGGCTCTGTTGAGATCTGTATGAAAGCACTTTGTAATATGTAAAGTATCAATCATTAAAAAATTTTTAGTATTATTATTTACTGGAACAGAAACATTTTCAATGTATGCATCCAGGATTTTCTTACAAATGCACATTTTGTTGAACACCCACAAAATGATTAAAAAGACAGTATTCATGTATGTATGTATATATTGATAATATACTTTGCCTTTTATGTTTGAAGTTACATAAAACACAGGTACACAAGGTCAGTGGCAAATTTATTTCTGATCTTTCAAACAACTAATAAGAAAAGGGAGACCTGGCTAGTTATATAATTAAAAATACCCAGAAGGTAAAATTAACCCATTATTCAGGAGAAAAATTCTTTCCTAACACTAAGTTCAGGCAGAAATTTCCCCTTAGTTTTCTTAATGATGTAGATTATTTAAAATATTTTTCTACTGGTTTAGAGATGAGTGATTTGCATAGTTATTACAAATTACTGTTGGACTGATCTAGAACCTTAATATTCTGTTTCATACTCCTGAAGGGAGAATTTATGCACATTAATATGAGCTGCAGGCAACCACTCTCCCACCCTATTTGCAAATGGATTCTATTTAGAAAACTAATAAAGATGTCAGCTTCCTTTTCAAAATTCTTGGGCACACATTAGAGGGAAGGCTAGGCTAATAAATTTAAATTTCATTTTGCATATATAACACTAACTGAACTGCCTTAGGAAGACAGTTTTTATCTGCATTTTATTTTTCCTTCAAAGTGGTTAATTCAAAGATTCCTTACTACCTTTATCAAATATTTATTGAGCCCCTACTCTGTATAGGCATATTCCTGTTGGATTGTTTGCTCTCCTCTGACAAAAGGTGTTCATTCAGACTTGCATTTTGTGCTTTCTTCTTTCAATTTTTCCTTTTTTTTTTTTTAATAAACATGTATTTAAGTAGAAAACAAAGTGTATGTTAATGCCTCACATCCAGTGCCCTAGCACATCTGAGGTTTTGTACTTTGTATGATGACCAAATTTAAAAGAGGACATTTATTCCTCATTCGGATTCTTTGACTGTGTCTTCAGGTCCCTGGCATGCATTTTGTATGAGATGTGCTGCATGAATCATGCATTCACTGGCTCCAATTTCTTATCCATTGTTTTAAAAATTGTTGAAGGAGACACTCCTTCTCTCCCTGAGAGATACCCAAGACAGCTGAATGCCATTATGGAAAGGTATGGAAAGAAATGTATTGCTGCATAAACAATTTTAAATTTTGCTTACATTTTAGTTCACTTGAAAAATAATCTTCTTTTTAAACATTACAGCATGTTGAACAAGAGTCCTTCATTGAGACCATCTGCAATAGAAATTCTAAAACTTCCTTACATTGATGAACAACTACAGGTATTTAAAATGAAAGAGGTACTGGGAAGTACATATTAGCATTTATATATCTTCTAGGACTTGAAGATGTGCTGCATTAAAGAATCAGTCAGAAAGAAGAAACAAGAAATTTTTTAAAAGCTGGGGGAAATTGTTAGTAGTCAGTCTCTTTGCCAAAGAAGGTGTATGGACTCCAGTTCCCTGGTGCCCCAGATATGAGAAGTTAGAATTGTAATTTTCTCCCTAACAGCAATATCTGTCCTTAAGAACTCTTGACTCACAAATCTTTCCTCGATACTTTGTAAGTGTATTCCTGCCAGTATAACAATGTTCTACTAATGATGCAAAATCTGAAGGTTTCATTAGGCCTTTATTATTCTACTCCTTTATTTTGTATCCTAATAATACTTTTTATTGCTTAGCTGAGTTTATTTTGTTTTCCTGTAGATTAGACATTCTGATGCAGAGAATCTGCCTTCAATGGTAAGAAAACAGAAAATGATATCCTCTCAGGAGGTTTTGTTTTTGTTTGTTTTAGATTTTATAGGCTTTTATAATCCAAATCCATCAGGCAGATTTCCTTTAATTTTATGAATAATTTTAAGTGGACCCATAAAGCAGTCATCACCTTCACAAATGGGCACACCTTTTCACCAGTATCCAGTTCTCAGTCCACAGGAAGCAGGGATGCTGACTTGATGTGCAGTTGTTAGTGGAGCACTGAGCACTGTGCTGACTCTCCAGGGCTGGGGGGAGGTTGGTTAAATGACAGGCACAGATATGGCTTCTGTCCTTTGAAGCTTGACTGCTAGTAAGAGGATCCAATAACCGAGTAAAAGTAAGCAAGTAAATAAAATAATTGTAAACTATCAGAAACACTAAGAAGAAAGAAAACAGGATGCTGTGAAATACAGTAAAGGAAGGGCTTTGTTGGTCAGAGAAGGAGCAGGTTGACGTTGCAACATCAGTGAGACAGTGAGAAGCAGCCAGCCCTACAGAAGCCTGAGTGAGAATGTTGGGATCACATGGAGTGGGTGCTACAAAGCTCTGACTTTGGTGATATTCCCTGGAGGAGGAACCGCTAAAGATGTGAGATGAGCATGACAGGAAGAGGAGGTGGTAGGAGCTCCTTGCTGCTTGTAGCTCTCCCTGATCATAGCTGTCCTCTTGTCTGAGGGCAGACTTCTGAGAAGACGCTGGCTATTGTGATCAAAACCACAATGAAGGGTATGTGAGCTGACAAACAATTCACAAGGTATCCAATGGATTCCCTGGGAATGGGGTGAGACAAGTGAGGCATTTGCCCTGGTGCAAAATTAAAGAGGATGCCCAAAACTCGGTAATCAAAATAAACTATGTTGTAATGCAATGTTTAAAAAATCCAAAGAGATGCTAATAAAAAACCCATAGTAGCAAAGTACCAAAAGTTCAAGGACAGGATCCAACAAGGCTAGGATTAAGGTGAAGGTAAAATGAAGCAGGACACTGCAGAGCTTTCCCAGGGATGAAAGTCCCTCCATGTCCACTATTACTGTAGAAAAAGGCTTTTTTAGTCTCCTAGCTCTTGCCTGAGTTCCAAAATGCAGACTCAAACCATTACTAATTAGAGAAATGAGGGAATGCAGAAACAAAAGAAAAGCAGTCAAGCAAGAAAAGTAAGATAGCCTAAACAATAGTTCCGTGAGTCCTAGGTCTTCTCCCAAGGGATATATATATAATGATCTGTTGCATACCTTTGAGTTGTTCTGCAGAATCTAAGACCCCCTACCCAGGTGGTGACTATATGATGACCACCAGTACGTAGACCTCAGACTGGTTGATGATTAAGATTTCCAAAACACCACCCTACCTGTCACCTCACCATCTACTAATCCTAAGAAGTCTGTGGGCTGCAACCATCAACCCAAATGTGGCCTTTAAAAAACCTTCCCTAATGTCATGTACACACTGCTATATTCAAAACGGATAACCAACAAGGACCTATTGTTTAGCACATGGAACTCTACTCAAAGTTATGTGCCAGAGTGGGTGGAGGTAGGGTTTGGGGGAGAATGGATACATGTACGTGTACGGCTGAGTCCCTTCACTGTTCACCTGACACTACCACAACATTGTGAATCAGCGGTATGCCAATACACAAATTTAAAGTTTGGGGGAAAAAAACAACCCTTCCCTGAAAGCTATCAGGGATTTTGGGTCTTTTGAATATTAGGTGCCCATACTCCTTTCTTGGCACCCTGCAATAAACACTGTACTTTCCTGCACCACAATCTGGTGTCAGTAAATTGGTTTTGCTGGCAAGTAGACCTAAGGTCAGCTTGAAAAGAAAGTGAGGTGGAATGGTGCAAGTTCAGGACTGGATTTGATATTGTATTCTCCAAGGCTTTTTGTCATTAATTAAAAAAAAATTATTGTATTAAAATATTATTTATCTTAGTTACTGAGTTTCTTGTGCCCCTTAAATTTGCACCTGAGAGGTGAGTGCCCTCTTACCCTAGTCCTGGCCCTGGTGATGCTGAAACTTAGCCTCTGTGCACCAGTGCTGAGTCAGATGTTGGAGACAAGAGCTTTGGGTGAGGTAGAAAAGAATAGCTTTATTGCTTTGTCAGACGAAGGGGGACACAGCGGGCTCATGCCCTCAAAACTGTGTGTTCCCACCCAGGGGTCCCGGTGGCTCAGACAGTAAAGTGTCTGCCTACAATGCAAGACCCAGGTTCAATTCCTGGGTTGGGAAGATTTCCTGGAGAAGGAAATAGCAACCCACTCCAGTATTCTTGCCTGGAAAATCCCATGGTTAGAGGAGCCTGGTAGGCTACAGGCCATGGGGTCACAAAGAGTCAGACTGAGCGACTTCACTTTCACTTTTCACTTTTTTGCAATGGCTCAAGGCTGGGGTTACTGATAAGGGTCAGGGTGTGTGCAGGGCTCAAGTGATCTCCTGATGAGCTTCTGTGGACCCTGAGATTATCCAACTGTGACCTCTGTGGAATGAGGAATGCTTCCTCAAGTAGTTAACATCTTCCATGTATTCAGGGTTTTAGTTCTGCAGAAGAACTCAGAGATACTGTTATACGCATCCCTCGAGGGGGAACCAGGGCTCCGCCCCAAGGCTGCACTGTTGTGTTTTGCCTACTCCTCCCTTGTCTCTGCATCCCCTCCCTTCCCTAATCAACAGCTATTTGAACCTGCCCTTTGGAATCAGGGAAGGTCATGGAGGCTGAGTCTGTTCCCTGTAAATGAGAGAAACAGGTGACACAGACTTTCTTGCCCAGGAGCCCCATAAGTTTCTGCTTGGTTTCACTGGGAGTGAAGACATTGTCCACTAACAGCCCTGAGGTGGGAGAAAGCTGTGTTCTTGGAGCTGAGAAAAGGCCTATCTGTGTCTTTGTGACTGGAAGTGAGAGAGCAGGCAGAGCAATATGAGGTTAGAGAGGTGGGCAGGGGCCTGACCCCACAGGAGCTGCTGTGTAATGTTTTAAACCCTTTACAGAAGGAAAAATGTTACTGGTGGGTTTGATTTCAAGCCCCAGACACGGTCAATAGTATCACACATCAGAAAAGGCCCCTGGTCATTTTATGCCTCTTCATCCCTGAAGAGGATTCTTTAAGGCATGTTATGGCTGTTCTTTTTTCAGGACCTGATGTGTCGATATTCAGAAATGGCCCTGGAAGACAAGAATTTGAATAGTCAGGAGGAGGCAGCTTATATAATTAATGCTGTGTAAGTAATTGCTTTATTTAAAAAAAGCCCATTGAGTATAAATGTTAAATGCATTTATCTTAAAAAATCTATTAGCGATAAGCTGACTGCATGGAGTATCCTAGAATTCACTTAAGTCTTGCCAAGAAATTAAGGAGCTTCAGTAACTTGATGTTTCAAATCCCTTTGCCCCAGGTAGTAGCAAATTGAAACCATAAAAGGTTAAACCTCTACAAACCTCTACAAACCATAAAAGTTTAAACCTCTACAAAGCTACAAAGCTTACAGATCTGCAGGGTAGCTCTGCAGTTGCACTGTAAGTATATAAAGAAATTTATCTTTCAAGCATTTAGTGACATTTATGCTTATGAACATTCAGATTAAGCATAAATGGCTATCACATATTGTTTGTTTAACAGGAACTGGCAGAGTATCTATTGAAAAGTCGACATTGTGGAGTCTTGGGACGATTGAAAATAGGCCAGAATTTACTTTCTTGAGATGTACATAAGAACTAGAGAATGTGTGTTTCATATTTTCTCTCCTGCCTGATTCAGAGTTCCTATGCCATAACTTACAAGAGCCTAGAATACTATTTTATGTCAGAATAGCCATGTGCAGCTGTGCAGGCTGTTACTGCACAACTCCAGAGGGCACCACTGAGAAGACCAAATCTATAATTTTGCTAACGGAACTGTATTTAATTTTGTGAGGACCCAATGAGAGTGACAGTCCCTCCCAGAGCTGTGTAAGGCTGTGAAGTAAGAACTTTAGCCATTAACAGCTTGATCTTCAAGGCCAAATTACACAAATTTGCTTCTCTATCTCCCAGTCCAGTGGTTTCTCAACTGTGCTGTGTTTGTCTTCCATATCCACATTCAAACTGAGGGAACTGGTCCATCAAAGGTATTCAGTCATTTTTTAATGCATGGTTTCCAGTTAAAATACCCTGTACCTTAAGAGATATATCTTTAGGCATGCTCCTGTAACCTAGTTTTCTTGGGTTACTACCTAATTTTTCAAGAGTGCTTGAAACTTCTCATTTTATTTTGTTAACAGGATACGTGCCAATAGTAGATACCTTATTTTTAAAATAATGGACTTATTTGAGCTATCAATTTGCACTGTAATTGTGGAACAGTTTGCCTGACTGTGCTTACAATTTAGTGTGCTCGGATTCAATTCTTTGGGTGGTCTTTCACATTATGAGATATTGATTTCAAATTGTCACTGTTATTTTCAAGATATATGACTCTGTTTTGAGGGTTCTTTTTGGTCTTACAAAGACTAAGGGCATATGTATTCCTGAAAACTGCATGGCCCCTGGAGGTTCTGGTCCAAACTATATTCCAGAAGAATGAGAACTGCCTAGCAATCATTAAAATTTCCTCATAGTGTTTCTTCAGGAGGGAGTTGAGTGCAAAAGGCATTCCACTATTGGGCTATAATCAAGCCAAATGCCATTAAGAATGTGGCTGCAGACCTTTCAGTACATTTAACATATGCACATTACTTTAACTGAAGAAAGAGGCTCTTGAATAATATTGGCTAACATTTTCAGAGGTAATGACCATATGCTTTGCTCTGTTATAAGCTCTTTGCCTGAATTAGCTCATTTAACCTCAAAGTGACTGTATAAAATAGGTACTATTATTAGTATTATTTAAATGATCATAGAGAGCTTAAGTAACTTGTCTAAAGGCATATAGCATGTAGCCTAATGCAGGAAACCCTGGTTCAATTCCTGGGTTGGGAAGATCTGCTGGAGAAGGGATAGGCTACCCACTCCAGTGTTCTTGGGCTTCCCTGGTGGCTCAGATGGTAAAGAATCCACCTGCAATGCGGGAGACCTGGGTTCTATCCCTGGGTTGGGAAGATCCTCTGGAGAAGGGAAAGGCTACCCACTCCAGTATTCTAGCCTGGAGAATTCCATGGACTGTATATTCCATGGGGCTGCAAAGAATCAGACACGACTGAGTGACTTTCACTTTCACTTTGAGAGCTAGGATATGAACCCAGTGAATGCTCTTAACCACGCAATTAATCACTATGCCATGAAAATACCTGCTGGGGAGGGGGGGCTTTCAAGATGGCAGAGGAGTGAGACGTGGAGATCATCTTCCTCCCCATAAATAAATAAAAAATACGTCTGTATGTGGAACAGCTCCTACAGAGCATCTACTGAACACTGGCAGAAGACCTCTAAGGTAATCTCCATGTAACAGGGTAGGGCAAAACAAATCAGAAAAAAAAAAAAAAAAAAAGGATCAGGACAGGGGATCAGGACAGCACCTGTGCTTCAGGGAGGGATCTATAAAGGAGGAAAAGTTTCCACACACTTGGAAACCCCCTCATGGAGGGAAATGGGGGCAGCTTCAGAACCTCAGAGGGGAGCACAGCAACAGGTGAGCAGAAGGCAAAGCAGAGAGAATTCAGCACAGGGATCAGTGCCGACCAGCACTTCCCAGCCTGAGATGCTTGTTTGCATGCCTGCCATGGTGAGTCGGGGCTGGGTGCTGAGGCTGTCTTTGGAAGTCAGGCCCCAGGAAGAGGACAGGTTTAACTGCCATGAAGATAGACTGCTGCTGCTGCTAAGTCGCTTCAGTCGTGTCCGACTCTGTGCGACCCCATAGACAGCAGCCCACCAGGCTTCCCCGTCCCTGGGATTCTCCAGGCAAGAAAACTGGAGTGTGTTGCCATTTCCTTCTCCAATGCATAAAAGTGAAAAGTGAAAGTCAAGTCACTCAATCGTGTCCAACTCTTAGCAACCCTGTGGACTGCAGCCTACCAGGCTCCTCTGCCCACAGTTGAGGGAGCCCAGGGGAAAGCCTGGGCCAGCCAGAGAGACAAGGGACTTTCTAACTCTGAACGCTTGCAGATGGCAGGACACCACCTTTATAAGTGCCAGAGGCATGATGGGCCACTGCTGCAATCTGTGACCCCAGGAGTGGGTGTGAAGGCTGCTGCAACTACCATCAAGCTGTGAGAAGGCAGGTTACTGCCCATACCTTACTGGGAGCCTGTGTAGTCGGGCACTGCCGAGGGACCCACAAGCTGGGGCCAACTTCCGTGGGAAAGCATATTACTTGCCTCAGGCTGTAGCAAATCCCTGCAGGCCTCTGCTACCACAGACACTCCTCACATATCCCAGCTGTGTCTGCTGTACCTCTCCTGCTCCCCAGCCCGACTGAGCAATGAGCCTTATGCAGCTGCTGCATTTGCTTCCCTGGTGGCTCAGCTGGTAAAGAATCTGCCTGCAATGAGAGAGACATGGGTTTGACCCCTGGGTTGGGAAAATCCGATGGAGAAGGGAGCGGGCTACTCACTCCAGTATTCTGGCCTTGAGAATTGCATGGACTGTACAGTCTATGGGGTCACAAAGAGTTGGACATGACTGAGCGACTTTCACTGTCTGGGCTGGGAACAAACAATGGAATGTGGCCTACAAACAGAGGTGGGGCCAAAACCAATGCTGAACACGAGGAGCTGTGTGACCAAAGAAGAGGAAGGGAATTCACCTCTGTAGCTTCGGGTGCAGCAGGTTAAATCCCCGCAATTAGCTTGAGGCTGTGGTCTTTGGTGGCAATTGTGGACTTTGGGGGCAGTTGTGGACTTTGGAAGCAAGTACAAGCTGGAGTAAGACCAGATCCGAGTCTGAGCTGACTCCACAGTGCCAGCAGGTCCAGAGACCTTCCTAGAAATATTAGAGGACTTTCTGAGTAGGTAGATTGGCTGGAGCTCACTATGTGGCAAGGACAGGTAAGGCCATAGGAAAATATTCTTCTTACTACCACTCTCTCTGTCTTTTTTATTTTTTCATTTCATTCTGTTATTGTTCTTTTTTTCTATTAGTGCTTTAATTTTTTGTTTTTACTTACTTTTTCCTTTTTTAATGCTTTTTAAAAAAAATTATTTTATTGTATTTTTCCCTTTTTCTACAGTAGTTTTTCATTATATTGTATTTTTCCCCCGTGTTTTTGGTTTTGTATTTTTGCTACTCTAGTTTTTAGTGTTTGTTTTCATTTGTATGTTTGTTTATTGGTTTGATTGCCTCTTCTTTGTTGGTTCCTCTTTTTATTCTTTCTTCTTTTTTCTTTGTGTGAGTTCCATTGTGTGTTCCTGTATGTTTAGTGTTGCTTTTACCATTTGTCATGGGGTTTTGTCCATCCATTCTTTTTGTTTGTTTGTATGTTTGCTTGATATTTATTCTATTTCTTTCTTTCTTTTTCTCTTCTGTGCTATGTGGCTTGTGGAGTCTTTGTGCTCCAGCCAGGGTTTGACCCTGAATTTCCAAGGTGGAAGACTGAGTCTGGAACATTGGACAACAGCAAACTCCTGACCCCATGGAATATTAATCAATAAGAGCTCTCCCAAAGCTGTCCATCTCAATGCTAAGACCTGACCCCACACAAAGACCAGCAAGCTCCAGTGCCAGATGATCACACCATACAACTAGCAAAACAAGAGCACAACACTACCCGTTCACAGACAGGCTGCCCAAAGGCATACTGAGCTCACAGACTCCCCAAAACATGCCACTGGACATGGAATTACCCTTCAGAGAGACAGGATCCAGCTCCACCTACCAGAACACAGGCACCAGTCCCCCCGCCAACAAGAGACCTTCGCAAGGTACTGGTCTGCCCCCACCCAGTGGAGGCGGAAGTAAGAGGAACAACAGCCTTGCAGCCTGAGGAAAGAAGACTTCAAATACAGTGAACTAAACAAAATTAAAAGAGAAATATGCGGCAGATGAGGGAGGATGCTAAAAATGAAAAAGGCCAAACAAATGAAGAGGAAATAGGCTGTCTGCCCAGAAAAGGACTCAGAGCAACGGCAGTAAAGGTGATCCCAAATCCCAGAACTAAAATGGCGGCACGGACTGAGAAGACATGGGGACCTATAAGAAACAAAGGAGAAATAAAGCTCAGGGCTCCCTTGCTCAATCAGGCTGGGGAATAGGAGAGGTACAGCAGACACAGCTGGGATGTGTGGGGAGTGCCTGTAGTGGCAGAGGCCTGAGGGGATTTGCTACAGCCTGAGGCAGGTCATGCGTTCTTCCAGGGGAACTGGCCCCAGTTCGTGGGTTCCTTGGCAATGCCAGACTGCACAGGCTCCCAGAAAAGTGTGGGCAGTGGCCTGACAATCAACGATGAGCACCATAATGACTGAAATAAAAAATTCTAGAGGGAACCAATAGCAGAATAACTGAGGCAGAAGAGTGGATAAGTGAACTGAAAGAATGGTGGAAATAACTGAAGCAGAGTAGAATAAAGAAAAAAGAATGAAAAAAATGAGGACAGTCTCAGAGACCTCTGGGAAAACATTAAGTGTGCCAACATTCGAATTAAGGGGTCCCAGAAGAGGAAGATTAAAGAAAGGGTATGAGAAAATATTTGAGCAGATCATGGTTGAAAATTTCCCTAACATGGGAAAGGAAATAGCCACCCAAGTACAAGAAGCTCACAGAGTCCCATAAAGGATAAGCCCAAAGAGAAACATGCCAAGACACATATTAATCAAAATAACAAAAATTAAACACAAATAAATATTAAAAAACAGCAAGAGAAAAGCAACAAATGACATACAAGGGAATCCCCTTAAGGGTAACAGCTGATCTTTAAGCCGAAACTCTACAGGCCAGAAGGGAGTGGCAGGATATACTTAAAGTGATGAAAGGAAAAAACCTTCAGCCAATATTTCTCTACATAACAAGAGTCTCATTTAGATTTGATGGAGAAATCAAAAGCTTTACAGATAAGCAAAAGTTAAGAGAATTCAGCACCACCAAACCAGCTTTACAACAAATGCTAAAGGAAATTCTCTTGATGGGAAACACAAGAGAAAGAAAAGGCCTACCAAGAAAAAAAAAAAAAAACAAAACCCTCAAAACAATACAGTAAATGGTAATAGATCATATATATCAATAATTAATTCACTTACATTGTAAATGGATTAAATGCTCCAACCAAATGACACAGACTGGCTGAATGTATACAAAAACAAGACCCCTATATATGCTGTCTACAAGAGACAATTTCAAACCTAGGGACATATACATCACTGAAAGTGAGGGGCTGGAAAAAGATATTCCATGCAAATGGAAATCAAAAGAAAGAGACAAAGAAGAGACAAAGAAGGACACTACATAATAATAAAGGGATCAAGAGATCAATCCAAAAAGAAATTATAACAATTATAAATATATATGCACCCAACATAGGAGCACATCAATACATAAGGCAAATGGTAGCAATTATAAAAGAAGGAATAATCAGTAACACAATAATAGTGGGGGACTTTAACACTCCACTAACGCCAATGGACAGATTATCAAAACAGAAAATTAATAAGGAAACACAAGCCTTAAATAACACATTGGACCAGTAGACCTAACTGATACAGGACATTCCATCCAAAAGCAGTAGAATATGTTTTTTATCTGGAACATTCTCTGGGGTAAATTATTTCTTGGGTCACAAATCAAGCCTTGGTAAATTTAAGAAAACTAATACAATATCAGGCATTTTTTCTAACCACAATGCTATAAGATTACATATCAATTACAGGGGGTGAAATGTAAAAAACACAAACACATGGAGGCTAAACAGTGCACTTCTAAATGACCAAGAGGTCACTGAAGAAATCAAAGAGGAAATTTTAAAGATATCTAGAAACAAACGACAATAAGAACAGAGCAACTCAAAACTTATGGGATGCAGTAAAAGCAGTGCTAAGAGGGAGGTTTGTAGCAATACAAGCCTATGTCAGAAAACAAGAAAAACATCAAATAACCTGGCCTTATACCTAAAGCAACAAGAAAAAGAAGAACAGAAAAACCCCAAATTTAGTAGAGGGGAAAAAAATCATAAAGATCAGAGCAGACATATTAAGGGCAGGGAAAGATAGAGGGCAGGAGGAGAAGCAGGCATCTTGGACTCAATGGACATGAGTTTGAGCAAACTTTGGGAGACAGTGAAGGACAGGGAATCCTGGCATGCTGCAGTCCCTGGGGTCACAAAGAGTCAGACATGACTGTGAACAACAACAACAAGAGCAGAAATAAATGAAAAAGGAATGAAGAAAATAATAGCAAAGATTGATAAAACTAAAAGCTGGTTCATTCCAAAGATAAACAAAATTGACAAACCGTTAGCCAGAATCACCAGTAAAAGGGGGAGAAGACTCAAATCAATAAAATAAGAAATGAAAAAGAATTTACAAAGGAAAACACAGAAACACAAAGGATCCTAAGAGCCTACTATGAGCAACTATATGCCAATAAAATGGACATCCTGGAAGAAATGGACAAATTCTGAGAGAAGTATAACCTTCCAAGACTGAACCAAGAAGAAATAGAAAATATGAACAGACCAATCATAAGCACTGAAATTGAAACTCTGATTAAAAATCTTCTAACAAACAAAATTCCTGGGCCAGATGGCTTGAAGGCAAATTTTATCAAATGTTTAGAGAAGAGCTAACACATATCCTGCTCAAACTCTTTCAAAAAATTGCTGAGGGAGGAAAACTCCCAAACTCATTCTACAAGGCCACCATCACCCTGATACCAAAATCAGACATAGATGTCACAAAAAAAAGGAAATCACCAGCCAAAATCTCTGATGAACATAGATGCAAAATCCTCAACCAAGTTCTAGCAAACAGAATCCAACAACACTTTAAAAGTATTCATACACCATGATCAAGTGGGTTTTATCTCAGAGATGCAAGGATTCAATACACACAAATCAATCAATGTGATAGACCATATTAACAAATTGAAAGATAAAAACCATATGATCATCTCAATAGATGCTGAGAAAGCTTTAGACAAAATTCAACACATCTTAATGATAAAGAAAAGAAAACTCTCCAGAAAATTGGCATAGAAGGAACTTACTTCAGCATAATAAGGGCCATATACATCAAACCCACACCAAACGTTATTCTCAATGGTGAAAAATTGAAAGCATTTCCTCTAGATCAGGAAAAAGACATGGATGCCACGCTTCTTACTGTTTTTCAATATAGTTTTGGAAGTCCTAGCCACAGCAATCAGAGAAGAAAAAGAAATAAAAGAATCCAGATTGGAAAAGAAGAAATAAAACTCTCACTGTTTGCAGATGACATGATGCTATACATAGAAAATCCTAAAGATGCCACCAGAAAATTAGTAGAGCTAGTCAGTGAATTTAGTAAAGTTGCAGGGTACAAAATTAATACAAAGAAATCCCTTGCATTCAAGTAGAATGCCTAGGAATAAGCCTACCTGTAGAGACATAAGACCTGTTTGCAGAAAATTGTAAGACACTGATGAACAAAATCAATGATGATGCAATGGAGAGATACACGATGTTCTTGGATTGGAAGAATCAATATTGTGAAAATAACTATAGTACCCAAAGCCATCTACAGATTCAATGCAATTTCTATCAAATTACCAAGGGCATTTTCCACAGATATAGAATAAAAAAATGTTATAGTTTGTATGGGAACAGAAAAGACTCCAAATAGCCAAAGCAATTCTTGAGAAAGAAAAATGGAGCTAGAGGAGTCAACCTTCCTGACTTCAGACTATACTGCAAAGCCACAGTCATCAGTACAGTATGGTACTGGCACAAAAACAGAAATGAAAAACAATGGAACAAGATAGAAATTGCAGAGATAAAGCCTCACACATATGGACTCGTTATCCTTGACAAAGAAGGCAAGAATATACAATGGAGAAAAGACAGCCTCGTCAAAAAATGGTGTTGGGAAAACTGGATAGCTACACATAAATTAGAATACTTCCTAACATAATACACAAAAATAAACTCAAAATGGATTAAAGACTTAAATGTAAGCCCAGAAACTATAAAGCTCTTAGAAGAAAACATAGGCTCTTAAAAGAAGCATAGTGTATTAGAAAACATAGGTTCTAAGAAGAAACATAGGCTCTTAAAAGAAACCATTGTGTCGAAACACTCTTTGACATAAATTGCAGCAAGATCTCTCACTCACCTCCTAGAGTAATGAAAATAAAAACAAAAATAAGCAAGTGGAACCCAATTAGACTTAAAAGATTTTGCATGGCAAAGGAAACAATAAACAAGATGAAAAGACAACCCTCAGAAGGGGAGAAAGTAATTGCAAATGAAACAGCTGACAAAGAATTAATTTCCAAAAAGTATAAGTAGTTCATACAGCTCAAAATCAGAAAAACAAACAACACAATAAAAAAATGAGTAGAAGACCTAAACAGATTTTTTCCAAAGAAGACATAAAGATGGCCAATAAACACATGAAAAGATGCTCAACATCACTCATTATTAGAGAAATGCAAATCAAAATCACAATGAAGTATCACCTCACACCAACCAGAATGGCCATCATCAAATACCTACAAACAACAAATGCTGGGAAGTTTGTGGAGAAAAGGGAACCCTCTTACACTGTTGGAAGGAATGTAAACTGCTACAGCCATTATGGAGAACAGTGTGAAGGTTCTTTAAAAAAAAACAAAAAACAGGACTAAATCTACCATGTGATGCAGCAGCCGCACTACTGAGCATATACCCTGAGAAAACCACAATTCAAAAAGATACATGTACCACAGTGTTCATTGCAGCACTATTTACAATAGCCAGGACATGGAAGCAAGTTAGATGTCTACTGACAGATGAATGGATAAAGAAGATGTGGTACATATATATATTACTCAGCCATAAAAAGAAGGAATTTGAGTCCATTCTAGTGAGGTGGATGAACCTAGAACTTGTTATGTAGAGTGAAGTAAGTCAGAAAGAGAAAAACAAATATTGTATATTAGCACATATATATGGAATCTGGAAAAATTGTATTGATGAACCTATCTGCAGGGAAGGAGAGGAGACACAAACAGAGGGAATGGAGTTGTGGACACAGCAAGGGAAAGAGGGTGGGACAAATTGAGAAAGTCACACTGACATATATAGAACACTATCATGTGTAAAATAAACAGCTAGTGGGAAGCTGCCACTATATAACATAGGATGCCCAGTCTATCACTCTGTGATTACTTAGAGAGGTGGGATGGGGGGAAGGGAGGGAAGCTTATGAGGGAGGAGATATATATGTATAATCAGTCATAATTATATATATATTATATATTATTATAATTAATAATTTAATATATAATTATATAATATATAATTATATATTATAATTATTATATATTATATAATTATGACTGATTTGCATTGCTGTATGGCAGAAACCAACAACATTGTAAAGCAATTTTCTTCCAATTAAAAAATAAATAAAATATTAAAAAATATCTACTGTGTGAAGCCTAGAAGACAGGGCATATTCAATAACATTTAGCTATTATAGTACTGGGGCTTCCCGGGTGGCTCAGTGGTAAAGAATCTGCCTGCCAATGCAGAAACTGCAGGAAACACAGGTACGATTCCTGGGTTGGGAAGATCTCCTGGAGGAGGAAATGGCAACCCACTTCAGTATTTTTGCCTGGAAAATCCCATGGACAGAGGAGCCTGGCGGGCTACAGTCCATGGGGTTGCAAAGAGTTGAATGCAACTGAGCATGCACATTCTAATAGCACCATTTTGGGATTCTTTTATGTGTCCGGCACTATATATACATTATCTCATGTAATACTCATGATAGTCCGTTGGTGGCTCAGATGGTAAAGTGTCTGCCTACAATGCAGGAGATCCAGGTTCGATCCCTGGGTTGGGAAGATCCCCTGGAGAAGGCAATGGCAACCCACTCCAGTACTCTTGCCTGGAAAATCCCATGGATGGAGGAGCGTGGTGGGCTACAGTCCTTAGGGTCGCAAAGAGTCAGACACGACTGAGCGACTTCACTTAATAGATGAGAAAACTGAGGTTCAGAAAGGTTCAGTAACTTGCTTAAGGATGCAGAGCTAATGAATGGGAGAGATGGGATTCCAACCCTGTCTAATTCTAAATTTGTGTCCTATTCATATTGTTACTTACTCCTTCATAGTCAAGATCCTAATTTATCTTACACTATGAAAATCAGTCATAGGCAGTGAAATGAGCAGAAATTTGCAAAGTACAAAATTTGCTTTTAAACAGAAATCTAATTTTAAAAATATTGCCAATTAACCACAGTACTGCTTGGCTAATTACCTACCCAGAGTTTATTAGTTTTTGCTTGGCAAGTCTTGAGATCTTTTTGCCTTTTCAGTAGTGTAATGATACTTCTGTAAAATACTTGTTTAATTTTTCTGAGCATGTTTGGGATGGGTTACATGTGGGAATCTTTATTCTTATAGGCAAAAAAAGATTCACCTGCAGACCCTGCGGGCACTGTCTGAGGTGCAGAAGATGACACCAAGAGAGAGAATGCGGGTGAGGAAGGTCCAGGCAGCTGATGAGGAGGCCAGGAAGCTGAAGTAAGTGACCTTCCCCTAGTGAACGCTGCCTCTCAGGGCTCTAAAAGAATGTGCTAAAGAAAAGCAGAAACCACAAGAGAAAATTAAAATGTACATTCTTATGTATTTATTAATTTTTTCTTTCACTCATTCACTCAAAATATGGTGATTAGATGTCAGACAGTATTAATATCAAGCTTTCAGTCTTATGTGAAAAGAACGATTGACTATCAGGGAGGTTATTAGGAATGAAAATACAGAGACAACCTCCAGACAAAGCCTCCTTTTTGCTGATATCTTCTTTACATAGCCCTGTGAGGGGTGATAAGGCGGCCTCACTATTCTGTCCATACTCCCCAGGGGTTTGCTAAACCCCCCTCTGCCTGGAGTACTGGCTGCTCTCTAGGGAGAAGAATGTATCTGTAGAAAATTGTTGTCTGTAGAGACAAGACTGAAGATTGATGCTGAAACTCCAATACTTTGACCACCTGATGTGAAGAACTTACTCCTTGGAAAAGACCCTGATGCTGGGAAAGATTGAAGGCAGGAGGAGAAGGGGATGACAGAGGATGAGATGATTGGATGGCATCACCAACTCAATGGACATGAGTTTGAGGAGGCTCCGGGAGTTGGTGATGGACAAGGAAGCCTGGCATGCTGCAGTCCATGGGGGTGCAAAAAGTCGGACACGACTGAGCGACTGAACTGAGAGAGAAGACTGGAAGCAGCTCTGTTCTGCGAAGTGAAGCCCTTCGCAGTCTGGGGGCAGTGCTGCTTGTATGAGATCACTAGTCTTCAGAGTTTACACATGGTAGGGTTCTTCCAAAGAACCCCAGACTCCCAATTTCTCAAAGACTGATTTTTCAGCTGGTAAGTAGCCCAATTGACTGATTTTTGTTCTTTCTTCCTCTGCCTTTTTTTTGAAGCTTAGAAGCCCCAACCAAGAACTAGAGAGACAAAAAGGCCTGAAAATAAAATCTGTCCATTTTATGACCTTGTTAATGTATCTGACCTCTTAATGAGGGGAAAAGAGGAGAGTGAAAAAGCTGACTTAAAACTCAACATTAAAGAAATAATATCATGGCATCTGGTCCAATCACTTCATGGCAAATAGATGGGAAAAAGTGGAAGCAGTGACAGATTTTATTTTCTTGGGTTTCAAAATCACTGCAGATGGTGACTGAAGCCATGAAATTCAAAGAAGTTTGTTCCTTGGAAGGAAAGCTATAACAAACTTAGAATATTAAAAAGCAGAGACATCAGTTTGTTGCCAAAGGTCCATATAGTCAAAGCGATGGTTTTTCTAGTAATCACATATGGACGTGAGAGTTGGACCGTAACGAAGGCTGAGCACTGAAGAACTGAGGGTCTTGCATTGTGGTGCTGGAGAAGACTCTTGAGAGTCCCTTTGACTGCAAGGAGACCAAACTAGTCAATCCTAAAGGCAATCAACCCTGAATATTCATTGGAAAGACTTATGTTGAAGCTAAAGCTTGAATACTTTGGCCACCTGATGCAAAGAGCTGACTCTGATGCTGGGAAAGATTGAAGGCAGAAAGAGAAGATGGCAGCAGAGGATGAGATGGTTAGATCACATCACTGACTCAGCAGATGTGAAATTGGGCAAACTCTGGGAGACAGTGAAGGACAAGGGAGCCTGGCATACTTCAGTCTGGAAAGAGTTGGACATGACTTCCCAACAGAACAATGGCAACAACATTGTATCTGAAAAATGATCCAAGATGTCCTTGTACTTAAAGTGCCTATCATGATGAACCATGTAAG
Organism: Bubalus kerabau; assembly: GCF_029407905.1. NCBI lineage: Eukaryota > Metazoa > Chordata > Mammalia > Artiodactyla > Bovidae > Bubalus > Bubalus kerabau. Next base: position 185,012,380 of record NC_073625.1, on the reverse strand, counting down.
AACCTGAGAGACCACTTCCTCTTATCAAATGTTTTCTTTAATAAATATGGGAAAAGATTTCTGTCACAGTGCTTCATGGGCAGTAGTTTGCTGATGAAGTCTCTGGGTCTGTGGGGGCCAGAGGAGTAGCTACTATTAATAATTTGTTTGCTGATTCTATGGTGTAAATGTTCCAACAATGCCCTTTCAAGGTACCAATGTGATATTATTCAGTGTTAAGCTGGAAGATATGTAAAATCCAGTACACCACTAAGTGTGGATTTGGTTGAGAAAATATATTCATGAATATTGTTTGAATAGTTGCATCAACTCATAGCCCCAGATCTAATACCTCAGGAATGCATTTACTTCCAGGGTACCATGGTTCGTGTCATTGGTTGAGGGTGAAAGGAAAATTAAATGTCTGACAGTAACAGATTAAAAAGGCAATTTAATAACTTGCACATTACAAATTATTTCTCAGGTTAAAATTTCTTTAATATGCAAAAAAGTCATTGATCTTCCTCGTGACATTTAATATTTTTGTTATTAAAGGCAATAGTTTGTTAAATAAAGTTTGTTCTTGATTTTATGAGTGAATTACATTGGAGTTGTTTTGATTATTGTTTCTAGGATTCAAGAAAGAATGGGTGTTAGCTAGAAAATGACTTCATTGTCATGAAGGTTATAATGTACCCACACAATTTAAAGACAAGAAAATTTGACAACAGGATGTTCAGTGATTTTTTTCAAGAAATCTAAGTATAAATTAGGGCACAAGTAATCACAAGAACTCAAATCTTTCCTCCAGTTTAACAACAGGTCTAGTAAATTCAATTCCTGTTGTAGAGGAAACTGGAAATGTCCAAGAAAAAGTCCTCTTCACAGTGGCTCTCATATTCTTTTCCATAAATTCTTTAAAATGTGGGTCTATTTTCCGTGTCTATGGCTTTGTTACCTAGTTATTGGTATGTGGTGGGCTCTCAATCGGGCATCTGAGACATACCCCTGTCAGCACAGGCCAGAGCACACAGAGATGGCACTGCCCTCCTACCCTGAGTCCTGGGGGAACAAGGAGCTGGCATCCTGCATGCTTTAAAGGAGAACCCACTGAGGCTACACCACGCTCATCCATTGAGAGAGAGACCGCAGGCTGGCTGCCCAACACCCTGGTCTGCCTGTTGATACAGGGATCACACTTTCTTATGAAACAGATGTCGTCTTAGCAAATTGCTGGTCTTTGCCTATGTTCACTTTATGCAGAAAGCTTGTGGAAGAAAAATATGAAGAAAACAACAAACGAATGCGGGAACTGAGATCGCGGAACTTCCAGCGGCAGACAGTGGATGTGCTCCACGTGAGTGCACTTCTGTTTTAAATTTTACAAAAGACCTTTTCTTGCCTCGGATTCTTCAGATTTGTAGGGCCAAGTGGGTAGGAAAGGGGGACAAGGTAGGGAAAAAAAAACATCCGGACCAACTTTGCCCAATTCCAGGATGTACTGAGATTTGTTTAGAGTGCTAACTGTAGGCCAAAAATTAGAGACAACACTTTTTCAGAGCAGCTGTACCAAGTGCCTACTGTTTAACAGTGACTTCATCAGGATGGAATGAACAGCTGAGTTAAAGGTATGACTTTGCAGAACAGATATGTGTCTATCTAATTTTGAATTTCAGCCATGCTTTACCTCTCTAGTCCATTGTTCTTTTTGTCTTATTTTTCATTTTTTCTCTCTTTATTTTCTGTCTCCTATCCATATCATCACACATTGTGTTAATAACTCCTTTGGCAAATTACTCTAGATATCCAATAATAAATAAGGTTGTAGACTCACATGAAATACACCCCAGATTCATGTCCTCTGCATCCCAGGCTCCTGAATAGCAAATACCATTCCCTAATGATTAAACATCGAAGAAGGCAATGGAAACCCCACTCCAGTACTCTTGCCTGGAAAATCCCATGGACAGAGTAGCCTGGTAGGCTGCAGTCCATGGGGTCGCTAAGAGTCAGGCACGAATGGGCAACTTCACTTTCACTTTTCACTTTCATGCATTGGAGAAGGAAATGGCAACCCACTCCAGTATTCTTGCCTGGAGAATCCCAGGGACAGAGGAGCCTAGTGGGCTGCCGTCTATGGGGTCGCACAGAGTCGGACACGACTGAAGCAACTTAGCAGCAGCAGCAGCAATGGTTAAACATATCTTCATTGACTTTAATGTGGGCTTTGATACTTAACGTAATTTTTCTTTAGGGTTGTATTTGGATAATGAACATCAACACCAACCTTGCAGCTCTTTTGGTAAAAGCAACTTGGGAAGGAGTCATTTTTTAGGAGAAGTTTACTGTTTCAAATTCTGGTAATTTGTTCATTGGCAATTCCTGCATCTGAGGGAAAGTCTTTCCTTTAGCAGGATGGGCCAGACCCCCTGAAATTGTGGGGATGATCCCTAGGCCTGCAGACACTCTTTCTACTACTGTAGCTCAGTCAGCAGAGGGCTCTGAATCTGGTGTGTGCAGGAGCCCCTACTGGAGCTCACTTGCAGACAAAGCAGAGCCTGGGAACATTGTTTTCTGCTGCTCTCTGAGGAGTCACCTTTCTCGATGACTTAGTGGTTGTGAGTACTCTTAAGTTCTGAAAACCCAAAGCTAGAGCAGATGGGGGTCCAGCCTTCTCTGACTTTAGGAGTCTCTATCAACTGGCCCCTCAGCAGACAATGTGGAGGTGCAGGTGCTGCTCTATCCCAACCCCCATTCTCAGGGAAGCTGGCTTCAGAGATGTGGGGGTTGGGAGGGGTTTTTTTCCTGGAATGCTCAGAGTCCCCTGCTTCTAAGGGATTTTACCCCCAGAGACTGGATATTGAAAAGTACAGATGTGGTAATATTTTGTATTATAAAGCCTAAATAACTTTATTCTAACCATATTGAAGTTAGCATATGGTAAATAAAAACAGTTTCAAGTTTAATCTTACATTTTACTGTCTGATAACTTCTTCTTTACTTTTCTTCATGGGCTTTCAAAATCACCATTTTTGTGTTGTTTTTAATTTCTGATATGATTATTATCAGTGTGAAGCAACTGCACTATATGAGGTCCTGTTGGTCCTATAAAAATCAGGGCCCTTGGGGAAGCGTAAAGTCACTTAAGATTTTATTAACTCTATATTATCCTACAGAACATGGGGTTCCAGATCTTGGCTCAGTTCAGATGAGGAACGTGAGGATTTCACAGATTTTATGGAGTCCCAACTCATAACCTCCGCAGTGTCTGCCTAGTTTCTCCCAATTCCATCCCCATCCATCAGCAAGGAGCAGAGGCAGGAGGGAGGTGCCTGCAGCTGTCTTGGTCAAAGACGGTGGTGGTTCATTCTTTGGTTGTTAGGATTCAGTTCAACAACATCTTTGGTCCTGAGCTTTGCAGAAGCAGCTTTCCTCAGCTGCATATTGATGAGGACAGGAAGTGCTGATTGTGCTCAGCGCATGGTGTCGCTCAGCACCCCAGGTCTCTCACCTTCCTTTGTGCCAATCAGCTGCTTCTCTCTGGCCCGTTGGTACCATCCCACTCTCCCTCTTTCAAATGTCACCTCCTCTTCAGGAAAACCATCTTTGACCGCTCAGCTCCACAGTCAGCTGGCACTATTTCAAATTCTTATGGCTTCTAGCAGCGCTTCTCAAACTTCAAAATGCGCCTGAATCACTGGTTGGCCTTTTTGAAATGCAGATTCTGACTTGCCTGGTCTGAAGTGGGGCCCAGATACTGCATTTCTAACAAACCCCCTGGTGATTCTGACGCTGCTGGGCCAGGATCACACTGATTAGTAATGAGCAGAAATTGGGTTCTTGAAAGCAGCTTCAGATGGAGGAGGATCTGGGAAAGCCATGATGAGCAGACCTTCTTATTATCTCTTTAGAAAAAATAGAACATTTAATGGGAATGGAAGACAAGGAGAGGCAGCCGGAGGGAAGGTTCTTGTTCCCCTGGAGGAGGATGGAGAGAGGAGGCCAGGCAGAGTGGAGACCAGTCTGATCACATTCACAGTCTCCAGCATTTCAATCAGGTTCTTTACTGACTGAACCAGTAGGGAAGCCCAGGAGTGAGGCAGGTGTAACATATTCAGAGAACCAAGGACAGAGAGCTGAGCACTTTGCAGATGGTCCAAAGGGTCTAGACATCTTGTGGAGAAGCATCAGTGAGCTGAAAAGGATGAAGTATAGTGTGAGAAATAAATTGGATCATTCAGGTGCAAGAAGCTAAAGAAAAACATAATTTAAAAGAAGAGAAAGAATAAGAGGCACACACTCCTGTCTTTCCTCAAATGTGCATTTGTGGTTGAATTTCTTCCTCCTCTCACTGGGCTCTGTTCTCCAGTCCTCTTGCTTCTGTCTGGCGAGCTGAAGCAAACCTCATTATATTTCAAAAGCAGTAGCTGGAGATAGAATCAGAGTTCAGAGAGAGGCTGGTTGTGTCACCCCTTAAACATTATAAAAATTCTTTGAGGCGTTTAGGAGAGTGGCTTGCTTTGTTTTTCAGATCCTGACTGACGGGGCCTTTTTCTCTGGCAGGCATTTTCTGCTCTGCTGGATTTGGGCTTTGAAATCTTGAAGTGTAGTTGACTGTGGAATCATGTTGGCACCATTTCTTAAAGGATGGTAGCTTAAAACAACTAGATGCCACGATGCACACACTAAGCCCAGTCTTTCTTTTATCCTGGAGTATATGCAGGTGTGAAGGTTTTTGTGAAGAGTGTGGCAGGTCAGGCCTGCAAATGTGAAATAGTCTTGGGGATCAAAGAGCAGGTCATGTCCTGCTCCTTCTAAGACCATTATAACAGTTCTCTTCAAAGAGAACCTCGGAAAATCGAAGTCAATTGAGAATTCAAATACTTGTTTTCAAAAGTTTCTGAAATAGATGCAAAGGCACATTTTACACAGTCTCTGTTTTTTCGCATTATTGGTGATCCTTTGAAATTTGGAGCCCCAGTTTCACCTCCTGCAACAATTATTATACAGTATAAAAAATGGACTATTTTTCTTAAAAATATTTATGACTATATTTCCACAGATGCCACATCACAGTGTTCCACAGCTGTGTTTTACTTATTTATTTAGGATAGTTTGAACTTTCTCCTTTTGATAAGAAGGTGCTCTTGGACTAGTTCTCCATGAAAACCATTTATCCTGGAAAAGAGGTCAATTCAGCATTAGGTCTGGGTGGCAAACACACACACACACACACACACACACACATATATAGACATAGTGATTAGCTGAAATGCCTGTTGATATATTTGAGAAGTTTAACTTAACATTTTTTTTTTAAGTATAAACTCTTATGTCACCTCTTAGATCTCTTTCTTTTAGGGAATTGAAATTCATAAAATCACAGAAAAAGCTGGAAGAGAGCTTGAACATTATGGAAGCCAGCACCTGTAGTCTTGAGATGAGGAAGCTGAGCAGGGCTGGACTAGGCTGTGGGGAGCGTGAGGCCTGGGTGCACGATGGAAGGAGATCCCCATTCTCAGCAGCCGATGCTGCAAGTCAGTACCTCCTCCTGTGTGTGCCCTGGGCGTCCCTTCTGCCTCACCCTCACCATGACCCTGACACTCAGGCCAAGGGAGGTTACATGCTTTGCCCAGGGTCACCTGCGAAGTTAATTCAAAGCTGTTTCTCTCATTCCAAGCTGCCTTCCTAAGATTTGAAAATGTTATCATGTTTAAGGGAGAGAATTAGGTAGGCTTTTGTTTCCAAATCATTTGGAATGAATATTGTTTCATTTGTGGTAATGCTGTTTCCTCTGATCAGCTTCTCATGAATTGTTCATTACTTTTTGCAAGGAATGTGATGACCCAGCTTCAGACAACCTGCCTGAATCTCAGCCCATTCCTTCCCTGGATCTCTGCACACTTGGGTCAAATGTGGAAGACACCATACCTGACCTTGGAGATCATGGTATGAATTTGCATCAGTGTTCAGAAGGCTGCTCTTGGATGACAGGTGGGCTGGTGTGGCTGACTGTCCAGTGGGCCTGGCGGCCTCTGGGGAAAGCTTTGGGTGTATGCAGCCACCTTCTATCAGTTTGCCAGAGCTGAGCTGAGGTGATAGAGAGCAGGAAGCTGAGGCTTTGTCTATCCTCTCTGTCTTCTTGACATGGTGAAGATGAGCTAGAAATTCACACTGGACAAGGGACCTCCTCTTCTGTATGAGTTAAACAGCATCACCACTAACCTGTGTAGCACTATGAATGCTCTGAAATACAGTTTCCCTCTGTAACTGGTTTTCCTGGCCCTCAGGAGCCAGAAAAGAAAGTGCTCAGAGCTGTCAGCCAAACTGGGTTATCATAGCCTAATGGTAAAAAAAAACATGAGTTTTAGAGTAAAAAGGCTGGCCCAGTAAGGGAAGCCCTGGCAATAGTTTCCTAAACCATGAAGCAATCCATTAATAAAGTGAATGAGCTGAGGCTCTTATGCTCTCAGCATATGGTGAAAGCCAAAGAGAGGAAGCAGTTCATGACCCTGAGAGGGAGGGCTAGAAATGTGTGGCCTTGCAGTCCTGTACCCTTCTCCCCAGGGCTATGGACAGAGCCATTGTGTGTGCGTGCGTAGTCACTTCAGTCATGTCCAACTCTTGGCAACCCCATGGACTGTGTAGCCCACCAGGCTCCTCTGTCCATGGAATTCTCCAGGAAAGAATACTGGAGTGGGTTGTCTTGCTCTCCTCCAGGGGATCTTCCTGACCCAGGGATTGAACCCACGTCTCTTATGTGTCCTGCATTGGCAGTCAAGTTTTACCACTAGTGCCACCTGGGAAGTCCAGGACCATCGTAGGAACTCAGTTAACATCCCTCAAGTGAATGAATGATACGTTGTTTGGACCTCTGAGAGGCAGGTGCCAAGATGGGGCTGCTGCTGCTAAGTCGCTTTAGTTGTGTCCAACTCTGTGCGGCCCCAGAGATGGCAGCCCACCAGGCTCCCCCATCCCTGGGATTCTCCAGGCTAGAACAGTGGAGTGGGTTACCATTTCCTTCTCCAATGCGTGAAAGTGAAAAGTGAAAGTGAAGTTGCTCAGTCGTGTCCGACTCCTAGCGACCCCATGGACTACAGCCTACCAGGCTACTCCGTCCATGGGATTTTCCAGGCAAGAGTACTGGAGTGGGTTTCCATTTCCTTCTCCCCAAGATGGGGCTAAAAGTACAAAATGTTATCAGAGAGTTGGGGAAGGAGCCCGGAAAGGTTGAGAGAATGTCAGACATGATTCAAGTTTCAGTCCAAGTGCAGAGAGGCTCCTGGGTGAGCACCAGTCTGCAAGGTGCTTCAGGAGACTTCTATCATAGGCCTTAGTGTGCCTGCTGTGGAGGTCCTAGGGTGGGGGTTGGGGCATGGGAGCCTCACACATCTTGTGGTCAAAGGTCTCCAGGTACATCCTTGTGGCTGAAACTCTCTTTGGCAGGAGCTGAATTCTTTTTTCAAAAAAAAAAAAAAAAAAAAATGGAGGTAGTGGCACTTGGATTGGCTGGTCATTTCAGCCCAAACGTGCATCTGATGTCTTGCTGTTGGAGATGTTAGAGCTGGTCCTGCCTCCTTCAGCTGTGAGGAGACCAGGACCTGAAAGTCTTCAGGTACTATCTGCCAACTTTCGAAAGGATGTTTTGGAAGCCACCTGGTAATGGGAGTTGCTGGCAGACAAATATGTGTATCAGATGGATTTGCAGCTAGGTTCTTTGCAGGTGTTTCTTTAGTATATTATTTGTTATTTTCCAAAGGTAAAATTCGGAAGCATAGAACTATCCCGTGGGCCTTTCTTTTCAAGACTATAAAACTAAGGACCAGACAGCCACCAAGTAGCACCAATTCTGACAGCTGTGTGTTGCTGAAGGGCCATCACTGTCTAGAAAGAGGAAGCCCCAGGACGGGGTGTTGAGCAGGTGGTCTAGGAGTGAGAGGCCTGGGCCCAGCCTCCGGAATTCAGATAGGAAAGGTACCTATTATTCATTTCACAAACGAGAAACCAAAGACAGTAATTAATGTGCTCAAGGACTCCAGAGTTCCTGCTTCCAGTGCGCGTTACTTCTAAGCTAGCTCAGACCACAGTGCTGCCAGGACTCTTTGGGCTGGCGGCCTCCGTGCCTCACGCTTTGTCCTCTCTCAGGAGGTTCTGCTATGGCAGACCATGTGTTGAGTTACCAACCAAACTGAAAATAGGCCAATTCACTTCTTTGCCCACCTTGTCCATGCCTTAAGGAAACACTATTTAAGTCCCCATTATAAGCTGTGAGAGCCAAAAACACATAGTAGTTTTAGTTTGGCCAAATGCCTTGGAAAATACTTATAAAATTTCCCTTATTTTTTCTTCTCTGTAAATTTGTATTTTCTAATTTCTGTTCTTACTTAAATGTTAAATTGAAAAGGGAGACTATGAAGGACTATGAACATGTAGCCCTTGGCTTGATGACTGGTTAGTAACTGCAGGATGATTAGTGACCTCATAGCTTAATTGTAAAATTTTGAGACAGGAGATTTTAATTTTTTCATGAACTCTGAAGTGGTTCATTATTTCTCCCATTCTCTGCCTTTTAGAAGATTTGACTACAAACTTTAAGCACCCAGAGGACGTTTTTATTTATTTTTTATCTGTTTTTTATCTGTAAAATAATATCACACAATCATTTTTTAAGCTCCTTTACCAAATGTTTAATCAGTCTTTGATGTTGAATTAGGAAATTCCTTCTGGAATTGAGGAGTTTATTGCAGAGAAACAGGACAGGGTGATGCATTATTTACCTCTGATATGTGTTTAGTTGACTACGGTAGATTTAATTTAGCTGAAGTCATGAGTAACCATTATAATCAAATGAAAAAGCATGACTGGAACATTGAAGAAATGATCCTCATTTAACTCCTTGTATGTAATACTGATGAATTCTTGCACTTTAATTCTTGCCAGAAACTTTATTACACTCTAGCCTTATTTTTAGCAACCAACAGCTGAGTTTCAGAGTAGCATTTCTTGCAAAGCTGGAATATCCTGGAACTCAGGGGCCCCAGACCCACCCAGAGCATGGCTCTTATGATGCAGAGGCTGCACAGTTGTCCACCTTGGCTGCCTACCTAGAGCCTGACCAGCTGCCACTTAATTTCCTTAATTTCAAGCCACTCCTTGAGCCAGTTCTGAGCTCCTTCCCTGTGCTCAGAGAAAGCTTGGACCTCAAGAGTTTCATACTTTGCTTGCCCATAGGAAGCCCACATGCCCTTTTTTAGTTGCAGGTTGACCTATGATTTATGGCGCCATTTCTTCCCTTTAAATGTCTAAGTGGAAAGAAGGTGATTGACAATGACATTTTAAAACTGTTTTTATTTTTTAAAAGAAAATGTTTACTTATTGCAACTGTACTTCTAGATGGTTACCAAGAGAAAAGCAAGCATGTCTACAAGGATGAACTCAGATGTTCTTAGCAGTTGTATTTATAGTACCAAAAAGTAGAAGCCGGTGTCAATCAACAGGTGAATAGATAAACTAACTTGTAGTTTATCCATACAATGTAATACTCGTCAATGAAAAGAAGTAAACTATCAATATACACTAGTTTGGGTGCATATCTAAACATTGAGCTGAATGAAAGAAGATAAAGACAAAAGAATTCCTATTGAATAATTCCATATCTATGAAGTCCAGAACTAGCAGTGACAGAAATGAGGCCACTGGTTGCCTGGGGATCACGGTGTTAGAAATTGACTCCAAAAGTACCCAAGGAACCTCTTGTGGTGATGGTAACCCAGATGTATATATTTGTCAAAACTTATTAAACTCTATTTTTTTTTAAGTTTTAATTTTGTATTGGAATATAGCCCATTAACAATGTTGTGGTAGTTTCAGTTGGACAGAAAAGGGATTCAACCAAACATATATACATATCCATGAAACTCCCCTCCCATCCACCCTGCCATTGAACTCTGTAATTTAAATGAGTGCATTTTATTGTCCATAAATTATACCTCAATAAAACTGATAACATTTTTTGGAAATGATAAAATATCCAGAAAAGAATACATGAGTAATGCCTGTTAACTTGTGTTTTAGCTAATGAATGGCTGAGAGAGACTGGCATGAAATCATGGAGCTAGAAGGCATCCAAGAGGATATCTGGATGTTATTTGGGACACAGGGCCCTTAGTCCAAAAAAAACGATTGTGGGGTTTTCTTCTAATGTCAACCAAGCAACATTGTCTTCCACGAGGAATGTTAATAGAGTTTGTAGTCTTCTGTCAAGAGGCAAGAAGATGAGGTCTGGAATCCTTTGGCTCCTCTCTCAGTCTTTTTTATTGCGGGGCTCATGTTGTGAGGTTGGGGACCCATACCAGTAGATCTAAGAGGACCTGAGACCTAGAAAAGCAGCCTGAGCATTATAGGACAAAATGTAACAGTCCGGACTCCAAATGTATCCAAAAACCCGCCTTGTCAGCCCTCAGAAAAGATGACCATGTGCTGGAGGTCATGTCCACATTCCCAGATGTACTCTCACTTCCAGAGCTCTGTCTTAGAGACTTGATTGATGAATATAAATTGATGGTGCTTCTGCTTCATATTTGTCATGTATTCTGCTGAGTTACACTTGTGTTTGCTACTGACTCTCACATTTACTCCCAGAAATAGGCACCTGCAGTCACTCCCTAATTTTCTGAGCTCAGGAGGATAATTAGAATGAATCTAATATCAAATGAAGATGTACTGACTCCCCACCCTTCAGTTCAGTTCACTTCAGTTCAGTCACTCAGTCGTGTCTGACTTTTTGTGACCCCACGAATCGCAGCACGCCAGGCCTCCCTGTCCATCACCAACTCCCAGAGTTCACTCAGACTCACGTCCATTGAGTCGGTGATGCCATCCAGCCATCTCATCCTCTGTCGGCCCCTTCTCCTTCTGCCCCCAATCCCTCCCAGCATCAGAGTCTCTTCCAATGAGTCAACTCTTTGCATGAGGTGGCCAAAGTACTGGAGTTTCAGCTTTAGCATCATTCCTTCCAAAGAAATCCCAGGGCTGATCTCCTTCAGAATGGACTGGTTGGATCTCCTTTCAGTCCAAGGGACTCTCAAGAGTCTTCTCCAACACCACAGTTCAAAAGCATCAGTTCTTTGGCATTCAGCCTTCTTCACAGTCCAACTCACATCCATACATGACCACAGGAAAAACCATAGCCTTGACTAGACGGACCTTTGTTGGCAAAGTAATGTCTCTGCTTTTGAATATGCTATCTAGGTTGGTCATAACTTTCCTTCCAAGGAGTAAGCGTCTTTTTATTTCATGGCTGCAGTCACCATCTGCAGTGATTTTGGAGCCCAGAAAAATAAAGTCTGACACTGTTTCCACTGTTTCCCCGTCTATTTCCCATGAAGTGATGGCACCGGATGCCATGATCTTCGTTTTCTGAATGTTGAGCTTTAAGCCAACTTTTTCACTCTCCTCTTTCACTTTCATCAAGAGGCTTTTTAGTTCCTCTTCACTTTCTGCCATAAGGGTGGTGTCATCTGTATATCTGAGGTTATTGATATTTCTCCCAGCAATCTTGATTCCAGCTTGTGCTTTTTCCAGTCCAGCGTTTCTCATGATGTACTCTGCATAGAAGTTAAATAAGCAGGGAGACAATATACAGCCTTGACGTACTCCTTTTCCTATTTGGAACCAGTCTGTTGTTCCATGTCCAGTTCTAACTGTTGCTTCCTGACCTGCATACAGATTTCTCAAGAGGAAGGTCAGGTGGTCTGGTATTCCATCTCTTTCTCAAGAGGCAGATCAGGTGGTCTGGTATGCCCATCTCTTTCAGAATATTCCACAGTTTATTGTGATCCACACAAAGGCTTTGGTATAGTCAATAAAGCAGAAATAGATGTTTCTCTGGAACTCTCTTGCTTTTTCCATGATCCAGCGGATCTTGGCAATTTGACCTGTGGTTCCTCTGCCTTTTCTAAAACCAGCTTGAACATCTGGAAGTTCACTGTTTACATATTGCTGAAGCCTGGCTTGGAGAATTTTGAGCATTACTTTACTAGCATGTGAGATGAGTGCAATTGTGCGGTAGTTTGAGCATTCTTTGGCATTGCCTTTCTTTGGGATTGGAATGAAAACTGACCTTTTCCAGTCCTGTGGCCACTGCTGAGATTTCCAAATTTGCTGGCATATTGAGTGCAGCACTTTCACAGCACCGTCTCTCAGGATTTGAAATAGCTCAACTGGAATTCCATCACCTCCACTAGCTTTGTTCATAGTGATGCTTCTTAAGACCCACTTGACTTCACATTCTAGGATGTCTGGCTGTAGGTGAGTGATCACACCATCATGATTATCTGGTAAATTAGAAGTGGTCAAATAAGAGATGGCAAGAGTGAACATCGACATTTTAGGAATCAGTGAACTAAAATGGACTAGAATTGGTGAATTTAATTCAGATGACCATTATATCTACTACTGTGGATATCCCTTAGAAGAAATGGAGTAGCCCTCATAGTCAACAAAAGAGTCTGAAATGCGGTACTTGGGTGCAATCTAAAAAAGAACAAAATGATCTCTGTTCATTTCCAAGGCAAACCGTTCAATATCACAGTAATCCAAGTCTGTGTCCCAACCAGTAACATTGAAGCAGCTGAAGTTGAATGGTTCTATGAAGAACAACAAGACCTTCTAAAACTAACTCTATACATGGACATCACCAGATGGTCAACACTGAAATCAGATTGATTATATTCTTTGCAGCCAGAGATGGAGAAGCTCTATACAGTCAGCAAAAACATGACTGGGAGCTGACTGTGGCTCATATCATGAACTCCTTATTGCCAAATTCAGACTTAAATTGAAGAAAGTAGGGAAAACCACTAGACCATTCAGGTATGACCTAATAAAATTCTTTACAATTAGCCGGTGGAAGTGAGAAATAGATTCAAGGGATTAGATCTGATAGACTGCCTGAAGAACTATGAATGGAGGTTCGTGGCATTATACAGGAGGCAGTGACCAAGACCATCCCCAGAAAAAGAAATGCAAAAAGGCAAAATGGCTGTCTGAGGAATGCTTACAAATAGCCGAGAAAAGAAGAGATGCTAAAGGCAAAGGGGAAAAGGAAAGATATACCCATATGAATGCAGAGTTCCAAAAAGTAGCAAGGAGACATAAGAAAGCTTTCCAAGGTGATCAATTAAAATAAATAGAGGAAAGCAATAGAATGGGAAAGACTAGAGATCTCTTCAAGAAAATTAGAGATACCAAGGAAACATTACATGCAAAGATGGACACAATAAAGGATAGAAATGGTATGGTCCAAACAGAAGCAGAAGAGATTAAGAAGAGGTGGCAAGAATATACAGAAGAACTGTACAAAAAAGATCTTCATGACCAAGATAACCACAATGGTGGTTAAAGCCAGACATCCTGGAATGTGAAGTCAAGTGGGCCTTAGGAAGCATCACTATGAACAAAGCTAGTGGAGGTGATGGAATTCCAGTTGAACTATTTCAAATCCTAAAAGATGATGCTGTGAAAGTGCTGCACTCAATATGCCAGCAAATTTGGAAAACTCAGCAGTGACCACTGGACTGGAAAAGGTCAGTTTTCATTCCAATCCCAAAGAAAGGCTATGCCAGAGAATACTCAAACTACCGCACAATTGCACTCATCTCACACGCTAGTAAAGTAATGCTCAAAATTCTCCAAGCCAGGTTTCAACAGTATGTGAACCAAGATCTTCCAGATGTTCAAGCTGGTTTTAGAAAAGGCAGAGGAACCAGAGGTCAAATTGCCAACATCCATTGGATCATTGAAAAAGCAAGAGAATACCAGAAAGACATCTACTTCTGCTTTATTGATTACACCAAAGTCTTTGGCTGTGTGTATCACAACAAACTGGAAAATTCTTCAAGAGATAGGAATACCAGACCACCTTACCTGCCTCCTGCGAAATCTGTATGCAGGTCAAGGAGCAACAGTTAGAACTGGACATGGAACAACAGACTGGTTCCAAATTGGGAAAGGTGTGCATCAAGGCTATATATTTTCACCCTGTTTGTTTGACTTATATGCAGAGTACATCATGCAAAATTCAGGGCTGGATGAAGGACAAGCTGGGATCAAGATTATGGGGAGAAATATCAATAATCTCAGATATGCAGATGACACCACTCTTATGGCAGAAAGCGAAGAGAAACGAAAGAGCCTCTTAATGAAAGTGAAAGAGGAGAGTGAAAATGTTAGTTTAAAACTCAATATTAAAAAAATGAAGATCATGGCATCCAGTCCCATCACTTCGTGGCAAAAAGATGGGGAAATGATAGAAACAGTGTCAGACTTTATTTTCTTGGGCTCTAAAATCACAGCAGATGGTGACTGCAGCCATGAAATTAAAAGATGCTTGCTCCTTGGAAGAAAAGTTATGACCAACCTAGGCAGCATATTAAAAAACAGAGACATTACTTTGGCAACAAAGGTCCATCTAGTCAAAGCTATGGTTTTTCCAGTAGTCACGTATAGATGTGAGTTGAACTGTAAAGAAAGCTGAGTGCTGAAGAATTGATGCTTTTGAACTGTGGTGTTGGAGAAAACTCTTGAGAGTCCCCTGGACTGCAAGAAGATCCAACCAGTCCATCCTAAAGGAAATCAGTCCTGAATATTCATTGGAAGAACTGATGTTGAAGCTGATACTCCAATACTTTGGCCACCTGATGCGAAAAACTTACTTTACTTTTGAAAAGACCCTGATGCTGGGAAAGATTGAAGGTGGGAGGATAACGGGAGGACAGGGGATGAGATTGTTGGATGGCATTACCAACTCGATGCACGTGAGTTTGAGCAAGCTCTGGGAGTTGGTGATAGGGAAGTCTGGCATGCTGCAGTGCATGGGGTCGCAAAGCGTTGGCCACAACTGAGAAACTAAACTGAACTGAACCCCTTAGCTAAGCATAATTTGTGTGTTAGTCACTCAGTCGTGTCTGACTCTTTGTGATCCGGTGGACTGTAGCCCACCAGGCTCCTCTGTCTGTGGGATTTCCCAGGCAAGAATACTGGAATGGGTAGCCATTTCCTTCTCTGGAGGATCTTCCTGACCCACGTGTTGAACCTGGGTCTCCTGCATTACAGGCAGATTCTTTACTAACTAAGCCACCAGAGAAGCCCAGTAGTTATTAAACTAAGGGCTCTGCTGGTAGAGCAAAGAGGTTTTTTCTTGGCCATACAGCGTGGCAAGCAAGATCATAGTACTGACCTGAGATTGAACCCATACCCCCTCTGTGGAAGCACAACATCTTAGTCATTGGACTGCCAAGGAATTCCCATGCAGAGAACATCTTTAAGTGACCTCATTTCCTGTAGCATGGTTCAGGTTTGGAATGAATCAATTAAGCAGAAAATTAAGCATCCATCATAGCTTTAAGGTAGAATAGAAACAAAATATTATAGACTAAAACCTTGTATAATGTGTGCTTCAGATAGCATTTTGGACATACTATGGTATGTGAAAGTGAAGTCGCTCAGTCATGTCCGACTCTTTGCGACCCCATGGACCATAGCCTATCAGGCTCCTCCGTCCATGGGATTTTCCAGGCCAGAGTGCTGGAGTGGATTGCCATTTCCTTCCCCAGGGGATCTTCCCGACCCAGGAATTGAACCCAGGTCTCCGTCATTGCAGGCAGACACTTTACCATCTGAGCCACCAGGGAAGATTATACTATGGTATGGTTTTCCTCTTATAAACGAATTTTTTTTTCTTGTATGCAATTTCACAGTTGGGCTCAGGGCTTCTGTATCCACCACCTGGAGAGCATCATCGTGATGACGAAAGGAAGCTAAGAGGCCAAAGAAAACGAACCTAGCAATATTGGACAGGGCTTACTTCCAGTCTGATGAGCATCTTTGACTCACTAATTTTTTTGTTGAAGTGATTGAAGTCTTCTGCTTTGGTGTTTAGGCCAGACTTTAATTTAGATATTTGTAATAGGCATTTAAATTTGTCCTCTTTGATCTTTGTAAAGAGACTCTCTGTCCTGTTGTGTGGCAGTGAGAGCCTCCTCAGTATCAGCTCTAGCTTTACTTGTCAAACTTGCACTTTTTTCAAGTGAAATAACATATTTCCAGAAAAAAACCCCCAGTAATAACAAAACCTTTCTGTCAAGGAACTGCAGTAGTAATTCCTTCTGTCACTCATGACTAACAGCATTTTCCACTGATTTCTCTTTTTCTCTTGCTTCTAAAAAATTCAAAATAGAAAAATAAGACACCTATAAAAAATATCCAAAATGATTGTTTTGTTGCAGAGTAGTATGTCTGTGTGTGAGCACTAAGAGGAATTTGACTTACTCTTTAAAAATCCATTTTTCTGTTTGCCTTCAGAATGTTTGTGATATTGTCAGCTTTTACAGATTTTCAGCTGGAATCATCTCTGAGGCTGCAGGATGGAGTCTTCATAAATTCCTCTTGCTGATATGTGCTTTGGCATCCACATGTCAGAATGTGTTTCATACAAATCATGAAGGTGTAGTGTGATCCTACATGCCCCACTTTACAGCTGACCTTGACCATCCTTTCCTGCTGATTCTGGACTTATTTGGGTTTCTTTTTCTGGCATAACTCCTTTAAATTATTAATGGGCATTTCTTCTGACTATTAAAGATTAGCTGGCTAAGTACAGAGTTGTAGATGAGTGTAAGATGCCTGTTGTCTTTCAATATATTTTGCACCTGGACATTTGGGGTTGTAGAGATCAAAATGACTTTACTCTATCTCAGATTAATTTTTTCTTTTGAATCTAGGAATAATGAGCAAACCCAACTCCTCTCCCCAGCTTAACTCCACATGACCTGTTTTCCTGGCTTAAAGCAGCTTAGAATTAAATTAACCCCCCTCTTTCTCTATACTTCCACCTCCCCAACCCCATTTTAAGGTATAATTTGACAGTTTGTACAAGCAATTGCTTATGAACATGTGGTCTCTCGTTGTAGAGGCTTCCCTTTATTTGTGGAATTAGACATTTTGAACAAAACTAACTTATGTGGGTTTATGGTCCCCTGAATGAGAGATTTTAGTGATGTGCTTGAGAGGGCTAGAAGGTGACTACTGGTTAAGAAAAAGCAGATCTGGGGAAAATTTTAAATGCCTAACATGTGGCTTTGTGTCTTTTCTGAGGAGCCAGTGCCCGGGGCGTGCAGGCACGTTCATAGGTCCACATTTATGCTCCTGGGAGCGCCGGCATTCTTTGATGCCATCCTGATATCATTCGATACTACACCTCCCGCTTTTTACTTGATAAATCACATTTACATTTTGTTGATCTCTGCTCCAGATTCTACCTAGTAGGTATCCTTGTGGGAGTATATATATTTCCCACTGTGTTGACAGTCTTCATTGATTGACATGTGATGATGTCCCTGAGAGGCATTCACATACAGGAGTGTGTCACAGCCCCTCAGCTGAGAGCCAGTAAGCCGGTCCCTCACTATTTAAGCATGGTCTGTGGACTATGGTGGGGCACAGCATTCCTGACCAACAAAAGATTCCTCTATGGGAAATCTTTGATTTCCCTCAGTACATCTCTTGTACTTCTCAGTCTCAGTGTCTGCTTCCCAGAGGACCCTGTCCCACCATAGCCACTAGCTCCAATGCTCAGCAGGTCTGCAGGATGCTGCAGTTGATAACTGGAAGTTCCCTGCATGCCCTGCTGCTCAGCTGGAAGTTTGTGGGAGGAGAGCTGGAAGGCACCCTCTGTAGATGCCACAATGGTTCATCTGAGTCACCCATCTGCTTGATGAAAAAAAAAAAAACAGATTGGGATAAAGTCTGTAATTCAATATTTTTCTCTAACTTCAAATAACCTTATCCCCAGTATGTTAAAACTAAGAATGACTGAAACTTCTGGAATAACCACAGACATTTCACAAAACTCCATTAGACTGGAAGCCATGAGTTGAAAGAAGTTTGGAGCCAGAATTTATCTTTTCTCCAATTCTTCCATTTACCAGCTGTGTGAGCTTGGGCAAAAAAAAAAAAATGTATATTTCCCAGCCTCGGTTTTCTCATCCATATAATGGGTGTAATAGTAATACCTGGACTTCTGGGGTTAATGAGGAATAAATTAGATGATATACAAAGAACTTAGCATAGTACACAAAACAGAAAACATACAACAATCTCTTACTGAAAAAGTACAGTGTCAAAGCAAGTTGCAGTATTTTCTCAACTTCCACATAAAACCTTTACAGTTAGTAATGAGATAACCAACTATATCTCATCAGTTTTTAACCACCCAGGAGACCTTCTGATTATAGTTTTATAAGCATCTTCACTCTATGAAATTAAGTGTGATTTGGAATACATTACTTTTTTTGCTCTAGTTTTTGCATATGGGAAATGTAAAATCACTTAGGCTCATTAGTTCCCCTGTCCAATTATGGTCTTAATTATGCTCATCTGGGCCAATTATTTTAGCACCAAGAAAAATTGCCTTCTTTGTCAAGACCATAGACAAGAACCAGAACCAGCCCCCAGAACCAAAGCCGAGTCTCTGCAGATACACATGTTCTATTTTTGCATCAAGGGTGCCATTGTTATACCCAGAAGCAGAACCTGGGACAAAGTTACTGCTTTAAAATATGCTCCTTTGCCAGCCATCCTCAGCCTGTAAGCTAGCAGCTAAAATATCCAGCTATTTTTCTCTAAAAACATTATAAATGTAAAAACATTTTGTGCTAAGGAGTGTAATAAGGGCAAGAATATACATTCATTTTTCCACTGTAGTCTCATTTGGGATTTAGGCCAAACTCAGTAGATTAAAATAAAGAACTCGGTAGTCATAACTATGACTTTCGCAATGGAAATATTCAAGTAATGCATGCAGTTATTTTAATGGAACTTTCTGCTCTGGTTTATAATGAAATGAAGGAGCTTTTCTGAATCACAGGGATTTGTTCTGTACTCTACCTCAGAGGCTGTGTGTATGAGTGACCTCCTGGTTTTAGACAAGTTGCCCTGAATTCTGTTATTTTCTCCTTTAATTAGGATATAAAGGAATTTCAGCAGACCACTTTTCCAAAGTATAGATTGCTAAGTTAGGGGAAAGTCTATGCTTATTTCAAATAAATGTATGATTTTGCCTCTCCTAGGGCTACAGTGGAATCAGAATATTCCTGATATGATTTTATGTTCATGGTGGTCGTGATGGTGGTTTTGTTGCTAAGTTGTGTTCGACTCAATCCCATGGACTGTAGCTCGCCAGGCTCCTCTGTCCATGGTTTATCCCAGGCAGAAATACTGGAGTGGGTTGCCATTTCCTTCTCCAGGGGATCTTCCCGTCCTAGGGATTGAACCCAGGTCTCTTGCATTTCAGACAGTCTCCTGCATTGCAGTAGGATTTTTTACTGACTGAACCACCAGGGAAGCCCTTTATGTGCTAGTTAAATCATTGGATTCAATCATTTGATTCTTACCACAAATCAGGTGAGATAGGCAAGTCATATTTATTTTGAAGAAGGTCATGTATGTCCTAGAAGTGACATAGTAGCTTGTTTAAAACAGTGTTTTTTGACTGTTGTATGTCATAAACAACTGTATCTTCAGAAATTTTCAGAATATATCTTCAGAAATTTTAAATTCCAATATAAATTCAAAAATATCTTCAGAAACTTTCTGAAATTTTTATATTTTCTTAAAGTAAAAATTCTAGATTTTCCTAGTAATAATATAATTCTCAATTCTCTTTTTCAGTGGGAGCGTAAAACAGGAGCTGTGGTTAGAGGGCCAGGGTTGCTTACACCTAGGGCCTGCCCTAGAGCTGGCTACACCTGTGATGTTGTTTATCATATCAGAGAGTGGGAGGTTTGGAATGGCGACTCAAACAGAAGGGAAGCCAGGCTGACTGTGACCCTCCATCTGAGAGACTGAGACTGAGGCTTGTCCATGCTCAGGAGGGAGCAGGCCTTAATAGTCTGTGTCAGGCTACCTCATGCACAGAAGGCTGAGGAGGCCACCTTGCTCCTCAAGTCAAGGTGAGCTTGCTCACATGTGTTCTGAGTCCAGACTTTGCAAATGGGCTGCTCATGCAGCTCGATATAAAAGAAAACAAAGAACCCAATCAAAAAAGGGCAGAAGATCTAAACAGACACTTCTCCGAAGAAGACATCCAAATGGCAAAAAAAAAATCACATGAAAAGATGCTCAACATCACTAATTATTAGAGAAATGCAGATCAAAACTACAGTGAAGTATCACTCATTCAAGTCAGAATGGCCACCATTGAAAAATCTATAAGCAGTAAGCACTACAGAGAAAAGGGAACCCTCCTACCCTGTTGGAGGGAATGTAAGTGGGTGCAGCCTCTATGGAGAACAGCATGGAGGTTCCTTAGAAAACTAAAAACAGAGTTACCATATGATACAGCAATCCTACTCCTGGGCATATATCTGTGAAAACTATACTTTGAACAGATATGTGCACCCCAGTGTTTATTGCAGCACTATACACAGTAGCCAAGACATGGAAGCAACATGAATATTCATGAACAGATGAATGGATAAAGAAGATGTGGTATATATATACAATGGAACTTTACTCAACCATGAAAAAGAATGGAATGATGCCATTTGTAGTAACATAGATAAACCTAGAGACTATTATACTATTATAGTAAAGTAAGTCAGAAAGAAAAAGACAAATATCATGATATTTATAATATCATGTATACGTGGAATCTAAAAAATTGATACAAATGAGTTTATTTACAAAATAGAAACAGACTCACAGGCTTAGAAAACAATCTTACCAGAGAGGAAAAGAGTTGCGGGAGATAAATTAGGAGGTTGGGATTCACATATACACACTACTTCATATAAAATAGATAATCAAGAAGGAGCAGTAGCTCTTAATAGCACAGGGAACTCTACTCAACAGTCTGTAATAATCTATATAAGAAAATAATCTAAAAAAAAAAAAAAAAGAAAATAATCTGAAAAAGAATTAATATATATAAATGTATATGTATTATGTGTGTGTAACTAAATCATTTTGCTGTATACCTGGACATTAACTATACTCCAATATAAAATAAATGCAATGCTGTACCTTAACTGTACTCCAATATAAAATAAATTTAAAAAATAAAGGCGATTAGCTCAAGATGGCAGAGTAGAAGGGTATGAGCTCATCCCTTGTTATATAAGCACAAAAAGCACAACAAATCACTGAAAAACCGTTGACAAAAATTTTATGGAACCTACCCAAAAAGATACCCTACATTCAAAGGCAAAGAAGAAGCCACCGGATGGTAGAAGGGGCACAATCATGATAAAAACAAATCCCATACTCAGATGGGTGACCCACAAACTGGAAAACAATTATACCACAGAAGTTCTGCCACAGGAGTGAAAGTTCTGAGCCCCACATAGGGCTTCCCAGCAATAGGAGGAGGAGCCCTAGAGAATCTAGGTTTAAAGACCAGTGGAGTTTGAGCCCAGGAATTCCACAGGGCTGGGGGAAGCAGAAACTCAACTCTTTGAGGGTGCATACAAGGTCTTGTGTGTGCCAGGACTCAGGGTAAAAAAGTAGTGACCACATAAGAGCCTGAGCAAGACCTACCTGCTGGTATTGGAGGGTCTCCTGCCAAGCTAGGGGGTGCAGCTGTGGCTTACTGCAGGGACAAAGACACTGGCAGGAGCAGATCTGGGAGTACTCATTGACATGAGCCCTCCCAGAGGCTGCCATTAGCTCTACCCTACAGCCTATAGGCTCCAGTGCTGGGATGCCTCAGGCCAAGCAACCAACAAGGAAGGAACACAGCCCCACCCATCAGCAGACAGGCTGCTTAAAATCTTCCTGAGCACAGCCCTACCTACCAGAGGCACAAGACTCAGCTTTACCCACCACTAGGCAGGAACCAGCCACTCCCATTAGGAGGCCTGCACAAGCCTCTTAGCCTCATTCATTAAAGGGCAGATAGCAGAAGCAAGAAGACTTATGATCCTGCAGCCGGTGGAACAGAAACCATAGTCACAGAAAGTTAGACAAAATGAGATTCCAGAGGAATATGTCTCAGATAAATGAACTAGATAAAACCCCAGAAAAACAACTAAATGAAGTGAGACTAGGCAGCCTACCAAAAATAGAAAAGAAAGAATTCAGAATAATGATAGTGAAGATGATCGAACATCTTAGGAAAAGAATGGAGGCACAGATTTAGAAGATACAAGAAACGTTTAACAAAGACCTAGAACTAGAGAACAAACATTAACAATACAATAACTGAAATGAAGAATACAGTAGAAGGAATCAATAGCAGAATAACCTAGAAGACAGAATGGTGGAAATCACTGCTGCAGAATAGAAAAAAAAAAAAAAAAGGAATGACAAGAAATGAAGATAGTCTAAGGGACCTCTGGGACAACATTAAATGCACCAACATTCACATTAAAGCATTCCTAGAAGGAGAAGAGAGAGAAAGGACCTGAGAAAATATTTGAAGAGATAATTGCTGAAAACTTCACCAACATGGGAAAGGAAACAGTCACCCAAGTCCAAGAAGCAAAAGAGAGTCCCAGGCAGATAAACCTAAGGAGGAATACATCAAGACATGTGGTAATCAAATTGACAAAAATTAAAGACAAAGAAAAATATTAAAAAAAAAAAAAACCAACATAAAAGGGAACTCCCATAAATTTATCAGCTGATTTCTCAGCAGAAACTCTGCAGGCCAGAATGGCATGACACAATATATTTAAAGTGATGAAAGGGAAGAACCTACAACCAAGATTACCCAGTGAGGCTCTCATTCACATTTGATGGACAAATCAAAAGCTTTACAGAGAAGCAAAAGCTAAATGAATTCAGTACCACCCGACCAGCTTTGCAAAAATGCTAAAAAAATAAAGATGAATTGTCATGGGGAAAAATATAAAGCATATACAACAAAAAGAATGAAAACAGAAGCTTGCATTTATAAGCAAGGTATGGCAGAAAACATTTTACACAGGTTACCTCTAAACCTCATATAGTGCTGAATGGAAGACATGATTGCCTCCATTTGATTAATTTACTTTTTAAATTTTTATTTTCAAATAATTTTAGACATACAGAAAACTTGCAAAAACTAGTACAGTGAGTTTCTATATACCCTTCACTTAGCTTCTTAAGGTGTTAACATCTTAACCAAAGTACAGTAATCAAAGCCCAAAAAAGTAACGACACTGTTAACTAAATACAAATCTTTTTCTAGTTTATCAGTCCCTTCCCCAAAGGTCCCTTTGCCATTGCAAGGTCCAGTCCAGCATCCATCCTGTGTTTATTGTTGTGTCTCCTTCATCTCCCCCTATCTGTAACAGCCCTGAGTTCATCATCCTCTTTCCTGATCTTGGTGCTTTTGTAAGTAATGTTCACTTACTTTGTAGCATGTCTCTTACTGTGGGTTTGTCTGATACTTTAGAGTTAGGTAGAGGTTACTCTTTCTAGTCAAGACTGGCACAGAAGTGATATGTCCTCACTATATCACGTCAGGTAGAGTACGCGAGAGTGCTGGGAGAAATATCAATAATATATCAATATTATATATTGATATGTAATATATATAACATGTATATTATATCAATAATATACCAATGAAATAGTATATCAATATGATAATATTGATATCAATAATATCAATAATGCAGATACACAAATGATACCACCCTTATGGCAGAAAGCAAAGAACTAAAGAGCCTCTTGATGAAAGTGAAAGGAGAGTGAAAAAGTTGGATTAAAACTCAACATTCAGAAAATGTAGATCATGGCATCTCGTCCCATCACTTCATGGCAAATAGATGGGTAAACAATGGAAAGAGTGATAGATTTTATTTTGGGGGGCTCCAGAATTTTTCACTGCAGATGGTGACAGCAGCCATGAAATTAAAAGATGCTTGCTTCTTGGAGGAAAAGCTATGACCAACCTAGACAGCATATTAACAAGCAGAGACATTACTTTGCCAGCAAAGGTCCATCTAGTCAAAGCTATGGTTTTTCCAGTAGTCATGTATGGATGTGAGAGTTGGGCTGTAAAGAAAGCTGAGCACCGAAGAATTGATGCTTTTGAACTGTGGTGTTGGAGAAGACTCTTGAGAGTCCCTTGGACTGCAAGGAGATCAAACCAGTCCATTCTAAAGGAGATCGGTTCTGAGTGTTCATTGGAAGGACTGATGAAGCTGAAACTCCAATACTTTGGCTGCCTGATGTGAAGAACTGACTCATTGGAAAAGACCCTGATGCTGGGAAAGGAGGAGAAGGGGACAACAGAAGATGAGATGGTTGGATGGCATCACCAACTTGATGGAAATGAGTTGAACAAGCTTGGCAGATGGTGAAGGACAGGGAAGCATGGCATGCTGCAGTCCATGGGGTCGCAGAGTCAGACATGACTGAGCGACTGAACAGAACTGAGAGTATGTGATATGTGTCACCCTGATCACTTGAATGAGGTGGTATCTTTCTTGCAGAGGTGGTGTCTCCCTGTAAATATACAACATTTTTTTATTTTGTAATTACCAAATTTCTTGAGGGAAATAGTTTGATAATATCATCTCTCTTTTAGATGAGGTGACTAATGTTCAAAGAAGTTAAACAATTCACACGAAATCACACAGCCAGTAATAAGAAAACCAGAATTTGACATTAGTTTTGCCTGATGTAGAAGCCCACTTTCTACCCATCACCTGTTTTGAGAGTTTGTTCTCAGTGATGATGAACAAAAGAGTAGGCACAGTCAGCTATTTAATAGACCTCAGTTCAGTTCAGTTGCTCAGTTGTGTCCAACACTTTGCAACCCCATGGACTGCAGCTCACCAGCTCACCAGGCTTCCCTGTCCATCACCAACTCCTGGAGCTTGCTCAAACTCGTGTCCATTGAGTCGGTAATGCTATCCAACCATCTCATCCTCTGTCATCCCCTTCTCTTCCTGCCTTCAATCTCTCCCAGCATCAGGGTCTTTTCTAATGAGTTTGCTCTTCGCATCAGGTGGCCAAAGTATTGGACTTTATGCTTCAGCATCAGTCCTTCCAATGAATATTCAGGGTTGATTACTTTTAGGATTGACTGGTTTGATCTCCTTGCAGTCCAAGGGACTCTCAAGAGTCTTCTGCAGCACCACAGTTCAAAAGCATCAATGCCTCAATTTGGTGCTCAGCCTTGTTTATGGTCCAATTCTTACATCCATACATGACTACTGGAAAAACCATAGATTTGACTATATGAACCTTTGCTGGATTCTCATATCTGTTTTGCATTTAGACTATTGTGATGTTACATGTCACATAGTGTCTAGAAGACTCCTCTGTGTACACCTGAGTGCATTAGAATGAAAAAGGAAAATAATATCTTTCTATTGTTATGAAGTTAGTTCTGGAATCCCTTGAAAGTGTCTCAGGTACTCCCAGAGTCCCTTGACCACTCTGAGAGCTGTTCCTCTGGGCATGAAAGGAGACACTGAAAGAGCCAGCATTAAATATTCCTGGATCTCTTGAATAATTTCTCCAGTTGTACTGCCCTATTAAATAATTTTTTTAATAAGCTAGAAAAAAAAGATAGTTAAGCAGCAGGAGACCTTTTCATGAATAAGGTGCTCTAAGGTAAAAGCTCTATTTGAATTTCATGGGTGTGAGATCATTAATAAGCAAAAGTAATGCTGCCAGTGTTATTGTAATAGTCATAAAAATCTGCAGTCTTACTGAGATGATGCACTTTTATGTTTTAATTGACATCATTTTATGTACTAAGTGGATGCAAGATCTTGAAACTGTTTGAGGGGCCTCCTGCAGGGTTAATTGTGCAACACATTCACTCACTACATATTTCCTCCAAAGAACCTGGGAGTTTCTAAATCAGTCACCCAAACTCTGGGCTCCTGCATTCTCTATGCAAACAGTTTTTCATCACTGAAAAATCCCAAATATGATGCAACTCATCTGATTAATTATTTTGTGTTACTCTTCAACTTTTCAGAAAAATAGTCCTTAGAGAGCTGTAGCATCAGCATAATGCAGTCAATGCTTTAGAGCAGGTTGATTTCTGGCTCTCATCGTCATGGAGATAAAACCTTCAGACACAGGGAGTTATGGTGATGGTAAACCATGCTCTTTCCCTGGTGGCATGGATTTTTGCAGCTTGTCTTTTGATGAACTTTTCTATGTCACTGTTGATATATATATATATATATATATATATATATACAGAGAGAGAGAGAGAGAGAGAGAGAGAGAATATTCAGGACTGATTTCCTTAGGATGGACTGGTTGGATCTCCTTGCGGTCCAGGAGACTCTCAAGAGTCTTCTCCAATACACAGTTCAAAAGCATCAATTCTTTGGTGCTCAGCTTTCTTTATAGTCCAACTCTCACATCCATACATAACTACTGGAAAAACCATAGCTTTGACTAGATGGACCTTTGCTGGCAAAGTAATGTCTCTCTGCTTTTTAATATGCTGTCTAGGTTCGTCATAACATTAATCAAAAAACATATTGACGAATCAGTTCATAATCTTGGAGTAAGACATTTCTGATAATTAGAAAATAAACCCAGAAGGCATAAAAAACATACAGATTTGCCTATATAAAAACAAACAAACAAAATTCTAGGTTAAAAAAGCCATAATAAACAAAATTAAAAGGCAAGTGAGAAATAACAAATTAAATTATTTATAATTCTTATAATGTTTATAATCTTTAATATATAATATATATGATGTCTATGTTTCAATTTATAGATCAATAATAAAAAGAAAAACAACCCAATAGAAAAATGAGCAAGGTATGAGCACCTAAATAAATAAAACAAATACTAACAGACATAAAGGGAGACATTGACAGAAATACAATAATAGTAGGAGACTTTCACACTGCACTGATGTCAATGAAGATAAAAATTATATCAATCATCTTTTCTGACCGTAATGGTATGAAACTAGAACTCAACTGCAGAAAGAAAAATGGGGCGGGCAGGGGGAGGGGGGAGGGGGGAATTACATGGAGACTAAATAACATGCTAATGAAAAACCAAGATTCCTTGGTGACTTAGTCCATAAAGACTCTACTTGCAATATGGGAGACTGGTTTCGATCCCTGAGTTAGGAAGACACCCTGGAGAAGGGGATGGCAAGTATTCTTGCCTGGAGAACTCCATAGACAGAGAAGCCTGGTGGGCTCTAGTCCATGGGGTCACAAAAAGTCGTACACGACTGAGTGACTTTCCCTCACTCAAAAAATCAATGGGTCAACAAATAAAAAAGGAAAGCAGAAAATACTTCAAAACAACAACAAAGAAAATGCAACTTATTAAATCTATGAAAGTGAAAGTGAAGTCACTCAGTCATGTCCAACTCTTTGTGACCCCATGGACTGTAACCTACCAGGATCCTCTGTCCATGGGGTTTTCCAGGCAAGAGTATTGGAGTGGGTTGCCATTTCCTTCTCCAGGGGATCTTCCTGACCCAGGGATTAAACCCAGGCCTCCCACATTGTGGGCAGACACTTTACCGTCTGAGCCACCAGGGATGCAGCAAAAGCAGTCCTCTAAGAGGGAAGTTCATAGCAAGACAGGCCCTCCCCATAAGTAAGAAGTATCTCCAACAAACAACCTTACCCACCACCTAAAAGAATTAGTAAAAGAAGAAAATCAGAAGAAGGAAGGAAATAATAAAGATCAGAGAGGAAGTAAATAAAAGAGAGATAAAAAATAGAAAAGATCAATAAAACCAAGAACTGCCTTTTTGAAAGGATAAACAAAATCAACAGACCTCTAACCAGGCTCACCAAGAAGGAGAGAGAGAGGACCCAAATAAAGAAAATAAGAAATGAAAGGGGGAAAACGACCAGTACTGCAGAAATTTTAAAAATTGTAAGAAAATAGTTTTATGCCAACAAATTGGATAACCTAGAAGGAATGGAAAAGTTTCAAGGAACCTATAGCCCACCAAAACTGAGTCAAGAAGCAATGGCTAATTTGAACAGACCAATCACTAGAGGTGAAATGGAATCTGTAAAAAAACAAAACAAAACTCCCTGAAAAGGGAGTTCCCTGGTGGCTTAGTGGTTAGGATTCCAGGCTTTTACTGCTATGGCCTGGTTCAATCCCTGTTCATGGAACTGAGATCTCATCCCACAGGCCATGCAGCGCGGCTGACAAAAGTCAAAAAACAAAACTCCCTACAAGCAAAAGTCCAGGACTGGATAACTTCTCCGGTGTATTTTACCAAAAATACAAGAAAGAACTTATACCTATTCTTATCAAACTATTTTAAAAGATTGACGAGGAGGGAATACTCCCAAAGTTGTTCTGTGAAGCCACTCTTACCCTGATACAAAAACCAGACCAACACATTTAAAAATAGAAAATTACAGCCCAATATCTTTGATAGATGAGGAGGGCATGGAAACCCACTCCAATATTCTTGCCTGGAGAACCCCATGGACAAAGAAGCCTGGTGGGCTACACTCCATGGAGTCACAAAGAGTCAGACATGACTGAGTGACTGAACATGGGTGCACTCACACTTGCATCTTTGATGGATGTAAATGAAAAAATCCTCAACAAAATATTAGCAAACCAAATCCAACAATACATAAAATGGATCATAAACCACATTATGATCAAGTTGACTTTATTTCAGGATTGCAAGGACAGCTTAATGTATGCAAATCAATGAATGTGATACACCACGTCAACAAAAGAAGACCAAAACCAGAAGATCATCTCAATATATGCATAAAAAGCATTTGATAGAATTAAACATCCATTCATGATAAAAACTATCACCAAATTGGGCACTGAGGGACAATTCTCAACATAATAAAAGCCATTTATGACAGACTCACAGCTGGTATAATACCCAATGGTGAAAAGCTAAAAGCCTTCCCACTAAATTCTGGAATAAGATAAGGATGCCCCCTCTCACTACTTCTATTCAATGTAAAAGTTCTAGTTATAACAACCAGACAAGAAGAAACAAAGCTATCTGAATCAGAAGTGAAGACGTAAAATTGTCATAATGACACTATAGTGACATGCAGGCGACTTGATACTCTATGTCAGTCAGTTCAGTCGCTCAGTCATGTCAGACTCTGTGACCCCATGAACTGCAGCACGCCAGGCCTCCCTGTCCATCACCAACTCCCGGAGTTCACTCAAACTCATGCCCATCGAGTCGGTGATGCCATTCAGCCATCTCATCCTCTGTTGTCCCTTTCTCTTCCTGCCCCCAATCCCTCCCAGCATCAGAGTCTTTTCCAATGAGTCAACTCTGCATGAGGTGGCCAAAGTACTGGAGTTTCAGCTTTAGCATTATTCCTTCCAATGAACACCCAGGACTGATCTCCCTTAGAATGGACTGGTTGGATCTCCTTGCAGTCCAAGGGACTCTCAAGAGTCTTCTCCAACACCACAGTTCAAAAGCATCAATTCTTCGGCACTCAGCTTTCTTCACAGTCCAACTCTCACATCCATACATGACCACTGGAAAAACCATAGCCTTGACTAGATGGACCTTTTTTGGCAAAGTAATGTCTCTGCTTTTTAATGTGTTGTCTAGGTTGGTCATAACTTTCCTTCCAAGGAGTAAGCGTATTTTAATTTCATGGCTGCAGTCACCATCTGCAGTTATTTTGGAGCCCCAAATAATAAAGTCTGACACTATTTCCACTGTTCCCTCTATTTGCCATGAAGTGATGGGACCAGATGCCATGATCTTAGTTTTCTGAATGTTGAGCTTTAAGCCAACTTTTTCACTCTCCACTTTCACTTTCATCAAGAGGCTTTTTAGTTCCTCTTCACTTTCTGCCATAAGGGTGGTGTCATCTGCATATCTGAGGTTATTGATATTTCTCCTGGCAATCTTGATTCCAGCTTGTGCGTCTTCCAGTCCAGCGTTTCTCATGAGGTACTGTGCATAGAAGTTAAATAAGCTGGGTGACAATATACAGCCTTGACGTACTCCTTTTCCTATTTGGAACCAGTCTGTTGTTCCATGTACAGTTCTAATTGTTGCTCCTTCACCTGCATATAGGTTTCTCAAGAGACAGATCAGGTGGTCTGGTATTCCCATCTCTTTCAGAATTTTCCACAGTTTCTTGTGATCCACACAGTCAAACGCTTTGGCATAGTAAATAAAGCAGAAATAGATGTTTTTCTGGAACTCTCTTGCTTTTTCCATGATCCAGCGGATGTTGGCAATTTGACCTCTGGTTCCTCTGCCTTTTCTAAAACCAGCTTGAACATCTGGAAGTTCATGGTTCATGTATTGCTGAAGCCTGGCTTGGAGAATTTTGAGCATTACTTTACTAGCGTGTGAGATGAGTGTAATTGTGTGGTAGTTCAGCATTCTTTGGCATTGCCTTTCTTTGGGATTGGAATGAAAACTGACCTTTTCCAGTCCTGTGACCACTGCTGAGTTTTCCAAATTTGCTGGCATATTGAGTGCAGCACTTTCACAGCATCATCTTTCAGGATTTGGAATAGCTCAACTGGAATTCCATCATCTCCACTAGCTTTGTCCATAGTGATGATTTCTAAGGTCCACTTGACTTCACATTCCAGGATATCTGGCTCTAGGTGAGTGATCACACCATCATAATTATCTCGGTCGTGAAGCTCTTTTTTGTGTAGTTCTTCTGTGTATTCTTTCCACCTCTTCTTAATATCTTCTGCTTATGTTAGGTCCATACTATTTCTGTCCTTTATCGAACCCATCTTTGCATGAAATATTCCCTTGGTATCTCTATATAGAAAGCCCTAAAGCTTCCACACAAAAAATATTAGAGCTAGCAAATGAATTCAGCAAGGTGACATGATACAAGATTACTATACAGAAGTTTGTTGCATTTCTTTACACTAACAATGAAATATAAAAAAGAGAAAAAAACCCCACAAAAATCCCATTTAAAATGATGTCAAAAAAATAACTAGGAATAAACCTAATCAAGGAGATGAAAGACTTACACACTGAAAACTACAAAGTATTGATAAATGAAGTTGCAAATGATGCAAAGAAATGGAAAGATATACCATGCTCTTGGATCAGAAGAATTAATATTATTAAAATTGCTGTATTACTCAAAGCAGTCTACAGATTTAATGTAATCTCTTTAAAATCACCCATGACATTTTTCTAAGAATGAGAATAAATAATCCTAAAATATGTATGAAACCACAAAAGACCCAGAATTATCAAAGCAATTCTGGGCAAAAAGACCAAAGCTGGAGGCATAACTCTCCCAGTTGTGGTATTGTCTGAAGAACAGTATGGAGATTCCTTTAAAAAATTAACATAGAGCTACCACATAATCCAGCAATCCCATTTCTGAGCATATATACAGTAAAAACAAAAACTCTAATTTGAAACAGTACACACACTCCAATGTTCATAGCAGCACTATTTACAATGGCTAAGACATGGAAACAGCCTATAAGTCCATCAACAGATGATTGGTTTAAGATGTGGGAGGGAAATGGCAACCCACTCCAGTATCTTGCCTGGGAAATCCCATGGACAGAGGGGTCTGAGTGGGCTATAGTCCATGGGGTTGCAAGAGTCTGACATATCTTAGTAACTAAGTCACCACCACCACATATACATATAATGTAATCTTAACCCAGTCATTAAAAAAATGAAATATTTCCATTTGCAGAAACATGGATGGCCCTGGAGAATATCATATTAAGTTAGAGAAAGTATATGATATCACTTATATGTGGAATCTAAAATATGATACAAATGAATTTATATATGAAACAGAAACAAACTTACAGACATAGAAAGCAAACTTATGGTTACCTTTTGAACTGTGGTGTTGGAGAAGACTCTTGAGAGTCCCTTGGACTGCAAGGAGATCCAGCTAGTCCATTCCGAAGGAGATCAGTCCTGGGTGTTCAGTGGAAGGAATGATGCTAAAGCTGAAACTCCAGTACTTTGGCAAACTCATGTGAAGAGTTGAATCATTGGAAAGGACTCTGATGCTGGGAGGGATTGGGGGCAGGAGGAGAAGGGGGCGACAAAGGATGAGATGGCTGGATGGCATCACTGACTCGATGGACGTGGGTCTGAGTGAACTCCAGGAGTTGGTGATGGACAGGGAGGCCTGGTGTGCTGCAATTCATGGAGCTGCAAAGAGTCGGACACGACTGAGTGACTGAACTGAACTGAAGGGGGAAAAAGGGAGGTATAAGCCAGGGGTATGGGATTAACAAATACAAACTGCTATATGTAAAATAAACAAGAATTTACTGTATAACACAGGAAACAATATTCAGTATTTTATAATAACTTAAAATGAAAAATAATCTGAAAAAATATATAAATGTATAACTGAATCACTTTGTTGCACATATGAAACACAATATTGTAAATAAACTATACTTCAATCAAAAAAGAAAAATTAACCAGGGAAATTACTGATTTCATGAAGACCTGCTACAAATGGTTAATAAGAGGGATTCTACCTCATTGATTATTAAATAAATAAAATTAAAATAATAATATTACTTTTTGTGAAACATGCAAAGATTTATGAGATTGAGATTATATGGTGTTAGCAAAAGTGTAGGGAAAAGCCAGGATTTTCTAATCCATTGTTGGTAACATGGTATAATAGTTCTGAAGAAACATTTATAGTATGTTTAAGTAATTAATGTTTTTATTTAACAATTTAAATTTTGCATGAAAACTAATATTCTAGATTTTGAGGATTAGTTCAGTTCAGTTTCTCAGTCTGACTCATTGCAACCCCATGGACTGCAGCAGGACAGGCTTCCCTGTCCATCATCAACTCCTGGAGCCTACTCAAACTCAGGTCCATCACATCAGTGATGCCATCCAACCATCTCATCCTCTGTCGTCTCCTTCTCCTCCTGCGTTCAGTCTTTCTCAGCCAGTATCAGGGTCTTTTCTAATGAGTCAGTTCTTTGCATCAGGTGGCCAAAGTATTGAAATTTCAGCTTCAGCATCAGTTCTTCCAATGAATATTCAGGACTGATTTCCTTTAAGATAGACTCGTTGGATCTCCTTGCAGTCCAAGGGACTCTCAAGAGTCTTTTCCAACACCACAGTTCAAAAGCATCAATTCTTCAGGTGCTTAGCTTTCTTTATAGTCCAACCAACTTTCACATCTGTATATGACTACTGGAAAAACTATAGCTTTGACAAGATGTACCTTTGTTGGTAAAGTAATGTCTCTGCTTTTTAATATACTGTCTAGGTTGGTCATAACTTTTCTTCCAAGGAGCAAGCGTCTTTTAGTTTCATGGCTGCAGTCACCATCTGCAGTGATTTTGGAGCCCCCCAAAATAGTCTGTCACTGTTTCCATTGTTTCCTCATCTATTTGCCATGAAGTGATTGGACCAGATGCCATGATCTTAGTTTTCTGAATGTTGAATTTTAAGCCAGCTTTTTCACTCTCCTCTTTCACTTTCATCAAGAGGCTCTTTAGTTCTTCTTTGCTTTCTGCCATAAGGGTGGTGTCCTCTGAATATCTGAGGTTATTGATATTTCTCCTGGCAATCTTGATTCCAGCTTGCGCTTCATCCAGCCTGGCATTTTGCATGATGTACTCTACATATAAGTTAAATAAGCAGGGTGACAATACTTGATGTACTCCTTTCCCAATTTGGAACCAGTCTGTTGTCCCATGTCCAGTTCTAACTGTTGCTTCCTGACCTGTGTATGGGTTTCTCAAGAGGCAGGTCAGGTGGTCTGGTATTCCCATCTCTTTCAGAATTTTCCACAATTTCCAAATTGTGGATCACAGTTTGTTGTGATCCACACAGTCAAAGGCTTTGACATAGTCAATAAAGCAAAAGTAGATGTCTTTCTGGAGCTCTCTTGCTTTTTCAATGATCCAACAGATGTTGGCAATTTTATCTCCGGTTCCTCTGCCTTTTATAAACTTATGCTGAAGATACAGTGATTTTAAAAATGTAACTTACAGAATGTAACATTCTAGAAGGGAAGTTAGAAAATGAATTTAAAAATTAAAATAAAAAAGTTTTAAAACACAGCAAATTTCTGCTTTGGACAAAGCAGGCTTGCTAATACCAACAACTGTTCACTAGACTAGACATACATATGCACTATACCTCCAAAGACTTAAAGTACTGGAATATCAGACATAGGCTACAAAGCAATACTGCTTCTTATGTTTAAGTAAGCTAGCAAACAAAAACTTGAACATATTTTCTAGTAATAAGAAACAATAAAAATCAATATAGCATTTTGGAAAAAGAGAATTTCTATAAATGAAAACTATAATGTAATAAAGCTATAAACTAAAGCTATAAGCTAAAACTATATTACACTAAGTGCTCAATGAATGAGTTCAATCTCAGATTGCTGCTGCTGCTGCTGCTGCTACGTTGCTTCAGTCGTGTCCAACTCTGTGCGACCCCATAGATGGCAGCCCACCAGGCTCCTCTGTCCCTGGGATACTCCAGGCAAGAATATTGGAGTGGGTTGCCATTTCCTTCTCCAATGCATACATGCACTCTAAGTCACTTAAGTAGTGTCTAACTCTGTGCGACCCTATGGACAGCAGCCCACCAGGCTCCTCTGTCCACAGGATTCTCTAGGCAAGAATACTGGAGTGGGTTGCCATTTACTTATCCAAATCTCAGATTAGACACAGCTAAAGCAGAAATTGTGGTCTTTCCTAGTAGCTCAGTCAGCAAAGAGACCACCTGCAATGCAGGAGACCTAGGTTTGATCCCTGGGTTGGGAAGATTCTCTAGAGAAGGAAATGGCAACCTGCTTCAGTATTCTTGCCTGGGAAATCTCATGGACAGAGGAACTTAGTGGGCCACAGTCTATTGGGTCATAAAAAATCAGACATGACTGAGTGACTAAATTACCAAAGTAGAAATTAATGAATAGAATGGAAAGTTGGAGACATTACAACATGGACAGATAAGACGTGAAAATTACAAAAGAAAGGGGAAAGGACATGGACAATACAGTGAGATCTCAAACCATTTAACTGGAGCTTCAGAAAGAAACATAAACATATTTCAAGGAATAATAAGTGAGAATTTTCCAGAATTGATGATAGAAATCATTCATTATTCAAGAGATCCACCAATGCTAAGTAGGAAAATAAAAAGAAATCTGCAGCTTGATGCACTGTATTAAACCTCAGACAACCAAAACTGCAGATATTTACTGCAGAGAAAAACAAATAAATTATCCTTATTCAGATCAGATCAGATCAGATCAGTCGCTCAGTCATGTCCGACTCTTTGCGACCCCATGAATCGCAGCACGCCAGGCTTCCCTGTCCATCACCAACTCCCGGAGTTCACTCAGACTCACGTCCATCGAGTCAATGATGCCATCCAGCCATCTCATCCTCTGTCGTCCCCTTCTCCTCCTGCCCCCAATCCCTCCCAGCATCAGAGTCTTTTCCAATGAGTCAACTCTTCGCATGAGGTGGCCAAAGTACTGGAGTTTCAGCTTTAGCATCATTCCTTCCAAAGAAATCCCAGGGCTGATCTCCTTCGGAATGGACTAGTTGGATCTCCTTGCAGTCCAAGGGACTCTCAAGAGTCTTCTCCAACACCACAGTTCAAAAGCATCAATTCTTCGGTGCTCAGCCTTCTTCACAGTCCAGCTCTCACATCCATACATGACCACAGGAAAAACCATAGCCTTGACTAGACAAACCTTTGTTGGCAAAGTAATGTCTCTGCTTTTGAATATGCTATCTAGGTTGGTCATAACTTTCCTTCCAAGGAGTAAGGATCTTTTAATTTCATGGCTGCAGTCACCATCTGTAGTGATTTTGGAGCCTAGAAAAATAAAGTCTGACACTGTTTCCACTGTTTCCCCATCTATTTGCCATGAAGTGATGGGACCGGATGCCATGATCTTCATTTTCTGAATGTTGAGCTTTAAGCCAACTTTTCCACTCTCCACTTTCACTTTCATCAAGAGGCTTTTTAGTTCCTCTTCACTTTCTGCCATAAGGGTGGTGTCATCTGCATGTCTGAGGTTATTGATATTTCTCCGGCAATCTTGATTCCAGCTTGTGCTTCTTCCAGTCCAGCATTTCTCATGATGTACTCTGCATATAAGTTAAATAAGCAGGGTGACAATATACAGCCTTGACGTACTCCTTTTCCTATTTGGAACCAGTCTGTTTTTCCATGTCCAGTTCTAACTGTTGCTTCCTGACCTGCATACAAATTTCTCAAGAGGCAGATCAGGTGGTCTGGTATTCCCATCTCTTTCAGAATTTTCCACAGTTTATTGTGATCCACACAGTCAAAGGCTTTGAGATAGTCAATAAAGCAGAAATAGATGTTTCTCTGGAACTCTCTTGCTTTTTCCATGATCCAGTGGATGTTGGCAATTTGATCTCTGGTTTCTCTGCCTTTTCTAAAACCAGCTTGAACATCAGGAAGTTCACGGTTCACATATTGCTGAAGCCTGGCTTGGAGAATTTTGAGCACTACTTTACTAGCGTGTGAGATGAGTGCAATTGTGTGGTAGTTTGAGCATTCTTTGGCATTGCCTTTCTTTGGGATTGGAATGAAAACTGACCTTTTCCAGTCCTGTGGCCACTGCTGAGTTTTCCAAATTGGCTGGCATATTGAGTGCAGCACTTTCACAGCATCATCTTTCAGGATTTGAAATAGCTCAACTGGAATTCCATCACCTCCACTAGCTTTGTTCGTAGTGATGCTTTCTAAGGCCCACTTGACTTCACATTCCAGGATGTCTGGCTGTAGGTGAGTGATCACACCATCATGATTATCTGGGTCGTGAAGATCTTTTTTGTACACTTCTTCTGTGTATTCTTGCCATCTCTTCTTAATATCTTCTGCTTATGTTAGGTCCATACCATTTCTGTCCTTTATAGAGCCCATCTTTGCATGAAATGTTCCTTTGGTATCTCTGATTTTCTTGAAGGGATCCCTAGTCTTTCCCATTCTGTTGTTTTCCTCTTTTTCTTTGCATTGATCGCTGAAGACTTTCTTTTCTCTTCTTGCTATTCTTTGGAACTCTGCATTGAGATGTTTATATCTTTCCTTTACTCCTTTGCTCTTCATTTCTCTTCTTTCCACAGCTATTTGTAAGGCCTCCCCAGACAGCCATTTTGCTTTTTTGCATTACTTTTCCATGGGGATGGTCTTGATCCCTGTCTCCTGTACAATGTCATGAACCTCATTCCATAGTTCATCAGGCACTCTATCAGATCTAGGCCCTTAAATCTATTTCTCACTTCCACTGTATAATCATAAGGGATTTGATTTAGGTCATGCCTGAATGGTCTAGTGGTTTTCCCTACTTTCTTCAATTTCAGTCTGAATTTGGCAATAAGGAGTTCATGGTCTGAGCCACAGTCAGCTCCTGGTCTTGTTTTTGCTGACTGTATAGAGCTTCTCCATCTTTGGCTGCAAAGAATGTAATCAATCTGATTTTGGTGTTGACCATCTGGTGATATCCATGTATAGAGTCTTCTCTTGTGTTGTTGGAAGAGGGTGTTTGTTATGTCCAGTGCATTTTCTTGGCAAAACTCTATTAGTCTTTGCCTGCATCATTCCGTATTCCAAGGCCAAATTTGCCTGTTACTCCAGATGTTTCTTGACTTCCTACTTTTGCATTCCAGTCCCCTATAATGAAAATGACATCTTTTTTGGGTGTGAGTTCTAAAAGGTCTTGTAGGTCTTCATAGAATCATTCAACTTCAGCTTCTTCAGCGTTACTGGTTGGGGCATAGACTTGGATTACTGTGATATTGAATGGTTTGCCTTGGAAACGAACAGAGATCATTCTGTCATTTTTGAGATTGCATCCAAGTACTGCATTTCAGACTCTTTTATTGACCATGATGGCCACTCCATTTCTTCTGAGGGATTCCTGCCCGCAGTAGTAGATATAATGGTCATCTGAGTTAAATTCGCCCATTCCAGTCCATTTCAGTTCGCTGATTCCTAGAATGTCGACATTCACTCTTGCCAAGCAGAGACATTACTTTGCCAAAAAAGGTCCATCTAGTCAAAGCTATGGTTTTTCCTGTGGTCATGTATGGATGTGAGAGCTGGACTGTGAAGAAGGCTGAGCACCGAAGAATTGATGCTTTTGAACTGTGGTGTTGGAGAAGACTCTCGAGAGTCCCTTGGACTGCAAGGAGATCCAACCAGTCCATTCTGAAGGCGATTAGCCCTGGGATTGCTTTGGAAGGAATGATGCTAAAGCTGAAACTCCAGTACTTTGGCCGCATTATGCGAAGAGCTGACTCATTGGAAAAGACTCTGACGCTGGGAGGGATTGGGGGCAGGAGGAGAAGGGGAGGACAGAGGATGAGATGGCTGGATGGCATCACTGACTCGATGGACGTGAGTCTGAGTGAACTCCGGGAGTTGGTGATGGACAGGGAGGCCTGGCATGCTGCGATTCATGGGGTCGCAAAGAGTCGGACACGACTGAGCGACTGATCTGATCTGATCTGATCTGATCTAGGTTGGACATAACTTTCCTTCCAAGGAGTAAGCGTCTTTTAATTTCATGGCTGCAGTTACCATCTGCAGTGATTTTGGAACCCCCCAGATTAGAGGGAACCTTAGGTGAGGGAATATGTTTGAAATCAGTTTGTGAATCATGACGGGTCATATAAAGGGAGGTAATTATTACTTACTTTGAGAACATGTAAATCGAAGCGTTTCCAGATTTTATAGGCCATGAAAGAGTTCCTTATTTTTTTTTATTGAAGTATAATTGTTTTACAATCTTGTGTTAGTTTCTGCTTTACAGCATCATGGATCAGCCATTTGTGTACATACATCCCCTCTCTCTTGAGCCTCCCTCCCACCACCCCATATCCCACCCCTGTAGATCATCACAGAACACTGAGCTGAGCTACATGTGCTATATAGCAGCTTCCCACTAGTTTTTACACGTAATATTTTACATTTTACACTGTTTTACACATGATAGTGTATCTATGTTAATGTTATGAAAAAGTTCCTTTTAAACTTGCGTTTACCTTGCTCTACAAGACCTATCACATCCAACAGAAGTCCCTGGTCATGCAGGAAAATCCAACATGGATTTGATTAGCACCTGAGTAGAACCGTGAACATTTGTCTAAACTGATGTGTATGATATGCACTTCCTTTAATTAAATGCATTTAAATGAAACCATGTCCATATTATCAATGCAGTAGATTTTTGTGATCATTAGCCCATGTTGCCATATTCAGCTTGCCTGTTCACACTGGCAAGCTTAGAACATCTTAGCATAAGCAAGCAGTTTCTGGCAGCTTCCTGACTGCCTCCAGCTGGACAGTTAACAGAGGGATGCTGCCAATGGGAAACAAATATTTGCCAGGAGCAATGAGGTGGAAAGAGAAATTATCACTCTAAGATTTCATCAGAGAAGAAATCCTCCTTGGCTCACAAGGTGTTCTCTCTGCCAACAAACAAATTGCTAAATGCATTCTGATGTATTCAAGCCTCTTGTTAAAGAGGAAAGGAAAACCAGAGAAAAGGCAGAGGCTTCGTTTTGACAGCATTTTAAATTCTTCAATTTCATGAAAATCTTAGTTATAATCTCACTTCTTGACAAACATTTGGGGCCTTTTCAAAGTGTAGTTTGAGGAGCATGTCAGCAGTACAGACTCTTAGCCCGTGCACAGACCCACTGATCAAAATAGTATTTCGTCAAGATCCCCCACAATTCATATATACACCTGTCTGGTTCATTACTCCATATTGTACTTTTGCAACCCTTAGAGCAGGAGACAACCTGCAATCATCTAGTTTGGGCTCCTGCTCTTGGGCTGCCAAGTTATTACTATCTGCATGTTGCAGATGAGACTTCTAAAACCCAGGGAGCATAAGCTAGTGGCCTGAAGTCACAGAACTTGATGTCTTCTGCCACAAACACAGCATCCAGTCATATATACCAGCTTTTTCAGGGTCTGTTCAATCTACCTATATTTCCTTTTGAGAGAATAGATTTCTTGGCCTATATTCATTTCTGGAGAAAAGATAGACTTTACCTACTTATTTTGGCTTTTACTCTTCAAACCAGAAAAGATGTTTCAGAGCAATGTTATGATTTTGCCTAAGGGAGAATCAATCCTGACACATAGAATCAAGGCATTGAGACTTGAGAGCCTAAGGGAGACTTACTTCCAAATGGATTATGGAGCTTCATTCTGTTCTCTCTCTCTCTCTCTCTCTCTCTCTCTCTCTCTCTCTCTCTGTGTAGCAGGGAGCTGCTTTGGTGCACTTGATCTTATAGATGCAAGATATAAGTCTAAGAAAAACTTACAGCAGAAGCTGCTGTTATATCTGTATATATATGGCATTGTACTGTACTTAATTTAGCTTTCCATACAGAAAGGGTCATGAATATGCATTTTGCCTAAGAAAATTATTTCTTTTCACAGCCTCATGTGTGATGGTGCAGGCTAAGCTAATTAACATAGCTAATTTTAGTCTTAGTTTGAGGGTTTATTTTAGAAAAGGTCACAGTACTGGTGCTAACTTTTAGCTTATTGTGTGAGAGAAAGAAGCATCAGAAAGCTATACAACCAAGCAACTGCTGCACTCCTGCTCCCAAGAATATAAATGTATTGTTGTATTTGAGATTTAGTTCCGCTTAGAGTTAGTGGGACTTAGAGGGTAGCTCAGCTGGTAAAGAATCCGCCTGCAATGCAAGTGACCCTGATTCAATTCCTGGGTTGGAAAGTTCCCCTGGAGAAAGGATAGGCTACCCACTCCAGTATTCTTGGGCTTCCCTAGTGGCTCAAACAGTAAAGAATCTGCCTGCAATGTGGGAGATCTGGGTTCGATCCCTGGATTGAGAAGATCCCCTGGAGGAGGGCAGGGCAGCCCGCTCCAGTAGTAGTCTTGCCTGGAGAATCTCCATGGATAGAGGATACTGGCATGCTATAGTCCACGGAGTTGCAAAGAGTCGGACACGACTGAGCGACTAAGCACAGCATAGCAGAGTTAGTGATATGATTAGTAACGTGGACTTAATCCCTGCTATGTCAGTGCCAGCTATGGGGAGCTGGGGGTCCATGAGCTGCCTTTCTCTAGGGTTGAAGAGTGGGGGCTGGACATCTATGAAAGTCTGGCTTGCAGAAACTGTATAAATAAGGTTTGCACAGGTGAGAAGTCTCGGTCTGATGGATCCTTTGGCATGGTCTCAGGGGCAGATGAAGGAGGCCGAGGCTAGAGTGGGATGGAGTCACTGCCTGTCTCTGCTCAGGCCAGGACTGTGAGGGCGGAGACACAACAGGGCCTGTGGTTTCACCGTCCCTTTCACAGAGCGTGCTGGTGGAGCTGTCCCCAGTCAGCGGAGGGACAGAGGGCCCAAGAGGGGAAGGGACACACATCCTAGGTTTTCAGGAAATCTGGCCAAATTCCAACTGGGGACTGTGGGCCATCCAGCGGATGCCTTGTGAGGATAGAATGTTCTGCATTCTTGTCACAGGAGACTTCCAAGCACTCGAAATGTGGCCAGTGTGACTAGGGGACTGAATTTGTCATTTTGTTTCCTTTAATTTTAATTTAAAAGGCACACGTGTCTAATGGCTACCATATTGGACAAGGCAGTTCTAGAAGGAGAGTTCATAAAAGTGTAGAAGATGGAAAGCACGAGGAAGTTCAGGGGAAAATGTAGAGTCCAGGTCACAAAAGCCAAGGTCCTGATCTAAAGGTATATTTGAGAACCATCTGGAAAGCATCAGAAAACTGAAGCTGCCTAGACCTCACCCAGGGCCACCCAATCAGAATCCCTTTTGGTGCCACCTTTAACTGAGAGCTACCACATCCATCAGCAAGAGAAGGCAGGTCTAGGAAACTGGGTTGCAACCAGATTATAAAAGGCCTTGATGCCAAGCTAAAGATTCTGTACTCAACTTTATTGGCAGTGGGGTCATCCTTGGTAGGGAAGAGTGATGTAGTGAGTGTTTTAGGTAACGTTTGTTGCAGCTTGGATAAGACTGAGGCGGTCACAGAACTGAGTATTCATTTC
This sequence comes from Bubalus kerabau, assembly GCF_029407905.1. Lineage (NCBI taxonomy): Eukaryota > Metazoa > Chordata > Mammalia > Artiodactyla > Bovidae > Bubalus > Bubalus kerabau. The sequence goes on along the minus strand of NC_073625.1, from coordinate 184,970,392 downwards.
TCCCTCAGGTTCCAGAGTGCTTGTTTCACCAGGGGCTGTGAATGCTTCTACATGCTTCCCTAGACTGAGCATTGGTTCAAAATGTTCTTCAGCAAATATGCTGCTGCAAGCCTCCAGCCCCACTAAATTGTGACTGAAAATTACAGTTATCTCCCATGGGCCAGAAGGGGGCTGCATAATGAAATGCTGCTTCTGCAGCAGCCCCTTGGCATATGGCATATGGCCTCCCCAGGACCTCCAGCTGGGGCCCCTGGTCCCCATAAAAGGGATGACTTGCCACAGGGAAGCAGTGATCACTGGTCTTAGGGTACACCCTTCTCCCCTGTAACTTACGATCTCCAATGATCAGTAGTAGCTGCTGATGGAAACTGTATTCTAGGCCCAGCCGATGACCCACCTCATAACCCTGATAAACTGGTTCACTGTGGGGGTGGAGATGGCTTTTAAAAATTGGAAAGGAAAAATAAAATCCAATTTAAGTTGAGGTTTAGAAATTGACAAAATGCCTTTTCCAAAAGAGCAAAATTTCAGGGTCAGTTCTTTCCTTCTTATAGTGTAGGGAAGATAGTCCAGAGGTGAGAGACTGGTGCCTTTACTAGCTCCCAGGAGGACAGAAGCCTGGGGTTTAGGAATGATCCTTGTTTACTTGATGGAGTCAAGCTGCCTCTGCCAAAGGAGTAGTTTCTCTAGCTCTGCAGTTGGTCCTTTTTGTATAAATGCTGCTTTTATAAGATTGCTGGGAGAAATATCAACAACCTCAGATATGCAGATGATACCAATCTTGTGGCAGACAGTGAAGTGAACCTTTAAGCCTCTTGGTGAGGGTGAAAGAAGAGAATGAAAAAGCTGGCTTGAAACTCAACATTAAAAAAACTAAGATCATGGCATCCAGTCCCATTACTTCATGGCAAATAGAAGGGGGAAAAGTGGAAGCAGTGACAGATTTCCTTTTCTTGGGCTCCAAAATCACTGCAGATCGTGACTACAGCCATGAAATTCGAAGGTGCTTGCTCCTTGGAAGGAAAGCTGTGACAAGCTTAGACAGCACGTTAAAAAGCAGAGATATCACTTTGCTGACAATGGTCCATATTGTTAAAGCTATTGTTTTTCCAGTAGTCCTGTATGGATGTGAGAGCTGGACTATAAAGGCTTAGTACTGAAGAATTAATGCTTTCAAACTGTGATGCTGGAGAAGACTCTTGAGAGTCTCTTGGTCTGCAGGGACATCAAACCAGTCAATTCTAAAGGAAATCAACCCTGAATATTCACTGGAAGAGTGATGCTGGAGCTGAAGCTCTAATACTTTGGCCACCTGATGTGAAGAGCCAACTCATTGGGAAAGACCCTGATGCTGGGAAAGACTGAAGGCAAAAGGAGAAATAGAGGCAGAGGATGAGATGGTTAGGTAACATCACTGAGTAAATGGACACGAATGTGAGCAAACTCTGGGAGATAGTGGAGGACAGAGGAGCCTGGCATGTTGTAGTCCATGGGGTCACAAAGAGTTGGACACAACTTAGCAACTAAACAGCAATAAGCGGTAATAATAATGGTCATTTATTAGTGCCTACTAGGTGCAGGACATTATGCTATATAGAACATTTTAAGAAGATCTTAAGCAGGACAAGTAAACTAGACCTCAAGAGATAAAAGATATAGCTGTCTGAAATATAATTGATAGCTGAAAAAGGACTTCCTTTCACAGTATCCATAGATATGGGCTCTATTGTTTTCTAGAAAATCTAAGGATTAAATGTATAATATAAAAGAATATAATCTTGCTGGCATCTGGTTGTTTTCCTTTAAGGAGTGTTTACATTATTAGCTTTTATAAAATTTTACATTGCATCTATGATTTAAGGTATTCTTAATATTATTTTAATACCACTAATCTTTGGTTGGGTCAGAGAAGGCAGTGGCACCCCACTCCAGTACTCTTGCCTGGAAAATTCCATGGATGGAGGAGCCTGGTAGGCTGTAGTCCATGGGGTCGCTGAGTCGGACATGACTGAGCGACTTCACTTTCACTTTTCACTTTCATGTATTGGAGAAGGCAATGGCAACCCACTCCAGTGTTCTTGCTTGGAGAATCCCAGGGACGGGGGAGCCTGGTGGGAGCCGTCTCTGGGGTCACACAGAGTTGGACACAACTGAAGCGACTTAGCTTAGCTTAGCTTAGCTTTGGTTGGGTTGCTTAGAAGCAGAGGCTGAGATGGTTATTCTGTAGTGTGTATCTTCCTGGGTAGAGTAGGGTTAGGGTTGTGTCAGGGCAGGGCAGTGGAGGTTGTTGAGCAAAAATGTGGTCCAGCTACAGACTAGCCCTGCCTGACCCCACAGTAGCTCAAACAGGAGTGACACCTCAGAGTTGGTTCCATCTTGAGTTAGTCAGCCATTGGCCAGAACTGTTCCTGGGTGGAGGTGAAATATAACCTCTTTGATAAGGTAATTCTTTGATATAAGAGCAGTTGTCTAAAGAAGGAGGCATCTGTGCCCTGTTAGAAGTAGGTATGGACTGAACTGAGTTCCCCTAAAATTTAGATGTTGAAGCCCTAACCCCTAGGACCTCAAAATGTGAATGTATTTGGAGACTGGGCCTTTAAAGAGGCAATTAACTTGAAATGAGACTGTTAGGTCAAGGCCCAAGTCCATTCTGACTAGTGCCCTTATAAGAAGAGGAGATTTGGACACAAGTGATGCCTGCACACTTGCAAGCCAAGGAGAAACCAAAGTTGCCAGCATCTTGATCTTGGACTTCTAGCCTCCAGAACTATGAGAAAATACACTTCTGTGTTTAAGCCTTCTGTCGTGGCAAACCTAGCAGACCATAACTCAGCACCTGGAGGATGAGCAGGCTAACACTCGCAGGTGGAGTGTGTTTGTTAAGGAGCTTTGGGTGGAACATCAATAACATTCACCACACACACTTACAAATCAGGAAACTGTGGCCACAGGCGTGAAGTGGGTGCCAAGGTGATATAGTCAATAAACAACAAAGATGAACTTCAGTCTCTGTAGATGATCCTCCTAATCACTATTGTGCAGTCTTTCTCAGAAGCAGCAGATATTACCAGTAAACCTGGGCTCCATTTCTGTCTTTTTTACCCTAATTTGTGCCCACCTTACATGAGATGGAGCTCCTTGGGGAAACCTAGCCAGCTCAGCATAGACAATGTCTATATCTAAGTGCCTTCTAAAAGCGTTGTCTTTTACCCTGTTGTTTGAGAATGTTGTAGCATATTAACCTCAGGTTTTCCCTACATATGAGATGATGTCTTTATTTAAAATGTTTTTCATTAAAAAATGAATTAGGACAATCTTTTTCATATCCACACATGCTGTTTTAGGGAAATAAGAAATTCTGAGATCTGCCTCGTCAGTGTAATTATGATGTCATTCTGAGCACTGGCACTGAACCTGGTCTTTGGAGAGGTCACATCATGATCTAACAGTAGATCATGGTTTGTGTTTATTATAACTTGGCTCAGTATTTTCTGGCTCAGTGTAATAAAGCCATTGCCTCCTTCAGAAAGTTAGGAAAGAAAGGAAAAATAAAGAAGGGTATCTCTGGGCAGCTGCCTGCTACCAAGACCCCAGCTTGCCTCACTGTAGCTAAAATACAGATAATCTTCTCTATAAGAAGAGATTCTTCCCCACCACACATACCGCCTGTATACAGGATATGGCAAAAACATCTTAAAAAGTGTCTTGTGGATATTGTTGACTTCCTTAGAGAAGAGGCAGAAAAGTGCAATTAAAAATGCATTTTAAATGTTGGATTTCCCAAATCACAAGTCATTTGGTCCTCAGACATTAATCAATTCCGACAGTATTGTTTGATGTGCAGAGACAGCCAGAGTGTTCTTGCAGCTGGAGTAGAGTCTGGGCCACCTGACAGAAGCCATTGCTAATGTGAGTGCCAGCACAGGCTGGGCAGTATTAAACTGAGTCCTCAAACTTGCAGGCCTGTGGAATATAGCTGGAGAGGGTAGTATGAGGAAGACATACTTTACTGTTTGGAGTTACGACTCCATCTGAGATATAAGGTCAGCAGATGTGAGAAACTGGGACAGAGCAGGTCTTTCATGGGGAAAAAATTCCTTATCTTTTACTGATCTTCCTCCTCCCTTCTGCTGACCCTCCCTAAAATAAACATCAGAAAATTCTTTGCAGGAGATACTGTGTGGTAGTTTGAAAGTTTTCATCTCTTAGACATGTAAGCATTCACTTCTTCAATAAGAAGGTTGAATGTTTGCTTTGAAACATGGATTTGAGATGCCATGAAGAAGAAGATGAACACAACTCCTGCCCTGTGGGAGCTTACTGTCTACATTGTGCTAAATTAGTGGTTCTTAAATTTAAATGTGTCGGGATCCTCTGGAGGACTTTTAAAGTGTGAATTGCTGGACCCTCACTGCAGTTTCTGGTCCGGTAGGTCTGGGAGGTCCGAGAATCTGCGTTTTTAATAAGATCCTGGGTGATGCTGCTGTTATTTCTCTTCTGGGACATGCTTTGAGAACCATTGTGCTAAGCTTGCTCCCTGCCTTTGCTCAAAGCATATATATTGGATGGCTAGAACCATTTAGGGTAGTGGTGAGCTCACAGGCCGAGAAATTCCTCCCACATAACTAAGTTTCTTTAAAGGAAATTTGGTTTTGCCTTTAAGCAAAGTTCTTACCTTATTGGCTCTTTACAAAATTCATGATCATTTTAGAAGTTTAAAGTGCTGATGCAATAATAGACAAAGTGTCGGGGAATTTATCTTTAAACAGTTGTATGTCATTTTCTTCTTGAAGGTCCAAAAGATAGAGCAGCAGTTCTCATAGTATGTTGCTGCATCTTTGTGTAGAGTTCAGGCCCCACCTCAGAGCAGCTAAATCTGAATCAGTGGGCTTTGGGGCCAAGAATCTGTTTTACAAAGGCCTCCAGGCGATCCTGACCCACAGTCCACCTTGAGCATATCTGAGACAGAGTTGGACTGAGTAGCAGTGGGATTGAGACTGAGTGAGGGGCCCCTGGCATTCAATAGTCCTAGCTCCCTTCAGATAATTTACCAGGATGACTATGCTTCAGTTTTTCTATCTCATTAAGTCAAAGGTCTGTCCCTTGTTGTATGACATCTTTCAGAGTTATGAGGAAGATAATCACAATTATTATTTATGGCATTTAAATTTCATAAATAATGGAAATATGAAAATAACAATGAAAATAATGTCGTAAGTAGATGAAAATTCCTAGCTAATCATAAAATTTCTTTGTCTTGTTCACTTAAGAAGGCTTTCTTATCTCTCCTCCTTGCTATTCTTTGGAACTCTGCATTCAATTAGGTATATCTTTTCCTTTCTCCTTTGCCTTTTGCTTCCCTTCTTTTCTCAACTATTTGTAAGGCTTACTCAGACAACCATTTTGCCTTTTTATATTTCTTTTTTCTTGGAATTATTTTGGTCACCGCCTCCTGTACAATGTTACAAACCTCTGTCCATAGTTCTTCAGGCACTCTGTCTATCAGATCTAAGCCCTTGAATCTATTTGTCATTTCCACTGTTCAATAAGGGATTTAATTTAGGTCATACCTGAATGGCTTAGTGGTTTTCCCTACTTTCTTCAATTTAAGTCTAAATTTTGCAATAAGGAGCTCATGATCTGACACACAGTCAGCTCCTGGTCTTGTTTTTGCTTACTGTATAGGGCTTCTCCATTTTTTGATGCAAAGAAATAGAGGAAAACAATAGAATGGGAAAGACTAGTGATCTCTTCAAGAAAATTAGAGATACCAAGGGAATATTTCATGCAAAGATGGGCACAACAAAGGACAGAAATGGTAAGGATGTAGCAGAAACAAAAGAGATTAAGAAGAGGTGGCAAGAATACACAGAAGAACTGTACAAAAAGGCCTTAATTATGTGGATAACCATAATGGTGGTGTCACTCACCTAGAGCCAGACGTCCTGGAGTGTGAAGTCAAGTGGGCCTTAGGAAGCCTTTACCATGAACAAAGCTAGTGGAGGTGATGGAATTCCAGCTGAGCTACTTCAAATCCTGAAAGACGATGCTGTGAAAGTGCTGCATGTGATATGACAGCAAATTTGGAAAACTCAGCAGTGGCCACAGGACTGGAAAAGGTCAATTTTCATTCCAATCTCAAAGAGAGGCAATGCCAAAGAATGTTCTAACTACCACACAACTGTGCTCATTTCACATGCTAACAAGGTAATGCTCAAAACCCTTCAAGCTAAGTGTCAACAGTACAAGATCCAAGAAATTCTAGATGTACAAGCTGGATTTAGAAAAGGCAGAGGAACAAGTGATCAAATTGCCAACATCCATTGGATCATAGATAAAGCAAGTGAATTCCAGGGAAACATCTACCTCTGCTTCATTAACTGCACTAAAGCCTTTGATCGTGTGGATCACAACAAACTGGAAAATTCTTAGAGAGTTGGGAATACCAGACTACCTTGCCTGCCTCCTGAGAAACCTGTGGCAGATCGAGAAACAACAGTTAAAACCGGATATGGAACAATGGACTGGCTCAAAATTGAGAAAGGAGTATGTCAAGGCTTTAACTTATATACAGAGGACATCATGCAAAATGCTGAGCTGGATGAATCATAAACTGGTATCAAGACTGCTGGGAGAAATACCGATAACCTCAGATATGCAGATGACACCACCTTAATGGCAGAAAGTGAAGAGGAACTAAAAAGCTTCTTGATGAAGGTGAAAGAAGAACGTGAAAAAGCTGGCTTAAAACTCAACATTCAAAAAACTAATATCATGGCATCTGGTCCCATCACTTCATGGCAAATAGATGGGGAAACAAGGGAAACAGTGACAAACTTTATTTTCTTGGGCTCCAAAATCACCATGGATGGTGACTGCAGCCATGAAATTAAAAGACGCTTAGTCTTTGGAAGAAAAGCTGTGACAACCTAGAGACATCACTTTGCTGGCAAACGTTTGTCTAGTCAAAGCTATGGTTTTTCTAGTAGTCGTGTTCGGATGTGAGAGTTAGACAATACAAAAGGCTGAGAATTGATGCTTTTGAACTGTGATGTAGGAGAAGACTCTTGAGAGTCCCTTGGACTGCAAGGAGAAGAACGTTGCAGTCAATCCTAAAGGAAATCAATCCTGAATATTCATTGGAAGGACTGATCCTGAAGCTGAAGCTCCAATACTTTGGCCACCTGATGCAAAGAGCTGACTCACTGGAAAAGACCCTGATGCCGGGAAAGACTGAGGACATGAGAAGGGGATGAGAGAGAAGGTGGTTGGATGGCATCATTGACTCAATGGACATGAGTTTGAGGAAACTCCTGGAGATAGTGAAAGACAGGGAAGGCTGATATGCTGCAGTCCATGGGGTCACAGAGAATCGAACACAACTGACTGACTGAACAAAAGCAACCATAAAATAGCACTAATGCAGTGGAATAAAGATAGGATTCGGGTAATTTACATTCCAGTCCGCCATGTATTCAGCTGTGTGACATGTGGTTGGTTATTAGCCTGTCTCTCACTTTATTTAAAAATTGAGGTAAAAAGGTTGTCCTGGTCTAAGTTGAATCACTGTTGCAGTGATAAAGTAGAATAATGGATACGAATGTGCATTTAAAAACAATCTATAAAGTGCTGTGACTCTGGCCTGCTAATTCATGGTTTTATTATTCCCCATCATTAAAATGGGAATAGGCCCCCATAACTCTATAGAGATTGTGAGTAGTGAGACAACTAATATCACAACAATTTGAGCTCAGATCCCCTGGAGAAGGAAATGACAATCCATTCCAGTATTCTTGCCTGGGAAATCCCATGGACAGCGGAGCCTGGCAGGCTATAGTCCATGGTGTTGCAAACGAATCAGACACAACTTAGTGGCTGAACAATAGCAACAACAAAAGTAAAGTTTATTTCTTCATTTATTGTCTGTAACATATAAATGTTGTAAGGTGTGGAGATATTATAAAATCTTATGGATTTTATTATAGTGCTTCTATAATAGTATATGCTAGTACTTTTGTTTGAACTAGTCACATCCTGAAGAACTTTTCACATTGTGGCCCTCAGGCCAGCAGCACCAGCATCCCCCGGGCACTTGTCAGAAATGCATGTTTCCAGGCCTCTCTCTTGACTGGCTGGATCAGAGCCCTATGTGGGTCCCAGCGGTCCATGTTTTAACAAGCCCTGCAGGTGATCCTGCTGCTCACTTAAGTCTTAGAGGAAGGGCTTTATTAGGGTCTCTGTTGAAGGGTCTGATAAAGAGCAACCTTTTCCCAGGACAGGGTAACTGTCTCTCTTTTTCTCCAGCATGGATATGCAACAACTGTGTCCAAGCTTGGGCAGCCATTGTTAGATTCCTGCGTAAATGTATCCATCACCACTGCCCAGTGTAGTGGAGATCAGGATGCTGCTCCCAAGCATCTGTCAGGAGGCTGACTTTAGGGTATGAGAAAATGAAAGCTATTTATCTCAGACCATTTTCACTTCCATGACAGCAGAAATGAGCCTTTGCCTAGCAAGGCTTCACACTGGACCAGAGTCTGAAAAACACACAATTTGACAAACAGCATGAGCTGACTTCTTTCTTCCGATTTTTCCACTTGAAAACGCACCCTTTTCTGAGCCTCGCCAAGTTAGTGGTATTTGAGTAAGAAACACTGGTGATGGGTTCATCCTGGTCTATTGCATGACTGGATACCTGTCCGTTTCTTCCCTCTTCTTCTCCCTGGGAGGGGATGCTTGAAGGAGAGAAAGGGACTGACTGTGCACAGGGAGCCATGTTATGGGAAGGGCTCGATATTTAGTAAGAGAAACACTTGTCTGTGGGGTAGAGCTGTGGTATGATCCAGCTGCCACCTGCTTTTCTAAATAAAGTTCACAGCCAATGGAACACAGCCATGCTCATGCATTTATTGTCTATCTCTGCTTTCACACTACAAAGAGTTGGGTAGCTGTGACAGGGACTGTATACCCTGCAAGACCTAACACTTTTTCTGTCAAGCCCTTAAAAGAGCAAGTTTGTTCACCCCTGTCGTAGAGGTTCCCTCTGAGCTGCCTGGAGGAGCCGGGATGGAACCAGAGACAGGAAGGTGATGGAAGGAGAGGAGGGTGTAAAATGCCTGGAGTCCCTCTGGAGTCCAGCAGTCAGAAGGGCAGTGGGAGGAGCCACTCCTTACTACCTTTGGTGTTGGGTACTGTGTAGATTTTGAGAAGTGATTCTATTTAAAATATTGTTAAAATTTTTAACTTGGCATCCATTTGTGATTGCCTGATATTTATTTTCTTCCTGGTGTTGAGCATTACAGACAAAACTACAGAGTTTTGTGTTCAATGTCGGTAGCTCACATTTCCTGGATGCATACCATGTGCACTGATAGCTGCATTGTCACACTATGTAATGTTCACCATGATTCAATGAGACGAGTGCTACCATCCCCACTCTACAGATGAGAAAACTGAAGGGCAGAAAGTTTACATAACACCCAGCATCAAGAGCCTCAGTTTAAATGTGGGTCTTTTTGATGCCAAAGTCAGCATTCTAAACCAGTGTTTTTCAAATTCTGGGTTGAGAAATCAGTTTAGCAAGTTGCAACTAGCATTAAAAGAAAAAAAAAAAGAGAGAAATCATTTAATAGTATGCAAAATGCCAGAGTGTGTCATTTGTAGTATGGGTAAATCTTGATGCATGAAGCTTTTGTTTCAATTGTAAAGATGTTTTTATATAAACACAAATCCAAGCACATTTCTGTACCCTGGGCAGCAATGTAAATGATGTGTCTTACTCTCTCAGAGTCAATCTTGAAAGCAAATATTCTTTCCTGAAAGTGGGGCGTGGGGGACAGAGAAACAGAGGGAGAAAATATGAGTGAGTCAGTGAATGAATAACTGTCAAAGAGAGACAGACTCATGGAGAGGACATGGCAGGAAGTGGGATGACAGAGAATGGACATCTCTGTGGAAGAGACACAGAGACCTAGGCAGAGACCGAGGGTGGCGGGGAAGAGAGGCAGGATGTCCACTCAGCGAGTGCATGCCCCTGCTTGAAGGCGAAACTGGAGACCTGAATTGTCCTCCTGGTAGATCTTGGTTTTCATATACTTTTCTTGCTGTGATCCTTTTGTCATTCTGAGTGTGAGTAAAATAAAGATTTTTATAAAAAAAATGGCCCCTACGTACAAATACTCTGTTTCATCTGCTGCTCAACTGATAATAGGTGATTGGAGGGGAAAACAGACTGTGTTGGAGTTACTGAGAGAAACTGTGAGTTTCCTAAAGAATTGGCAAAGGTGTTTTTGAATATGTGTATTAATAATTCTTTGGCAATGCCAAAGAATGCTCAAACTACCGCACAACTGCACTCATCTCACATGCTAGTAAAGGAATGCTCAAAATTCTCCAAGCCAGGCTTCAGCAATACATGAACCGTGAACTCCCTGATGTTCAAGCTGGTTTTAGAAAAAGCAGAGGAACCAGAGATCAAATTGCCAACATCTGCTGGATCATGGAAAAAGCAAGAGAGTTCCAGAGAAACATCTATTTCTGTTTTATTGACTATGCCAAAGCCTTTGACTGTGTGGATCACAATAAACTGGAAAATTCTGAAAGAGATGGGAATACCAGACCACCTGACCTTCCTCTTGAGAAATCTGTATGCAGGTCAGGAAGCAACAGTTAGAACTGGACATGGAACAACAGACTGGTTCCAAATAGGAAAAGGAGTACGTCAAGGCTGTGTATTGCCACCCTGCTTATTTACCTTATATGCAGAGTACATCATGAGAAACGCTGGACTGGAAGAAGCACAAGCAGGAATCAAGATTGCCGGGAGAAATATCAATAGCCTCAGATATGCAGATGACACCACCCTTATGGCAGAAAGTGAAGAGGAACTAAAAAGCCTCTTGATGAAAGTGAAAGTGGAGAGTGAAAAAGTTGGCTTAAAGCTCAACATTCAGAAAATGAAGATCATGGCATCCGGTCCCATCACTTCATGGAAAATAGATGGGGAAACAGTGGAAACAGTGTCAGACTTTATTTTTTCGGGCTCCAAAATCACTGCAGATGGTGACTGCAGCCATAAAATTAAAAGACGCTTACTCCTTGGAAGGAAAGTTATGACCAACCTAGATAGCATATTCAAAAGCAGAGACATTACTTTGCCAACAAAAGTCCATCTAGTCAAGGCTATGGTTTTTCCTGTGGTCATGTATGGATGTGAGAGTTGGACTGTGAAGAAAACTGAGTGCCAAAGAATTGATGCTTTTGAACTGTGGTGTTGGAGAAGACTCTTGAGAGTCCCTTGGACTGCAAGGAGATCCAACCAGTCCATTCTGAAGGAGATCAGCCCTGGGATTTCTTTGGAAGGAATGATGCTAAAGCTGAAACTCCAGTACTTTGGCAAACTCATGCTAAGAGTTGTCTCACTGGAAAAGACTCTGATGCTGGGAGGGATTGGGGGCAGGAGGAGAAGGGGACGACAGAGGATGAGATTGCTGGATGGCATCACTGACTCGATGGACATGAGTCTGAGTGAACTCCGGGAGTTGGTGATGGACAGGGAGGCCTGGCGTGCTGTGATTCATGGGGTTGCAAAGAGTCAGACACAACTGAGTGACTGAACTAAATTCTTGTTTTTGAGCTGGCCAGTTTTAATTCCATGGTACTGCCTCTTGTGTTCTATGCAGAATCATAGATAGCAAAGATTTTAAAACATTCAATTGTCAGGGCTTTCTACATCCAGTAAGTATTTTACTTTCAAGGGATTCTGGAATCAGTTAATGAAAAGTTCATTTTTACAGATGTGGAAATTGATGGAACACTTGATAAAGTTTCCCTATACACAGATGCTTTCATATGAATCATATTATTGAATCTTCATAGCTACCCTGTTAGATTACCTTTTGTCTGCTTCACTAGAAAAAAAAAAAAAGCTCAACAAATTCAAATCCCTCACTCAAGTTTCTTATTTAAGAGGTGGCAGAGCTAGATTCTAACCTTGATTGTCTAACACCAAATTCCATATTTTCCCCAATAGACATAAAATAATAGGCTCAGGTGGCACCAGTGGTAAAGAATTCATCTGCCAATTCAGGAGACACGAGAGATGCTGGTTCAATCACTGGGCCGAGAAGATCCCCTGGAGTAGGAAACAGCAATGCACTCCAATATTCTTACTGGGAAAATTCCATGGACAGAGGAGACTGGCAGGCTGCAGTCCATGGGGTCCAACTCTTTGTTGGACATGACTGAGCACACATGCACTAGGCATAAAATATCAACAATGGGATGAAAACCAGTGCTCTGTGTTACAGTTTAGAAGGATAATTTTGTTTATAAGTCAGTCAGTTCAGTCACACAGTCATGTCCGACTTTGCAACCCCATGGACTGCAGCACGACAGGCTTCTCTGTCCATCACCAACTTCTGGACCTTGCTAAAACTCATGTCCATCGAGTTGGTGATGCCATCCAACCATCTCATCCTCTGTCGTCCCCTTTTCCTCCTACCTTCAATCTTTCCCAACATCAGGGTCTTTCCCAATGGGTCAGTTCTTCACATCAGGTGACCAAAATATTGGAGTTTCAGCTTCAGCATCAGTCCTTCCAATGAATATTCAGGACTGATTTCCTTTAGGATTGACTGGTTTGATCTCCTTGCAGTCCAAGGGACTCTCAAGAGTCTTCTCCAACACCACAGTTCAAAAGTATCAGTTCTTCAGCACTCAGCTTTATTTATAGTCCAACTCTCACATCCATACATGACTACTGGAAAAACCATAGCTTTGACTAGATGGACCTTTGTCAGCAAAGTAATGTCTCTGCTTTTTAATGTGCTGTCTAGGTTGGTCATAACTTTTCTTCCAAGGAGTAAGCGCCTTTTAATTTCATGGCTGTAGTCACCACCTACAGTGATTTTGGACCCCCCCCCAAAATAAAGTATTTGTTTCCATTGTTTCCCCATCTATTTGCCATGAAGTGCTGGGACTGGATTTCATGATCTTCGTCTTTTGAATGTTGAGTTTTAAGCCAACTTTTTCACTCTCCTCCTTATGGTAGAAAGTGAAGAGGAACTAAAGAACCTCTTGATGAAGGTGAAAGAGGAGAGTGAAAAGCTGGCCTAAAACTCAACATTCTAAAACCTAAGATCATGGCATCTGGTCCCATCACTTCATGGCAAATAGATGGGGAAACAATGGAAATAGCGACAGACTTTATTTTCCTGGGCTCCAGAATCACTGAAGATGGTGACTGCAGTCATGAAATTCAAAGATGCTTGTTCCTTGGAAGAAAAGTTATGACCAACATAGACAGCATATTAAATAGCAGAGACATTACATTACCAAAAAACATCTGTCTAGTCAAAGCTGTGGTTTTTCCAGTAGTCATGTATTGATGTGAGAGTTGGACCATAAACAAGGCTGAGCATCAAAGAATTGATGCTTTTGAATGGTGGATAAGACTCTTGAGAGTCCCTTGGACTGCAAGGAGATCCAACCAGTCCATCCTAAAGGAAATCAGTCTTGAATATTCATCAGAAGGACTGATGCTGAAACTCCAATATTTTGGTCACCTGATGCAAAGAACTGACCCATTGGAAAAGATCCTGATGCTGGGAAAGATTGAAGGCAGGTGGAGAAGAGGATGACAGAGGTTGAGATGATTGGATGGCATCGCCGACTCGATGGACATGAGTTTTAGCAAGGTCTGGAATTGGTGATGGACAGAGAAGCCTGGTGTGCTGCAGTCCAAGGGGTCACAAAGAGGCAGACACAGCTGAGCGACCAAACAACAACAAGAACAACTAATGTGTACAAAGCTTAAATGCCCATGGTTTTAATAAGGTAGAGAGAGTACCATTATTTAACTTTCTCCCTTCTCCAAGGATATTTCTTATTTCTAGACTCCCATTAGCAAATTGGAATTGATATCACTGTACTTTTTTTGGGTCTTGGATTTTGAATGGACTGACAGATCCATTCTTAGCCTTTCTTGGTTGAAGACCATTATAAGCACCAACCAGACTTTCCTAGTGGCTCAGTGGTAAAGAATCCACCTGCCAATGCAGGAGACACAGGTTCGATCCTTGGATCAGGAAGATCCCCTGGAGAAGGAAATGGCAACCCACTACAGTTTTCTTGCCTGGGAAATCCCATGGGCAGAGGCACCAGGTGGGCTGCAGTCCATGGGGTTACAAAAAGTCAAGCACGACTTAGCAACTGAACAGTAACAACAATATTTCTAGTTGGTAATAATATTGCATTGAGTAACGTAGGTAGCACTTCCTGGCAGCAGCTTAACTGGGTGACTTTTCCTTGTGTTTTCATTGTTGTTGTTTTTATTAAGAAATGCCGCATATTCATGTGAGTAAGTAGAACCTTAGTGTGACCTACATCTCAAAAACCTTCATAGCCTTAGAATTTTAACATTTCCCTCAGCTCACCAATAATGCCATTTCTATATATTCTATCCCTCTTGCCTGACCTCCCTACTAGTATTTTCTTTAAAAGAAGAAATTCCCAGCAAGAATGCTTATATTTGTCCCCTCCACTGTGTCCACAAAAACTTTATGTGGATAGTAGACTCTGGTGGCCAAGGCATCTTACTTTGCTTTTGGTCCTAAATCCCCTTATTTGTAATAATGATTCATGCTTCTGAATGTAAAGACTTTAGAAGAGGTCATTTCTTCTTGTTTCATGGTTTTATTCTTACAGTTTCAAAAAGTGGTTGCAAATAGAGCCATCCCTCCTTTCCTCCACTAGTTTAACTGCTGAGTATTTATTATATTCTACTAGGTGCATTCAGGAAGCTAAGATTCCACTCTGCACTCCATGAAAACTTTGTTAGTGTTAACAGAATACATATCTCTGGGCTATGGGGATCCTAGACTCATTATAATTTTAATGACCAACAGGACCTGATTTTTGCTTATTCTTTATTTCAGAGATCCCAGAAGACCCACTTGTGGCTGAAGAGTATTATGCTGATGTATTTGATTCCTGTTCTGAAGAAAGTGAGGAGAGTGAGGAAGGAAAAACAGTATTCTCAGTCAAGGATGAAGAGGATGAGGATGAAGGACCCCAGCCTGTTTACAGGACAAACCAACAGGTAAACGTAGCTTCCAGCAGAAGCAGTGGAGCTGTCCAAGGTGCTGACCAGGCTGTGCCTTCCCAGGAGGAGTCAAGGGAGTCTTAGAAACCAAGTAGGAGAACTAAGGTTTGTTATACGGGCTCTACATGATGTGTCTTGATTTCCAAGGCCCAGGGGCAGACAGGGCCCCATGGGACTGTGTGAATCTGGGTGTGTTGATGAGGAAAGGGCTGGAGCACTCAGTACTGATTCAGGTGAGAAGATGAAACACACTACACTGTTTATGCACTGAGGGGCAGCCCACATATAGCTGCTGAATAAACATTTCACGTGTCTCTTTAGAAGAGAGAAGAGGATATTTAAAATTATACTGTTCTGTCTGGTAATCAGATTTGTGAGTCATGTCCCAGTGCATTAATTAGTTCTGGGGTTGAGGTCCAGAGATCTTGGGCTTAGGAGATGGTCTTCCTGGCCACTCCAGCCCTTGAAGTTCCCTCCTTACATACAGTGCTGGAATCTCTGAGTCCACGACCTTGCCATAGATTCTGTAACAATAACAATAATAGCTTCATCTGGGTCATACACCAAGAAACAGCCCTGCATGTGATTTCACTGTTGGTTGCCTGCAGGAGTGAGGAAAAGCAAGAGTTGTGTGAAGAAAAAGCAGATGACTCTGAGCAATTTATTCAATTTATACTTGATTTTCTTCTTAGGCCATAATCTGATAATCTTCTTAGTCCTAAGCTTTCATAAGGTACAGAAGCTTTTTACTAACTGGAAACATTAAGCTAGTAAGATAACAGTCAATCAAAGGGCATCTGTGTTAATGGAGACTTAATTCAGGAGGATTAACTGAAGGTTGTCCACAATCCATTCAATACTTTTTAATGAAGACTAGGCAATTCATCATAATACTCAATGAATAAATCCAGTAAGAAATGTTCTCAAGTTCTCCATAAGAAAAAGAAAGAGGCAGGGAGAAGGGGATAGAGGGAGTGATATAGAGCTGAGCAGAGAAATGGATGAGAAAGAGAGAAAGGATGAGAGAGAGAAACTGAGAGCTAAATACATGAAGAAAGAAACAAATAAATATTGAGAAAAACTGAGTCCAGACAGGATTCAGCATACCAAAATCAAAACACTTCCCTTACACTATTTCCCTATTTTCTCCAGTGGACTTGTAAACAGAAGCGCCTCCTACCACAAATTGAAAATATAATCTCTACTTCTGTACCTCTGTCCTAAACAGCAGATACTAATATTGTTACATTATCACAGAAACTTTATTCTGTGACTGTGGTTGCAAAGCACATAATATGCAAAACACATCTGTTTCTGTCCAAAGCATCAAGTGGTAAAATTTTAGCTACTAACATTATTACCTTAAAATATTTTCAATAAAATAAAACCAACTTCAGAAAACCAGAGGGATCACTTGCAGATCATGTGACCTTGTGCGAGTCACTAAACCCCACTGTGCCTTGGTTTCCCAATCTAATGAAGTAATTAATAATGAGATATTAGCTGTTGTTAAGATAAAGCTATATAGCCATTTTGTGGCTTTTTTATGGTACTTCCAAAACTCCTTAATTCTAAAGTGAGAGTTTATGGTACTTCCCTCATGGTCCAGTGTTTAAGAATCTGCCTTCCAGAGTCCAGTTAAAGATGGTGGAGTAGAAGGACGTGTGTTCATCTCCTGAGAGAGCATCAAAACTGCAATTAGTTGTTGAACAACCATCAACAGGAAGACACTGGAATCCAACAAAAAAAGATACCCCATGTCCAAAGACAAAGAAGAAGCTGCAGCGAGACAGCAAGACAGGAAGGGCTCTATCACAATAAAATCAAATCCCATACGCATTTGTTGGGTGACCCACAAACTGGAGAACAATAATACCAAAGAAGTTTTCCCACTATTGTGAAAGTTCTGAATCCCACGTCAGGCTTCCCAGCCTGGGGATAATACAAAGGGACTGGGAATCCCTAGGGAATCTGGCCTTGAGGGCCAGTGGGATTTGATTATAGGCCTTCCAGAAGACTGAGGGAAACAGAAATTCCAGTCTTGGAAGGCACAACCAAAATTTTGCATGCACCAAGACCCAGAGGAGAGGAGCAGTGACCCCACAGGAGACTGAGCCAAAGCTACCTGCTGGTGTTGGAGGGCTTCCTGTCGAGACGTGAGTTGGTATGGGCTCACCACAGGGATGGGGGCACTAGGAGGTCCCCTTTGGCATAAACCCTCTTGGAATTCACCATTAATCCTATCATACAGCCTGTAGACCCCAGGGCTGGGTCACCTCAGGCCAAACAACTACTAAGGAAGGAGCACAACCCCACCCATCAGCAGATCATTGGATTAAAGCTTAACTCAGCAAAGCCCTGAACACCAGAGCAAGACCCAGTTTTCCCATCACCAGTCCCTCCCATCAAGAAACATACACAAGCCTCTTAGCCTCATACATCAGAGGGCAGGTAGAAGAAGCAAGAAGAAGCACAGTCTCACAGTGGTTAAAACAAAAACCATATCACAGAAAGTTGATCATGATGAAAAAGCAGAAAGTTATGTCCCAGATGAAGGAACAAGATAAAACCCCAGAAAAACAACTAAATGAAGTGGAGATAGGCAACGTTTCAGAAAAAGAATTCAGATAATGATAGTGAAGATGATCCAGGATCTCAGGAAAAGAATGGAAGCAAAGATTGAGAACATGCAAGAAATGTTTACCAAAGACCTAGAAGAACTAAAGAACAAACAGAGATGAATAATACACTAGAAGGAATCCATAGCAGAATAACTGAAGCAGAAGAAAGGATAAATGACCTGGAGGACAGAATGATGGAAATTATTGCCACAGAAGAGAGTGTAGAAAAAAGAATGAAAAAAAATGAAGACAGCCTAAGAGACATCTGGGACAACATTAAACACACCAACATTCGCATTATAGGGGTCCCAGAAGGAGAAGGAAGAGAGCAAGGACCTGAGAAAATATTTGAAGAGATAATAGCTGAAAAATTCCTGACTATAGGAAAGGAAATAGTCAACCAAGTCCAGGAAGCTCAGAGAATCTCAGGCAGGATAAACCCAAGGAGGAACACACCAAGACATAGTAATAAAACTGACAAAAAGGCAGAGATAAAATATTAAAAGTATACCATCCTAGAATGGACTTGAAATAATAGAATAGAATGGACTTGTTAACAGGAGGATACATGTTAACTGAGTAGTTTTTATTAGAGACAGGTAATTATAGCCCCGTTTGTTCTTCAATATAGTTTCCCCTTCCCCAAAGGTTGTGAGCGTGGGGTTGTGGTGAGTATGTACCCTTCTCTTTTTAGGTTATTTTATTAGCAGCACACAATTTGAAGTTTTAGAACCCTGGGCTGAGACCCAGTCACTGTTGGCTTTGTGAACTGGATGATGCCTCTAGCCACCTCTTCCCCTGCTCCCTAGTCTTGCCATTGGCCTGAGCACCCAGGGTCTGCTTAGGTGATCATCTTACCTGTGTCTTTTACTTGAGTCATCAGGTCAGAGTTGATATTGTCTTCCTTCAGATGGAACAGAAGTCACTTGGTTTCTATTTTGATGGAAGAAGTGCTTTAAAAAAGAAAGACAGCCACAGGCGTCACTGGGATTGATTGCAGGGTCCATTGTGCCACCCATGACAATCTTTTTAGCAGCAGTTTCTCCAGAGCAATTTTGTGAAGCACCTATTTGTCAGTTGTTTCTCTGCATCAATAAGCAGAGCATCAGTCACCCCTTTATCACAAGCCCTTATCATGCTGTCGATGGCTCCTCTGTGAAGTCTGTGGTCACTGAATTGGAACCAGCCTCTCAGATCTCAAGAGAATGGAGTTTATAGCTGTCATCATAACAAGGTTCTCAACAGTATTTGTGGGACCTGTCACTGAAAAGTGTTTCATGTGCCCTGATGGACATGTTTTAGGGCTGCAGACTGATGGTGTTTCTGTAGACTCTTGTCTTTCCCTTATTGCCATGACCAGTGCTTCCCTCTCCACCACTAATCAGTATCCTGAATCCCCCTGTAATGCAGACACGAGGTGGGCCATGATGATGTGACACAAAGCTCCCTCAGGAAAGACCCTGCTGTTTAGTGGCTGGCTTTCATTGACACTTGTTTGAGGAAAGCTCTTAGGACCATGATGTTTGTTCTTGCTGAGATGGAAAGCTGTAGAGGCCCATTTCCCAGATACTTCTGAAATTTTCAATACTTTTTCACCAAATCCTCCACTGATTTTGAAATGCTCTGCACAGTGAAACATTAGGAAAAGCAAGAATGACCTTGGAATGGTCCACTGAGGACTTCTGGAGCAGATCGTTATGGGAGAAGGTGCCTCAAAGAGTGTCTTCTGCTAGTGGAGTCATTTGTTTAATCAAGGCATAATTATTATAAGAGTAAGAGCTAATGTTCCCAGAACCTTTACACTATGTCTAGTGCCGGGGTCCAGCCCCGGCTGATCCAGGGAGTTCGAAGCGGGGACGGCGTTGGCGAGGATCAGGATACAATAGTTTCAATTAGATATTAATTAGAGATATAAAGAGTAATAGAATGAGGATAGCTCAGCAGGAAAATTCAGTGGAGAAACGAGGCTGAGTAGCTTGGTTTATGCGGGAGACCAATAAAACTTCAAGACAAGAAGTTTGCACCACTTACGTAGGCCATAGGCGTCCTTCCGTTCTCCCAAAGGAGAGGAGACACTGAGGCCTCCCTAGTCGGATGTTAGAAGCCCAGGCATAATTAGTAAGCATGGCGGGTTCCGTGCTCCAGATGGAGACTCAGCCAGAGTTTGAGAGAGAGAGAGACATGGGGAGACCAGTCTTTCGAGGAACTGATCCCAATTCTTTATTTTCCATGGTCTACTTTTATACACTGAGATGTTATGCAAAAGTCACACGGGGTCAGCAGTCCTGACTTTTATCAAAGTCAGGTGCTTCATACAAATGTATACAGAGGTCTTAGGGGTGTTACATCATCTTCTGGCCAGGGGGCCTGCTGACAATTTATGACCCTCTCCCTGTGACAGCGGTCAGTCAACCAGGACACTTCTTTGTCCAGGGGTGATTATTCTTAAAACAGACGCCACCGAAATAAAGTTACATTCCTATAGGGTGAGGGTGTAGTGGGTTTTAGTTAAGGAAAGAATTTACTTACCCTAAGGTCTAACGTGATTTATGTCAAAGGTTAATACTTATTTCCTCTATATATTCATTAATGTGTGTAAGGGCAGGGGATGTGGAGACTTAGCAACAAACATTGGCTCAACAAATGAAAAATCCTTCACCAATACAATTTCTAACCAGCCCACTATACTTATACTAATGGTTTTCTAACTTTTCTAAGGAACCTGTTTTTAGAAGGTTTAAAGCATCTCGTGCCTCTCATGGTTGGGAGGCTGTGAGCAATCACATGTGGCTGGACAAGCCTGTCAGGCAGGCTAGAGAACCTTCAGAGGAGTTTGTAGGTTAAAACACTCTTGTCACACCCAGGAGTTTTTATTAACTGGAGCTCTAAGTTAACTCCTTCTCCGAAAGAGGTGGTGGGAGACAGCCCCCCGTCAAGTCAGAGGTGTAGGTGAGAGCACAAAGTAGTAAAGTAGGCAGGCTCTGGTTATGGGGGTAGATGCTCGAGGATTTCCATGGGGACTCCTGAGGCTTGATCCCGCCTTTGCGTATGTCAAGCCTCCTTCCTCATGACCTTTGCCACGGGTGGAGTGCCTCTCGCTGACCCCCAACAGTCTAGTACTTGAGATGTGCTATGTCTGTTTAGGTCCTCTGGGAAGCATTTGTCTATAATTGATTATTATATGAAGCACTGACTTTAAAACTCGGGTCCCTTGGAAGATGAGACTGTTGGGCTCTCCTCACTTTGCATAAGAGGAAACTGAGGCCTGAT
Source organism: Bubalus kerabau (assembly GCF_029407905.1). NCBI lineage: Eukaryota > Metazoa > Chordata > Mammalia > Artiodactyla > Bovidae > Bubalus > Bubalus kerabau. Next base: position 184,949,398 of record NC_073625.1, on the reverse strand, counting down.
GAGGTGAAGGAACTTCTCCAGGGCCACACAGCTAGTTAAGTAGCAGAGGCGGACTCTCTGCCCCTGTCTGTAGCCCTTCCTTAGACGGTCTCCTGCTTGGCAGTTACTGCTCCTCCACCATGAGGAGAGGATAGCCAAGGGGCTGCTGTAGAGGGTCCTCTGCAGAGAGCTGCTTTACTGAAGACAATTACTGATCTGTGTACAAGGCAAAGTTTGTCCCAGTTTGAGGAAAAGTGCTGAGTTATGAAAATTAAACCTAAAATGAACCTGCTTCCCACATCTGTTGTAGGATACAGATTTCTCTCCTCCTACTCTTTTTTAATTTTTTATAGAAGGTGCCAGAACTCTTGAGTCCAAATGGTAAGACGGATTTGCCTCCTGTTTTGCATAGTCAGAGCTCCTTAATCGAGCTGTTTGCATGGGAGCAGTCACTTTTTGTCTTGAATTGCATCAGTTGGAGTCAGTTCTGAGAAGCAGCCAGCACTGCTGCTGAGTCACCTCTCCATCAATATCCCTTGGCCTGTGGCCCAGGTGGTATAGCAGCCGGCCCTGCTGAAGTCTAGTGAAATCACAGTTTAGGTGTCATTCCTTCCAGGTAACAGGCCTCTGTAGACCCAGCTCATGTTGCTGAAATGAGTGACTTTGATGTTACAGTTTCCACCCCAACCCCATTCCAGCCCTCATCGGCGGAAGGTGGAATAGTCATTCCACCTTCCGTCTCTGCCATTTCTGGTCCAGGATACAGCACAGCACATTGCTGGTCAGATGGGGGCCAGCAAAACCTTGCTCTTATCGGGACACAGCACAGCAGGCTTTGCAGAAGGCTGTAGTCCCTCCATCTTTTTAATTAGATCCACTTTTGTGTTCAAAGTCATACCTACCCCTCTAGCCCTGACACCAAAGCACAGAGGGCAAAGGTGGGTGATAGGTGGATTACGACGGAGCACACAGGCAGAAGGGCAGATCTGTGTGGTCTTTCAAGGGTGCTGGCGGCCTCTGCCATGTCCTTGTTGATGGTCACCGAGGTGCACAGGTGGGTGGGGGGTGCGGGCACAGTGGCCTGCACGGTGCGTGGCTGCTGCATGTTCCTGAGGCCAGGGTGAGAGTGGTATAGAGGTGTGTGCTGGTTTGCACAGAGCTGACTGACTTCCAGTACTTTGGCCACCTCATTCGAAGAGTTGACTCATTGGAAAAGACTCTGATGCTGGGAGGGATTGGGGGCAGGAGGAGAAGGGGATGACAGAGGATGAGATGGCTGGATGGCATCACTGACTTGATGGACGTGAGTCTGGGTGAACTCCGGGAGTTGGTGATGGACAGGGAGGCCTGCCATGCTGCGATTCATGGGGTCACAAAGAGTCGGACACGACTGAGTGACTGAACTGAACTGACTGACTTGAAGTGGCACCTTTGGGGCTTTTCTCTCCACCCTCTCCCCGCACCCCTGCATACACACCAATTCCTGTCCCTCTCTGCCGTCAGAGCTGGGGGGCCCTGACCATAAGAGAATCCGCAAAGAATATGAAAATCCTCCTAAACAGCCCTTGCAAACAAAAGGTCCATCCCACTATTTTGTGATTGGATTACACAGAGAAATGTGATTTTATTTTCTCAATAAGTTTTTACATCTGGAAAGAATCTGGGTGTTCAGTCTGGGAGGAAATGGGTGTGGCACATCTGGGATGTTATTGGAGGTGCTGTCCTTCCATTAACCTGCTGATCTGGGGGCTCATGGGCCACGTCATACCAGAGAAAGCGACAAGTCTTAGTGAAGAATAAACAGCCACCTCAGCTCACCTGGCCCCGCGCTAAGTCCTTCTGTGCTTTGTCCCATGTTGTGCTCACCAGCACTTTCTAGGAGTAACATCTTTCATCCCATCTGCCAAATGAGGAAACTTAAAGTAGAAAAAATAATCGATTTCCTAGGTCACTCAGTGTATTGGAGAGCTGGAATTCAAACCAGCAAGCACCCTGTATCCACTAGACATTCTGGGTGAGCACAGCACTTACTGGAGAAGCTGGCAAAGGAGACGATGAGGAAATGCTGGGGACCCAGCTTTGGATGTGTGAAAATGGAGCATCTGATGATTTAAAATTATGTTCAAAACACAGGGCCAAGTTCCCACTTCCTCTGTGGGGTTTATATAGGAAGAGAGCTAGAACTGGAATCAGAAACAGGAAGCTGCAATGGGGGAGTGTGTGCCTCCAGGCCCTTTTGGAACACGAACATTCTTTCTCTTTCTGCTCCAGGAAACCTCCTCAACTGCAGGACTTTCTCCCATGGACTCTTGGGCTGTGACGTGTGAAGAGACAAAGCTTGTGAGCTGTTGGGAGGGAGGGGAGTGGCGGGGGCAGCCCCCCTCCAGCTGCTGGAACTGGGAACAAGGCGGTAGGAGAGCGCCCTCCTAACCAGCTCCTTAAACCCCGCTGCCCATGGTCCCCATGGGCTTCGTGGCACCACTCTGTCAGTCCTGTTTTCTTCTCTCCACTCTTTACATTTCCAACTGTAACCCAGAATATCTGAAGAGCAGTTCTGTAATGAATTCCCATGCGTGTCTGTGAAACCCTAAAGCAACCGCGGATGCTGGCTTGCCACAGACCTGACACTGACAAGCAGCAGTGCAGTTAGGAGGCCTTGATGGTGTGGAGGGAACACGTGAAATGTGGACACCCTGACGGTCATGTCCCGCTGTCCCCAGTGCAGCAACAGAGGCATCCCGCGTTTCAGGAGCTGGGAGGGGGCTTGTTTGCAGTTTGAGCTTTGCAGATGTGGCTCTATACAAACTTCAGTTTTTGGGGTTGCCTCTAAGAACTAAAGATAAAAATGTAAGATGCTCTGTAGCTCCACTATTCTTGCCTGGAGAATCCCAGGGATGGGGGAGCCTGGTGGGCTGCCGTCTATGGGGTCGCACAGAGTCGGACACGACTGAAGTGACTTTGCAGCAGCAGCAGCAGAACTCTAGTTTAGTATAAACCTTGTAACTCTATTTTTACTATCGTGTTCTGTTAAGATCATCCAGATAAGAATATTTTTAATAATTTGGTCCATTGTGCCTGTCCAGGTATCAGATTCCAACAAAATATTGCTCAGAGGAAACCGTCCTGGATTGCTTTACGAGATTTTTATGTTTTCTAGGAAGCAGAATCCTCCCATTATATGTGTACATACATATATAGTTGTGGCCAAGGTGCATAAATCTGTGATTCAGATAATAAGGGGTCAAGTTCCTGGGTCTATAGGAATCTATAGGATCACAGAATATGTAGAAAAAAATAACATTCTGCCAGAATGTGAAACTGGGAGGATTAGTGAACCTGCTTCAGAGAGGACAAGCCACGAAGCCAGGAAAGCCTGGGAGACCAGTGAGCATAAGCCTGAATTGCGCTGAGAAAGCAGCCTGCTGTTCATGTATCCCACGTGTGGCTTTCACCTCTTTAAAGCTGTGTGTCCCCCAGTGCCTGAGGGTGTACACCCCATGGTGGCCACAAGGGACAAAAGCTTGTAGCAATGGCTTCAACCTACAGAGGGGCCATCATCTGAAAGGCAGTGTTCTTCATCTGGGGCCACTTGGGAGGCTGCAACAGAAATTTTCCCAAAAGGCTCATGACAGGGATTTCACCAAAGGAAGTTCTAGTTTGTGGGGAGCCTGTGAGGTCATGTCTGTCTCTGGGGTTACCTCAGAGGCAGACAGAAAATAGCCTTATCATAGAACAGCTGGGAGCCAAGAAGAAAAGGCAGATGGAAGCAGAAGATACACAGTCGGCTGGCCTGGAATGAAGCTTTGCAAATAAACACCTCTGAAAGAATTCAGTGGGAGAAATGTGTCCAGAGTTTTGACAGGGTTGAGAAGCTATGAATTTAGGTAAAATCTGCTGGTGAGGTAGAAACAGAGGAATATTTTATTTGACTACGTTGCCTTGACATTTGCTTTTCTTTCATCAGCATATTCACAAAGGGTTTATTGGTTGTCAGCTCTGAGCTAATAATGACTCAACAGGCATGGTCCCTGCCCTCAAGGAGCAAATACTAACAAACAAAGCTTTAATTGAAACAGGCACTGTGATATGCCAACTGAAGTGGTGGCAGAAACAAACTCAATTCAAATAGGGGGATCTCCGAGCAGGTGACCTACAGTTGAGATCTGAGGGATGAGAAGGACAATCATGTCAAATGTGAGGCAAGAGCACTGTCAGCCAATGAGAAGGCCTCAAAGTGGGAAAGACCTTACATGGCTGGAGCGCTGTTAGTCAGAGAAGTGGAAAGAGATGATATCGGAGAAATGAGCAGGAGCTGAGTTATACAGCTGTGATGGGATTTTATTCTGTACATAGTGACAAAGTCATGGCTATTGTGAAGGAAATGGACTAAAGCAACACCACAGAGGAGGCAGAGAGAAAAGTAAGGAGGCCATGCGGGGTCCAGGCAAGAAGTGGACTTGAGCTCTGGTAGTTGTTGGATTTTTATTTGTTTGATTTTAATTGTTTCTCAACTTGGCTTGTGTAATCCAACCAGCATGGAGAACACTGATCAAAGGATTTGATGGGGGAATGTACTGCTGAAAGAGCAGTGAGTCACCAGGGTACTGGCAGGACTACCCCTGGGGTGTGGAATGGATTACCTATCTGAAATGGTGGGTTGAGGCCATATCTGTCTCCCTCAACTTTGTACACATCAGAACATAATTGGCATTTAATACACATCACCTGAATTGAACAAAGCTGAATAATGAAATGGCTTTGTGTGAGTATATACGTTCACGTGTGTGTGAACTAAATCACCACAACTCAAGTGAAAGCTCTAAAGTGAGGAGATACTCTGGATTATTTAGTCAGACAGAACTGGCTGATAATTAAATGGGAAACTGTGATTTTTCCAGCTCTGTGACAATATCACCTGATTTCCTCCTCTGGTATGCCTGCTATTAGAAATTAATTCCTCTGCTGAATTCAATATAAAGATGATTGACAAGGCTTATAAATTATCACAAGTATCGAGATAATTTATAAGCCTTATCAATCATCTTTGTATTAATGAATATATCATATCTTTTCTTGAAGGAAAGGACATTTTAATAGGAAGGAAGTTGAAAAAAGTATGAAGACATTAAAACTGATTGTGGAGAAAATAAACTGCTTGGAATAGCTGGAATGTGAAGAAAAGGGCCAGCACAGAGAAAGAGGGGGTTTCCTAACATTCACACTCTTTGACTCAGTAATTTCATTTCTGAACAGTAACCTAAAGCAATAACAGCAAACATGGGGCAAAGATAGACATTGCAATATTATTTATGAAAAAAATGAAAGCAATCTAGATTACAATAACAGGGCATAGAGAAATAAATTCATGTGGCTTTAGAGCAGTAGTGTGTAGCTATTAAAATTATGTTTCTGAAGAATTTTTAATAACATAGGATGAAAATCCAAACAAAGGTGTATGTGTGTCTGTGTATTCTATGGATACCATACATATATAGTATGATCTCAAACAGCTAATAAATCTACCTAGAAAAGACCATGCATATATTTTTGTGGATGTGTATGTTTACATTATGGAATTTGGAGTGTTTATTTTCTTTTAATAATTGTCTATTTTTCCAGATTAAAAATAAATATGGATTATTAGAGAATATATTATAACTACCCTTTCCACTTAGAGGGTATCTCCCTAGAGGCTCAGCTGGTAAAAAATCTGCCTGCAATGCAGGAGACCTGGGTTTGATCCCTTGGTTGGGAAGATCCCCTGGAGAAGGGAATGGCTACCCACTCCAGTATTCTTGTCTGGAGAATTCCATGGACAGAGGAGCCTGGTGGGCTAGTCCATGGGGTCACAAGAGTTGGACATGACTGACACACTTTTACTTCTTTTTTTTTTTTAATAAATTTATCTGCTTAGAAGAAATTTCTAATTTATTAACCAAATTACTGCATCTGTTTCTGAAACAAATCTGGGTGTTTGACTGAACTTGAATCTGTGGGACAGTTTTTCAGAGTTGAATCTTAAAAGATGTTCCTCAAGCCTCTAAGGCATGATCTCATTAGAGAGGTTGATGGTTAGGAGGGAAGGAGACTTGAAAAATATCTAAGGACCCATTCGTCCGCAAGGAGCAATTAGGTTTTTTCAACAGCATTTGAAAATGAGATTCCTAGCACTTGGCTGGTGACACCATGATGTGGCTCCTAGGGAGACATGAGTGCTCCACAGGCCACTGAACTCAGGCAGGGATCAATTTAAACTGTGAAGCAAGGAGAAGATGCAGAAGTTCCAATCAGCAGCATAATTCCTGCATTGCACCAGCCATGATATATTCCCAAAAGGTCTTTTTCATGACTGCAATTCTTGCTGAGCACAAACACGGTACAGACCCAAGAAACATGGAGTTCATTTCCATTTCCCCCTTTTTCTCATGGGGTGAGTGTATTTCTATTGAGATCATTTGTGTTCATTAAATGATAATTTCCAGAACACTAGGAACGAGCTGATTGCCACATTAAATCGTACCACAGTAAAACAAGCTCTTTAACGCCTTTCCTAAACTACTATATGAAAAATGTAGAACCTGATCTTTGTTATAAATTGTCTCTTTGTCAAAATAGACAAAATTTCATTCAAATGTTAAAAGGTGTAAGTGTTAGTCACTCAGTCGTGTCCAACTCTTTGCAGTGCCATGGACTGTAGCCTGCCAGGCTTCTCTGTCCATGGGATTCTCCAGGCAAGAGTACTGGAGTGGGTTGCCATTCCTTTCACCAGGGGCTCTTTCTGACCCAGGAATTGAACCCAGGTCTCCTGCATTGCAGGCAGATTCTTTACCATATGAGCCACCAGGGAAGCCATTTATAACCATTAGTATTGTTTATGTTGATCCTTAGCCTTTTCCAGATTTGACCAGTAGAGAAAATATGTACGTGGAGAAAGAGATGGACATAGGTTGGTTTGTCTCAACCAGGGGAGATTTGCCCCTTTTAGGCATTTGGCAATGTCCAGGGACATTTTTGGTTTTCCAATTTCAGAATCAAAGGAAGGGCTGATGGGAGTGTCTTACTGGCATCTGGTGCTCAAGGGGAGGGATGTTGCTGAAACTAAACATCTCTCAGTGCACTAGCCAGAAATGTCCAGCTCAAATATGAGTAGTGCCTGGTTGAGAAACTTTGATGTATGTGGATAGATGGAATGATAACATAAATTTGGTATAGCAGTGACATCAGGGAAAAAGGTAAGTGGGAGTTTTCACACTATTTTTGCAAGTTTTCTGTAAGTCTGAAAATATTTCAAAATTTTACAAAGTTTTCAATAGGTAATTGTCACCTTAAACTCTAATACCCTGTTCTGCAGCCTAGAGATAGAAAATGATGTGTCCCTTGTTGAGAATGAAGGTTCAGCTTGGTCATTGCCCATGACCTCTGGTGTTGCAGTCTCCAAAGGCAGGAAGGGAAGTCAGCCAAAGTCCCAAGTGCCCACAGGGATCATGGCTGGATTTGCTTACTCCACTATGAGACAGCACACCCCTCGGGTTGAGGCCATATTTAGATGAGCATTGTTATTCTGTTTAAACTGCTCTTTCCATCTGGAGTCAGAGGCTGCTAATGAAGAGCCCACCCCTCCCACCTCCCCCTCTTTAGCTGCATCTCATTTCCAGGCTACACCCTATCTTATTTATATATGTGTATGCTGCTGCTGCTAAGTCGCTTCAGTCGTGTCCAACTCTGTGCAACCCCAGAGACAGCAGCCCACCAGGCTCCCCCATCCCTGGGATTCTCCAGGCAAGAATACTGGAGTGGGTTGCCATTTCCTTCTCCAATGCATGAAAGTGAAAAGTGAAAGTGAAGTTACTCAGTTGTGTCCGACTCCAAGCGACCCCATGGACTGCAGCCCACCAGGCTCCTCCATCCATCCATGGGATTTTCCAGGCAAGAGTACTGGAGTGGGGTGCCATTGCCTTCTCCATATATGTGTGTGTGTGTGTATATATATATATATATATCCCCAGGAATTGTTCTTAGGTCTTCTCTTGAGTCAATACCCTAGTTTCTCCAACAACATCATGAGCTGCTCTGGGTTAAGAACCCCAGTTTCTTCTCTGTGCACGTATAATGGAGTGGCTAGGAGGTCAAGCCCTGGAAATACTGCCTGTTGCATGTCTAACGAGTTGCAGGAACTTGGTGCTATTAGGGAACCAGGTTTGTGCCTCAATTTTCTCGACTGTTAAATGGGGAGAAAAATAGAAAACCTGGTAGAGTTTAAATTAATTAATTTAATTAGAGTTTAATTAAGCTGGTACAACAATGGCAGCTATTAATACCTTAATTAAAGTTAGTATTCGTTCATCCATCTATAGTTTTAGAGTTATTTCTTTCTGCCCTCCCCACCTGCATGAGCAGTGCTCCTAACTTCTGTGTTGGGAAGATGTGATTGATGTGTCCAGTCATTTGGGTGCTTCCTGCAGTCCTGTCTCTGGTTCTTGCTGTTTCTGCTGCATTGGTTCAACTCAGGTGCTTCCTAGGACTTTTCATGCTGTGTGGCCACCACAGTGAGTGTCTCTGTCCTGTGTCCATCCTGTCCTCTTCTACTGAACTCTCTTTTTGACTGTGTATTTTCAGTGAGCCATATACTATAGTAAAGGCTTTGTGTTACTTGATGTGTCTTATAAGAGCCCTGAGATGGAAACTGTAATTCTCATCACTTTAATTAAGGAAACTGAGGCTTGGAGGGGTTAACTTGACCAGGCCACTGGATTAAGAAGCAGCATGCTTTTGAAAAACCTCCATTCCTCCATGTCCCCAGGAATGAAATACTTTGAGTAGGGGAGAACCCAGAGTTCAGGCCATTCTTCTATTTTCCTTCTTTGCAAATCACAGAAGTTGAGGCGACCCAAACAGATGAGACTTAGCGTTTGTCATATGCCAGGGTCTGTGCTGGTGCTGGGATATAAATGTAGAAAATACAGTGTTTGGTCAGTGACCTCAAAGTCCTACTTCACTTATCTTTCAGTGTACAACAAAATGCCCTGAAACTTAGTGGCTTAAAATATGATTTCCTGTTTCTAATGACTCTATGTTTCCAGGGCTGCACGTGACAGCTCTCCTGCTCCACGTGATGCTGAGTCCCTCCTGAGGCTGCATATAGCTGAGAACTTGTCTTGGGGGGTCCACAGTGGCCTCACTCCCACGGCCAATGGTGGTGCTGGCTGTTGGCTGGGGGGGTCTCTGTTTTCCTCCTGTGGCTTTTCATGTTCCAAGGGCTCTCACCAGGGGATCTTTCCAGGAAGACAACCTGGACTTCTTTATGTGATTGGTGGCCGCCAAGAGTACAAAACAGAAGCTACATGCCTCATGAAGCCTTGTTGTAGAAGTCACAGCATTACTTCTGCATCTTTCTGTGGCCCAAAAGCAAGCTACAGGCCCAGCCACAGGGGTGACAGAAGATCGCCCCCTCTTGATGTGAGGACAGGCATAGAAGCACGGGGATGGGAGGGTGGTTGCAGCCACTTTGAAAGCAATCTACCACGCTTTTCTGTGCATATGGCTCAGACACACAGGAAAATAGGGTTTAAGAGCTGGAAGGCTGCTTAACCATCATCTGATTTAGCCTCTAATAGCACAAGCTGGAATCAAGATTGCCCAGAGAAATATCAGTACCCTCAGACATGCCACTCTAATGGCAGAAAGTGAAGAGGAACTAAAGAGCTTCTTGATGAGGGCTAGAGAGGAGAGTGAAAAGCCTGGCTTAAAACTCAACATCCAAAAAACTAAGATCACGGCATCCAGTCCCATCACTTCATGGCAAATGGATGGGGGAAAAGTGGAAACAATGGCAGATTTTATTTTCTTGGGCCCCCAAATCACTGTGGATGTTGACTGCAACCATGAAATTCAAAGATGCTTGCTTCTTGGAAGGAAAGCTATGACAAATATAGACAGCATATTAAAAAGCAGAGACATCACTTTGCCAACAAAGATCTGTAGAGTCAAAGCTGTAGTTTTTCCAGTACTATGGATGTGAGAGTTGGATCATAAAGAAGGCTGAGTGCTGAAGAATTGATGCTTTTGAACTGTGGTGTTGGAGAAGACTCTTGAGAATCCCTGGGACAGCAAGATCAAACTAGTCAATCCTAAAAGAAATCAACCCTGAATATTCATTGGAAAGACTGGTGCTGAAGCTGAAGCTCCAATACTTTTGGCCACCTGATGCAAAGAGCTGACTCATTAGAAAAGACCCTCGTGCTGGGAAAGTTTGAGGGCAAAAGGAGAAAGGAGAGGCAGAGGATGATGGTTAGATAATATCACCGACTCAATAGACATGAGTTGGAGCAAATTCCGTGAGATGGTGAATGAGAGGGAAGCTTGGCATACTGCAGTCAGTGGGGTCACAAAGACTCAGACACAACTTAGCACCTAAAAAACAATAATCACAGATGCAGGAACTACAACCTGGGAAGTCAAGCTACTTGGCCTCGGCCAGCACAGTCAGTGGAGCAGCCAGGCTGGATCCAGCTCGTCTGGTTGGCACCATTACTTGCATATGCAGATGTGTGCTTTGCTTTGCTTCCTGCAGAGGATGTCTCTGCCAAGTTCCTGTCTCAAGACTGCCCCTGTTAAGTTTGGAGACCGCAAGAGTATAGAAGAAGGGAGGGACCTGTTTTTCTTACTTCCGTTTCTGTGCCTGATACCTGCCTTCCTGTTCCTGGGCTGCACACTGGGGTGTTCAATTAGTGCTTTGGCCTTGCTGACCAACACTCACCAGGGATAGCTTCTTCATCACTCTTCTTTCATTTGGGAAAATGAAGCAATGCAGGGTGTTACCACATGCATAAAAAGTGGCTGCCCAACCCCCACCACATGTTATAAAATGAAAACCAATATTTACATAATGTTTTAGGGTAATCTATTATACTACAGGGCTTCCCTGGTGGCCTAGATGGTAAAGCATCTGCCCGCAATGCAGGAGACCTGGGTTTGATCCCAGGGTTGGAAAAATCCCCTGGAGAAGGAAATGGCTACCCATTTTAGTACTCTTGCTTGGAAAATTATACTACAGTGCATTTTTCTAAAATCCACAATTACTACAGTATGAAATGTGTAGCTTGTTTTGAAATAGAGTAGGTGAGCCATAAATTATTAATTTCTCTCAATATAACAAACCTGAAAATAATTAAGATCTTATATTCCCCTGATCATTATGATGCTGCTTTGGATATTTCCAGCCTTAGATGTTTATTTTGCATTAAAGATGGTATTTGTTATCAAGTACAGTTCTGGGATTCTCCCCCTCAAAATCCTCATGGGGGTGCTTGACTCTTATTGAGAGTTAAATAAGAAGTACAATTCTTAGACTTATGACTCCTTGAAGACCACGGGTTTCCAAAGAAGAATGGTAGAGATGCTGTCTAGAGAAAAATGCTCACCTGATTCCTGTGGTATTTAGTATAGATTGAATGAAACCTTTTTCTCTTCATTCTAAAGTATTTACCATTTTTATAGTTTAAATAAATAATATTTATTATAAAAATGTACAAAAGACAGAAGCACACAAAGGAGAAAATAAATATATCCCCTTAACCGCACCTTATAGTCACACTGCTGTTAACATTTTTAGTGTATGCTCTTCCTATCAGAGAGATAGACAATAGACACTAATATATAGATTGCCATGAGGGAGAAGATGTGGCTACACATATAGAATTTTCTTTTCAAAAAATGCAATCATACAATAAGTTTGCAACTAGATTTTTGTGTGTTTTCTCTTGCCTACATGTAGCAAGAACATTTTTCCACATTTACCACCCAGAGAAATAAATCTCTCTTGTTTTGACAGGACAGTGATACTGAAGCCCTGGCCAGGTGTTTGGAGCACGTGCTGGGCTGCACCACTCTAGGTGAGTAAGTCTCTTCAGATTCCAAAATATACTGATACCTACTGAATCTACTGGACTATCCAACAAGTAGAAAGCTTAGATATTTTAGTCTAATCTCCTCATTTGACAGATGAGACAGGCCAACAGAGGTTGAATGTCTGGCCCACGGGCCAGGAAATGCAAAGAAGAATTGTTTATCCTTGTTCAGTGACCCTGGGTGTCCAAGGATGAAATCGTTAAATTCAGTGGTCCACTGTGATCCAGTGGTGGTCTAGGAGGATGCAATAATAGGTTTTACAGGTTTTCTGGGAGAGGAATCTTTCTACCTCACCGGTCCTGTAGAAACACTACATTCATTCAAGCTGAAAATATCATCATTCTGAAGGTCAGCCAGTTACTGGAAGAGATTTGGTCGGAAAAACAGAGCTAAAATTTCTTTAGCATTGTTGGTCCTGATGAATGGGATTGCTGTGCTTCAAAGATAAAACCCTATTTCTTATTTTCTTCCTTTTTTAACCCAACAAACCCAACCGGGATCCCTTCCAGCACTGATAATAATTGTCACCCGACAGAAATAGAATATCAGAGGATACAGTCTGTCATCTGCAGGTTTTGCTTCCCCAGATGGAACGTGCCCTGGATGGAAGCACCTTCAGCCCTGAGGGCCGCCTGTATTCACTGTACCAGCCTTTGTGTGCAGGGGCTTGAGGGGCCCCAAGTTTTGGTATTCACGAGGGCTCAGTCCCTCAGGGATGCCAAGGGATAATTTTTATAGGTCCTGGGTGAAAAGGGGTGAGATCTTTTTTCTTTGAAATTTGATGGTGAATTTTTATTTTAAATTTTTTAATTGTGTGACCAAAAGCAGTCCCTTCAAAGGGAATCACAGGAATAAAGATGAAGTTTTCATGTGTGCCAGCATTCACCAATATTTTGTTAGGCGTGTATGCACAATTTATAGCCTTTTTCTAGCTTCTTCCACATCTGTATGTGAGAAGCCTCACTCATAACACAGCTCCCTGGATTTTTCTCCTGGTCATCATCCTGTGACCTGTTTAGTTGTCCAACAGTAACACTATGAGGTGCATTTATCCCAAGTTTCAAATTAGCAGACCAGGTAGGCTGTCCTTTGGCGAAGCACTGTCTGTCTCTGTGGACCTCAGTTAGACTAGCTCATTAATTTTCAAATTGGGTTCCTTGGGGATCTGCAGAAGCTAGCAAGGAGGGGGGACCCTGAGAAGCACAGGGACAGAAGCCCTGTCTAACATAGACCTTGGTACAAAAGAGGCCCTTAACAAATATTTTTAAATATTTTAAGAGAAATTAGATGCAGACTCTGCTCCTTTCCCAGCTTCAACCAAAATAGTTTCACTCTTATCTGTTTTATAAATTAGATTTCAACATAAGATTGTGTCTTAAAAAAAGATTCCACTGCAAAAAAATAAAATGCTGGATTGGATAGATGATATCTAAATTTCCTTCAAGACCGTATGATTTTATAAGTGAGCATTAGGACTTGGAATAAAAATACACATTCATCTCTGCCAGGAGTGCCACCGAAGTGACAACGATGGAATAAATCTGATATAAACCTTCAGAAACAAAGGGAACCAGAGAAGAGGTGGGAGCAGATGAGGGCTCTTAGTGACTTTGAGAAGACAGAAAGCAGATGGGTGAGTGGTGAGTGATTTAGGAACAGGGAAAGGTGAAAGCTAAACTCCTAAGTGTGTGTAGGAAGGCGAAAAGGGAGGAATGGCCTGCCAGACACAGATATGAGGGGCAGCAAGCCTCAGAAACACCTGTCTGGGGAGGCGCTCATTGCAGATGAGAGTATGATGGCTTTCTGGATTCCAGGAGCTTCTTTGCCATTACACAGGAGCCATGAAGACATCCCCTCATGTGGGCTCACTGGGCATGAGCGTGCTCAGGTAGGCAGTAATTGCTTTGCTCTAACTGCACTTTGGGAGATTTGTCAACCACAGTCACAGTTAGAGCTTATTAACCATCATGGTTTTTCATATATGTCTGAATGTTAACAGGATCCAAGGGGCAATAGAAGCTTCAGTATGTCAGAGTATAAGCCCTGACACTTAAACAGGAACCCTCCATGACTGACACTGAATGCAATTGGGCAGTAGTTCTATAGTTTTCAACTACCGCACAATTGCACTCATCTCACACACTAGCAAAGTAATGCTCAAAGTTCTCCAAGCCAGGCTTCAACAGTACATCAACTAAGAACTTCCAGACATTCAAGCTGGATTTAGAAAAGGCAGAGGAACCAGAGATTAAGTTGCCAACATCCGTTGGATCATAGAGAAAGCAAGAGAGTTCCAGAAAACATCTAATTCTGCTTTATTGACTACGCCAAAGTCTTTGTGTGAATCACAGAAAACTGTGGAAAATTCTACAAGAGATGGGAATATCAGACCACCTGATGTGCCTCTTGAGAAATCAGTATGCAGGTCAGTAAGCAACAGTTAGAACCAGACTTGAAACAATGGACTGGTTCCAAATTGGGGAAAGAAGTATGTCAAGGCTGTATATTGTCACCCTGCTTATTTAACTTATATGCAGAGTACATCATGCGAAATGCCAGACTGGATGAAGCACAAGTTGGGATCAAGACTTATTGGAGAAATATCAATAACCTCAGATATGCAGATGACACCATCCTTTATGGCAGAAAGTGAAGAGAAACTGAAGAGCCTCTTGATTAAAGTGAAATAAAAGAGTGAAAAAGCTGGCTTAAAATTCAACATTCAAAAAATGAAGATCATGGCATCTGGTCCCATCACTTCATTGCAAATAGATGGGAAAACAATGGAAACAGTGAGAAACTTTTTCTTGGGCTTCAAAATCACTGCAGATGGTGACTACAGCCATGAAATTAAAAGACGCTTGCTCCTTGGAAGAAAAGTTATGACCAAGCTAGACAGCACATTAAAAAGCAGAGACATTACTTTGCCGACAAAGGTCCGTCTAGTCAAAGCTGTGGTTTTTCCACTGGTCATGTATGGATGTGAGAGTAGGACCATAATGAAACCTGAGCACTGAAGAACTGATGCTTTTGAACTGTGGTGTTGGAGAAGACTCTTGAGAGTCCCTTGGACTGCAAGGAGATCCAACCAGTCAATCCTAAAGGAAATCAGTCCTGAATATTCATTGGAAGGACTGATGCTGAAGCTGAAGCTCCAATACTTTGGCCACCTGATGAAAAGAACTAACTCATTGGAAAATACCTTGATGCTTGGAAAGATTGAAGGCCGGAGGAGAAAGGGATGACAGAGGATGAGATGGTTGGATGGCATCACTGACTCGATGGACATCAGTTAGAGCAAGCTCCGGGAATTGGTGATGGACAGGAAGGCCTGGCGCACTGCAGTCCATGGGGTCACAAAGTTGGACACGACTGAGTGACTGAACTGAACTGATGATCAACACACTTCACTCACAGGCAGCATCAGCCTGTGCAATGGCCATATCCAGTTGTCCATTGAGCATGCCAGGTCTTAATTATCTTCCACAAACATTTTCAAGAGCTTCTGCCAACCCTGGACAAGAGAGGAGGGACAACAGATGCAAATATCCTTCTGGTTCTTTGGACCGAGTATGTTGTAACTGTTGCCCTGAAGATGCTGCTGGCAGCGGTTTACCCCAGGCTGCTTGATTTCCATGTGAAACAGGGCCAGGGATGCCTCCCGTTCCTGTGTCCCTGGAGAGTGGAGAGGGTGGATAAGAAAACATTGTGGAGCTTCAAGGGATCCCCAATTAGAAGGTGGCTTTTTGAATTTCAGGTTCAGTATCTGAGTCTCCTGAACATATCAAGGTCAGGTTACAGCCTTTAAACCGGTAGTTCTCACACTTAAACAGGCATCGGAATCACTTAAAGGCCTTGGGAAGATGCAGATGCACTGTGTGCCTTAGAATTTGTTTCTAACAAGTTCCCAGGTGATGCTGATATTCTGGATCCAGACCATACTTTGAGAGCCATGGATTTAATGCCCTTAAGCCCTGAGATTCTTATCCTGCACATCCACCCTAATTTATAATTCAAACAAAATGCTACTAAAACTAAAAATATATATATTTCTTTATATATATATATTTCTTAAAATTATAGAGAACTTTATTATAAGCCCAAATGAAAATAGCTTCTTCTAGGAATTTTATTCTTTTTATAGTTATGTCAGTGTCTGCTGGGCTATCTGGCACTGTATACAAGAGTTACTGAGCTTTGTTAGAACCAATATTGTATTTTTTCGTCATCCTCAGCATCTGTGTCAGACATTTAGGTGGGTTAGGGGCACTGTATGAAGATTCAGATGTTGAAACCTATTTGCAACATGGTCCCAGCCACCAAGTGTGGTCCTGGATAGACCAGCACAAAGCTTGGTAATCGTGTCACCCACTTGGTGCTTCTTTTATGCATGGAGGACATATCCTCCCAAATGGAGGCACTTCATTTCTGAAGCCCTAAATTCCCCTCAAAGTTCCCCATGGAGTACAAGAAGGCAAGGCCAGTCATGAACAGAATGCTAAGGGATCCTAGATAGAATTAGGTGAGGAAAGGAGAACAAAACACCTTTTAAGGGAATAGGAAAGGCCAGAAATGCCTGGGGTGTCTGGGGGACAGCCAGAGATGCAGGCAACAGCCATTTCACTGAAGGCAGATGCTTCAAAACATGCAGCTTTGATGGTTGAAATGTGCTACCTATCTCCCCACCCCTCCTTTCTTCCCTATTATGTTTATAACACACATATGATTAGCCAGGTATCACAGAGTGATGGAGAAAACAAGGTCCCTCCCTTGATGAGCTCCCAGTCTAGTCAGGGAGCAGGTAATTACAGGGCATTGTGAGGAGGATAACACATACTGGGAACAAGGGAGATGGTTAGGAGGGGTCCACTCTGGATATGCAGCTGGAGCAAAGCTCTACAGAGGAGGCGAAGGCTTATGATTGCCTGGGTCCATGAGGACCAGGACAAGATCTTATTCACACCAGTGTTTTCAGAGTCTGGCACATAGCCTGGCACACAGTAATTTTCAAGAGTCATTCGATGAATGAATGGAAAGGTAAGTGGAGTAGCCAAGTGGTCAGAAAGAGGAATTGTTCCCTACAAAGGATCAAGCAGTAGAGGGCTCAGAAATATGAAACAACTGGGTGTATCCATGGAACTCTCAAGAAGGCTGGTGCTGCTTCAGTGTAAGGTATGAGGAAGGGATCAGCAAATCTGGATGTACAGGACCAAGCCCATGGGGAACCTTGGTGCCAGGTTAAGGACCTTGAACTTTATTGTGTGGACTAGGGTACCACTGGTTCTTAAGCATGGTCAGAAAACAATCAGCTTTAACAAACAATAAGGAGGATGTTTTGAAAGAAGTGACTTGAGATGGGGGACTGATTATGGGCTGTCATTCCGCAGACAACACATGGTGTTGCTATAGTAACTGTTCAGGCCCATCACTAGCCAGTAAAGGCCAAAGATGACCTCTGTTTTCCTTTAAAAAGAAAATTCTGTCTCTGTGTTTCTTAGTAACCAGATTAGGAACCAAGGCAACAAATGAAGTTTAGCCCTTTTAACGACTGGGAAATTAGCTGTACTTGTATAGAGAAGTCATCAGCAGAATGATACAAGTCGGGTGAACTATTTATAAAAAGGCTTGTTTTGTACCTCCAAGCAGGATGTTGTCACAGAAGTCATTAGAACGCAAGAGATGCTTCCAAACCTCACTGTCCATTATGATTTCTTTAGTGTGTTAACATGTCTGATCAGTTTGGCTTTTTGAAATTTGTTACCCTTCAGCTCTTCCATTGAATGCTGGTAATTACTGTTTAATCTCCATTAAACAATATGACTGATAGAGACCAGAGAAGACATCAGGGCTTTGGAATCCCTTCAAAACTTCCTTTGCTTAAGCTCTTCATACTCTAAGCTGTTAAATGTAGGGATGACTGACAGCCATTTAACCTTTCACTATTGAGCTTTTCACCTTGACAGAAAAGAATTTCATGTAATAATTAGAGTGATTTCAACATAGTGTCTTATCTTTGGTTACTGACACTTTGAAACCACTGCATCCAGAGGAGAGGAGGGATATTTTGGATTAAAAACCACTTGGATCATTTTGCTGTGCATGCGCAAAACTTGCCACTATCCCTTCTGTCTTTATAGATTTATATCTGATAAAAATTTAATAGTTTCTAGAAGTTCTTTGAAACTTGAAAGATTAAAATAGATTCAGAATTAGTGGTGATTTACAGAGAACCTGCTATATGTCTGCTACCATGCCAGGCACATTCATTTGACAGGTGTGTGGTGATGGGAAGGAGGTAGAGAAAGGCTTTGTAATTTAAATACATTCCTAAAACAGTACTATTAATCACTCTTAGTAGCATCTTCTTAGCAAAGAACTTTCTGTATTTTCCTATTGTCTACAAAAAAGTTCCAGGAATCAAGTTTACCTAGCTAAGAAAGAAACTCAGCAGTCGTTTATTCCTTTATTACTTGCACATTAGGATTTCATCAAAGTTTATATACTTTGTAGAGGAATGTAGTAGATGGCAATGGTGTGTTAGGCCTGGATCCTGCCATTAAAGGCTTAAGATTTCAGAGAAGAACCAAGACAAGGGCCTAAATAACTATGTAACAAGAGAATTAGGATTCAGAAAGTGGGGGGATGGCTTTCAGTTGGGGGATGGAGCCACCAAGGATGTTTCAAGGAGAAGGCAGCATCTGAGACTGTTCATGATGTGAGGATAGATGTGGCCATGAAAAGATGGAGAGGAAGGCCCTGCAGGTGGAAAGGACAGGACAGGGAGAAACAGATCTAGGAACAGGGAGAAGGAACAGGCTGACTGAGAATGGTGAGCAATTCAGATCATCACACTAGTGAATATGGCATGAACTGTCTTGGTAGCTACTTTTTATTATTTTTCCTAAACAAAGTCTTTTCTTTGTAAAAGGTATTTATTAGGATCTTTAATATCCCATGCTCTTTTGTGTGGAAATAGTCACTGCCGTTGCACTTGACTTAGTGTTCAATGTATTAAGCTGAATTATTATAAAAATATCAATACCCCCTTTTTTATCATATGTGTAGCAAAATTTCCCAAGTCTGTTTTATGTCTATTAATTCTGTTTATTGTCTCTTTTGGATTTTTGTTGGGGGAATTTTTTGTTTTTTAAGTAGGCAAAGGTTACTTGACTTTTATATATTAATAGCTGTTCTGGTTTTTTTTTTAAAGTTTTTCAGCTTAATTTTTTCAAAAATTGTTGGTGTACAATTGACCAAAACAGTATAAGTATAATCTAAAAGTTTTTCAGGTGTACAACATAGTGATTCAGTATTTTTATTTATTCCCTCCTTTTTTTATTGAAGTATAGTTGATTTACAATGTTATGTTAATTTCAGGTGCACAGAACAGTGATTTAGATTTCAAATTCTTTTCTTGTAGGCTATATTGAGTATAGTTCTCAGTGCTATTCAGTAGGTCCTTGTTGGTTATCTATTTTATATATAGTAGTGTGTATGCATTAATCTCAAATTCCTAATTCATTCCTCCTCCACTGTTTTTTAAGAGTGTTTTCTGTATAGCCTCCTAAATTTCATTCTATAATTGCTATTGTCTTATTTTACACACTTGAGGTTTTTACACCAATAAAATCTATTTTTTCAATTTAAATTATTTTTTGTATTCCAACTCCTGGATGTTATTTATTTCTGCCTCTGTTTTTGGCCTACTGATCTAGCTTCTTAATCCTCTATCAGTACTAGAGTGTTCTCATTACACTGCCTTTATGGAATGTTTTAATGTCTGATAAGACATTCATCTTCTAATTTTCATATTTTTTCAAATATTCCTATCCTCTGACATGCGTTTTCTCACATGAATTTTTTCAATTCTTTTTTAATAAAAAAAATTAAGATTTTTTATCCATCTCCAAAGGACATCTACAAAATGTAGATGTCTATTAAGGTCTTTACAAAAACTTAGCAACATAGTTCTATAGCAAACATGAAACAGAAACATTCTCATATATTAGTTTCTTATCCTGACCCTCTGTAAAAACTTGGTGCTTAAACTGTGGCTGCATTAACAACTACTCAGAAACACACTGGCAGAAAACAGCAATAGTCCTCTGTACCTCTCGTGGTTTCTGTGGATCGTGAATCCAGGGGCCACTTGGCTGTGGAGTGCTGGTTCAGGGTCTTCCTCGAGGTTGTAGTCAGATGTCCTTAGGACAGCGATCATGGGAAGACTTGACTGGAGCTGGAGGACACCTCTTGGCAACTCACTCACTCACTCACTAGCACTGCAAGTTGCCTGGGGCCTCAGCTCCCCTCCACATGCGGCTCCTTAGGGCAGCTTGAACATCCTCAAGGCTACAAATGATGGTCATGGAGCGTGGCTGCCAGGCTGCCCCTGGCTGGAGCCCCACCCCTGTCTGCATGGCCTCCTCAAGCTCCACTCCTCCATGCAACTTCTGATAGTAAGTCTGGGGAGCACCTCAGAGGCTGGCCGTGTGCCTGCTCCCTGATGGCGCGGAGGCTGGGAAGTGACCTTCTGGCATTTAATGCTGCTTTTGTGGGTGCTGGACTCTGTCTCATGAAGAAGAGGATTCTCCTACACAGGAAGGGGGAATGTAAAGTCTAGAATAATAATGACTGTGTACTGCAGTAACGATAAGGCTAGACCTTAAAAGTGCCTAGATATGTGGAGGAGAGATGGCCTGGGCAGTGTCCTGTGGATACAGCCCCTTTTTTGTCTTTCACAGGAGTAGGTGATCAGCAACGGGGGGAGACGGGGTATTCTTCAGTTCTTTTCTGTGCTGCTGACTGCAGAAGAAGCTGTTTGCTTCGGCAGCAGTTGTCAGGATTGATGCTGTATGGAAAGGTAAGAAGCTGTCCCGCGTGCTCTCCTGAATAGACGCCAATAGCAGTGCCAGCTGGAGATAGACTCCATGAAATGCCTACCTGCAGAAGCAGAAAACTTGGTCCTGAATCTGCTCAGCTGAGTCTCCAGCTGAGACTTGAATTCCACACCATCAGCTTAGAAAGGGTGAAAGGGACACGGTCTCTTGTCATCCGTCTTGGCCCCAGAAGAGGCTCAGTGATGCTCCTGGGTGTGTGTGCAGGCGGCACAGATGGCCATCGAAGTGCCTTCCAGAGAGAGGTGGGTGTTAGAGGCCCAGTGAATGACAAGTCATCCTGGCCATTTGAACTTTAGTCGCAGCTCATTCTCAAGGGGGCAGTGTCAAGCTATTGTATCAACACTGATTATGCACCAGGCCAGTTGCTTTTTGAGGCCACTCTGGTTGGGTCAATAAAGCTGTGTCACTGACAGAAGACTGTCCACCCATTTTTCAGGGTAGAGGATTTCTTATCCAGTTCATTTAAAAGTTCTGTTAGTCTATTTATGTGAAAAGTTGGAAATATAAGCCTGCGTTACAAATGATGACACATCTATCAAGTATTTTCTGACATGAACCATCATAGGGCTCACAGAGCAATATCAGACACACTTCATGTTTTCAGGGAACTTCTGGGTTTATCGTTATCTCTAGACCAAATAACAAGAACTCCAGGCAGGAAGTGATGAACTCCGCATGAGAACCTGATCGCTGGGTACCACCCCTAGAGATTCTGATTCAACAGGCATGTGTGGGCCCCAGAAATCTGCATCTCTAACATTTTCCCACATGATACTGATACTGCTGGTTCAGAGACTTTGAGAACCACTGGGCTCTCACTTCCAGCTAAGGCTTTATAAAGAAAATGCTTATATTCGATTTTTAGATTTTCATAAATTGAATGAAGTTTTTACTAAAGGTGCCTCACATTGCATCTTTAATGTATTTGTGACCCTCTTGAAAACAGTGTTAATTACAACCTAGAATAAGTTTGGCTTTCAACATCTAGGTTAAACTAACCTGAAAGATTAAAATATTTTTTGACCCAGCAAGTCTGTGTCTAGGGATTTATCTTAAAGGAATAATCAGAATTGTGTGTAAAGAGAAATATATACAAAGATTCTCAGGGCAGTGTGGTTTACAATAGTAAAAACTGAGAATCAAAATAAATGCCTAGCAGTAAGGGCTAATATGTCTTCTAGAATAAAGAAGTTCTTCTCAGTTTATTAAAAATGATGATGTAGTTACATATTCATTGGCATGAGAGTGTTAAGAAATAAACTATAGTTGATACATACACACGCACACACAAGAAATACCACAGTGATACTAATGTTTCTCTGAGGGACTTTTCCCTTCCGTGTTTTCTAATTTATCCACAATGACCATGGATGACCTCTGTGATTCTTTTCTGTTGAAAGAAGAGGGGAGTGCTGATGTACTTACCTTAAACATTTGAGTCAGTTTGAAAGCCAGCTCAATCTTCTGTTACAGAAAAACAGATTTTGTTTCTAAAGCTGATTCTCCATGTAAGCACCCCAGAATAATGAAACTCCCAAACGCTGGCTACTGTCTCCTCAAGGTAAGCACAGCTGAAAAAGTTAGGGTCTGGCCTCCACAAACCTCTTACCCTGATGGCACATTTAATTGCTCTGCCTCAATCCTAAAATAGACACTCCCTCTTTTATTTATTTATTTTTTAAGTTGAAAGGTACTATTCTTAGAGGCCTCTTCTGATGTATTCAAAAGAAAATGACCATTTGCAAACCCCTGAACTCCTGTTGTTTTTAATCTTCCATGCAATTCTGTTGAATATTTGTTGTGTGAAATAACTATGTAATAAAAATAGAAAGTTTATTTCCTCTCTTCTGGTATTTATCATCTCCCCTGTGAGTAGCAGTTTTCCTCTCCAAGCTGGCCCACTTTTTTTCCAATTAATTAATTTTGGTAGAGGTGGTGGGATGCTATTTATTTATTGAGAAACTGCCCTGTGCAAAGCAGTGGGGTGAGGACCCTGGGGGCCAGGGAGGCAGCATACATGTACTGACAGCAACATACTTTCATATAGATCATCACATTCAGGCTTTGCTAAAGCCCCAAAATGCAGATTTTTTTTTGTACAGGTGAGGAAACTGAGTCACAGAAGTTTTGTAACTGATCAAACATCATAGAGTCAGGACCCAGACCGCAGTTGCCTAAGGCAGCTCACGCACACATCCTAATGTGCCCGGGCTCCCTTGCTACTGGAAACATCTGGAGGTGGTTCTCTCTTGGGCCATCTTCTTCCCTTCCGCCTGTCTGCTTTCTTCTCCAGCCTCCTCCTGGGGTTTGGCTGGGACTCAGCTGCTGCTGCAGGGTTGGCAACAACTTCCTTAGCTGCTGACTTCTGCCCTGTTCCTATAGAAACAGTTCTCTGAGAGAGCTGGGGATGGTGATGGGGCTGGGGGAGGTTACACTGTCATTTTTATTATCACTCATCAAATACTCACTGTGTTGAGGGCTTCAAGACAACTACCTGCATGCCCCCTGTCCGCCAGCCCCCCTCCCCACATGTCATGGGTTCTTTGGGAAGAAGCCTCTGACATGGAGCTCGGTGGGAGGACATTATTCCGGATGGGCCTCCGTGGACAGGAAGGAAGGGAAGCAGGATAAGGCGGAGGAGAAGCTGCAAAGTGATGCAGGCCTGACAAGCCTTACTTGAACCCTTGTGGGGGTCAGAACTCAGGTTGTCTGTGCAAGACAAAATGATCAGGCTTTCTACCTCAACCATGATGAGTTGTTTCATGTCAGGGGCACATAGGAAGGGCATAACTCTGGGCATTGTGGCTTTGCCACTGAGGCCGCTTCTGCAGGGATGGCGGCTGCAATCTGTCTGTGTCCCCCACTCCCACCAGCTGGGTAACACGTCTTTCCTGGAAAGGAAATTTGGGCACTACAACTCCACCTCTGGGTTTTGGGATAACACAGTGAAGGCAGGGACCACCCTGCTTCAAAGATTCTTAGCCCATTGTATCGACACCCTGAGGTCCAGTATCATCATGGGAGATACTCAAGGAAAGGTGTCCACAAAGATGTCGGTCAGCTAAGCTTCTCAGTAAGTGGAACTGCTCTCACAGTGTCCTGGAGGAGAAAGAAATTGTGGGCCATGAAGCTGTACATTTGCAGTAATCTGGGCAGAGAAGTGTGTCTGTCAAGGACACCCTGAGTATTCTGTGGGCAAATGAGAGAAAGAGAGAGGTTGAAGGAGATGAGATGAGAAGTATTCTAAACATGCTGAGCACCAAGGACAGCGTCTGTGAGGATTCCTGACTAAGCAGTGTCCCAGGAACTTAAGGGAGAGCTCGTTTGCCAAAATATCCAACCCTGCGGTGCCTGCATCAGCTCATCACCCATGTGGTAGGTTGTTCTGCAGGAAGTGCAAATGCAGGTTTTTGTTTTATAATCAAGGTCATTCATCCAGCAACTGGAATGAATAAAGGGAAACTTTGGAAGAAATGAGAGAAGAATCTCTCCTGGTGAAATGTCAGGATCATCAAGCTGTCACTTCTGCAGGGAAAATAGCTTTGCTATTTAAGAGAGATCATAGAAGTAGGAGGGATCCTGACAATACTATCATGAGTGGTGCTGTGCATTCTTAAGAAACACAGCTTCTAGTTGCTTGATGTCTCTTCAGATCATTTTGTTTCATCTCATTGTCAAAACACTCCCGTGGGGTGGTATCAAGCCTCACCAGCCGACATTTCCCAGGTGGGGAGTGACTCCGGAATGATGGTGCTTGATGTTCAGTAAAGCCTGTAACTTTCATTGTTGGTCCAGACAGCCATCTGTCTCTTCATATTTGATCCCTTTGATTGCTCTTCATCTTTGTTGCTGTGTTACCTTCCCAATTAAAGTCTATAACCCTGGAGGTCTGGGGATATGTCTTACAGGTCATAGAATGTTTGAATTGAAAGAAGGCCCTTAGTCTAATGAAACACTTAAATATACAGTGAGGAAACTGAAGCCCAGGGAGATGACTGGAGGACCATGCTGCTTGTGATGTTAGAGACAGAATGATGACTGTGGTCCCCAAACCTGAAGCCTGGTACTTTGATTTTAATTCCTACCTATTGAACTTCTAAAATAAATACTTTACCTTATGGAACTTAAAAACTTGAGTAAATGAAACCCAAAGCGAGCAAAAGGGAGGAAATAGTAAAGGCTGCAGTGGAAATAAATGAAATAAAGAAGAGAAAAACAATAGAAGACATCAATGAGACCAAAAATTGTCCCTTTGAAAAGGTTTAAAACATTGGTCAATCTTTAAGAAAGACAGTTAAGAAATCAGGAATGGAAAAGGAGACATTGCTACCAACTTTAAAGAAATTACAAGGATAAATTACAAAGGGCAAAAAATTAGATAAATCAGATAAAAGAACAAATTTCTAGAAAGATGCAAATTACTGAAACTGACTCGAGAAAAAAATCTGAATAGGCGTATAACAAGTAAGTCAAATTAGTCATTTTAAAACTTTCAACAAAGAAAACACCAGGCCCACACTGCTTCACTCGTGAATTCCACTAAACATTCAAAGAGGAATTAATACCAGTTTCACAAACTCGTCTAAAAAACAGAATACAATAGAACATTGCCCAACTCATTCTGTGAGGCTCTTGTTTGATACTAAAACCAAAGACATCACAAGAAAAAATAACAAACTGGACCAATATTCATTATGGCTATATATGCAAAAATCATCAACAAAATATTAGCAAACCAACACAGCAATTTTAAAAAATAATGGATTTTAAGGATTATATAGAATGGCCAGTTGAGATTTATCTCGGGACTGCAAGGAGAGTTCTACATCAGAAAATCGGTTCATGTAATACATAGACTAAAGGACATAGACTAAAGGACAAAAACTATATGACCATCTCAATAGATGCAAGAAAGCATTTGACAAAATCTAACTCCCTTTCTTGATAAAAACAGTCACCAAAGTAGGAATACAAAGGAATTTCCTAAACCTGACAAAGGACCTCTGTAAAACTACCTACAGCAGCATTAGTCATAACACTCATTTTGTTTGTTCATTTATCTTTTGTTGTGGAAACAACCCAACTGTCCAACTGTTGAATGAATAACCATTGAATGAATATATATATATATATATACACATATATATATATATATACATACACACTGGAATATTATTCATCCATAAGAAAGGAGGTCCTGACACAGGCTACAATGTGAATGAGCTTGAAAACATGATGCTCAGTGAAATAAGCCAGGCATAAAAGGACACATATTGTGTGCCACTTCTATGAGTTATTTAGAACAGTAAAATTCACAGACACAGAAAGTACTTTAGATATCATCAAGGGATTAGGGAGGGGAGGAATAGCGAGTTATTGTTGAATGGTTACAGAGTTTCTGTTTGGAGTGATGAAAGAGTTTTGGAGATAGTAGTAATGGTAGCACATCATGAATGTACTAACACCGTTGAGTTGTACACTTAGAATAAGAAGTTCAAAAAAAGATGAACAGGACATAATCTCTGTGGTCAGGGAGTCAGTAACTAGTTGAAAAGGGCAGGGACGTGGAGAAGGAGTGAAGAGTCCTGGAAAGTAAAACATGGCAAGGAGCACCTTGGCTGACTCCCAGCACAGTGGTCACCATGAAGTGGGTATTCCCTCTGGGACTTTTAAACGTGGCTGAGCAGACTCTAGGCCTGGTGTCAAGCCCCAGCTGCATAGGGTATTCATTGTGGGAACTGAATATCTTACACCTTGATTTCCTCATTGAAAAAATGTACCTACCTCCTGGGAACCTCCCATGAGATGATGCCCAGGGCACGGCACTTATTCACCAAAAAAGGTTTAGTCATTATTGTCGGTGCTATTGTTGTCCTTGATGAATTGGAATGAATTTGCATAGAATTATTTGAGTTTTCTGTTTTGAGAAGAGCAGACTGAACTCAGGACAGCAAACACGGTATTCTGGTTTACTAAGGACAGCCAGAAAATGCTCCCTTCTGCAAAAGGGCCCAAAGGAATCATTGCACATTTGGCTCTTTGTTCTACTGAATGAGGGGCTTCCCAGGTGGCCCAGTGGTAAAGAATCTGCCTGCAATGTAGGAGACGTGTCGGGAAGATCCCCCGGAGGAGGAATGGCAACCCACTCCAGTATTCTTGCCTAGGAAATCCCATGGACAAAGGAGCCGGCAGGCTACAGTCCATGGGGTCACACAGAGTCAGACATGACTGAATGACTGACATTTTCACTTTCTTAAGTCCCTCCTCCAGAGCACACAGCCCAGGCAGGGAGTGGGTGGAAGAGGCAGGGCATGGATGCCAACTGATCTGCTGCTGCTCTCTGGCTGCAATCTCGAAGACCCCCTGGGTCTCAGCCACGTAGCACACCCCTCAGGACTTTTCTCAGAGTACACAGGACCAAGTACCTTCAGAACGTCCCACAGGAAGGATGGAGTGGTTGGAGTTTTCTCTAAAATCTACCCTCACTGTGCACATATCCTCTTTGAAAAAATCACTGTAGGTATAAACTCTGTTTGGTGGACATTCTTCAGTCTTAGAAACCCTGAAAGAAGAAGAGTGATGTCTAAGCCATGCTCCTTGTCAGGATCCACTGTTTTTAGAAAAAGCTGAAGATGAATCAAAGGTGAGGACCCATCAAAGGTAGATCAGAAAGGGACAGACTCAGGAGAGGCTGAGCCCCCAGGCTGTGGATCCCGGAGCCCTGGGAGAGGTGAGAGTATAGAGTTCCCGATCCGTGCTGCCATGAGAGCCTCCGACATGGTGTGGGCATCTCACATGTACATGCTGTGTGCAAGTGCATGAAAACGCTGTTGAAATTAACAAAGAAGAATAATTAAAAAAATCAACCTAGGGATTGAGGATTCATTGTTTTTTAAAAAACATCAAGACAGCAGACCTTTGGAACCAGAACTTTATGGGCATGCAACCAACACAGGGCTCCAGGCTCAGGAGGGGTTTTAATGAATTCCTAATAATTTTATTTTTGAATTTATGTTTTATGAATAAAGTCTGCTGAGACAGTGGGACA
Organism: Bubalus kerabau; assembly: GCF_029407905.1. Taxonomy (NCBI): domain Eukaryota; kingdom Metazoa; phylum Chordata; class Mammalia; order Artiodactyla; family Bovidae; genus Bubalus; species Bubalus kerabau. The sequence continues at coordinate 184,921,567 of NC_073625.1, read as the reverse complement.
TATGGCAGGGTCTTGAAGCCTCCTCTGGGGCCTCCTCCCTGGAGAGAGTCCTCTGAACAACACCTCCTCCTCAACACTGCCCTCCCCCACCACTGCCACCTCTGCTGGGGTCGGGGAAAGGGAGGCCAGACATGACTTCTGGAGGGCTGGAATCAGGGGGCCTTTGGGTCTTTGTGAAGGTTTTCACTCTTCTTGAGAATAGCTAGCCCAGTTCCCAAGGGAAGATGACATGAAATAAATATCCAGTAAAAAACACCAGGACAGGTCCCTATATAAATGGAGAAAAAGAAACCAGCTTTTCTCCTGCTTTTTAAACAAAGAGTCCTGCATTGTCAGATAGCACTGGACCCCACGAATTAATAGCTAGCTTGTCACATCTTCTACTCAAAATGTGGTCCCACGTCCAGCAGTACTGGTATCACCTGAGAGCATATTAGAAACATGTGGATAGGGCCTAGCAGAATCTCAGGCCCTACCCACACATACTAAGTCAGAATCTGCATTTTAACAGGATCCCTAGCTGATTCGAATCACACTTGAGTTTGAGAAGCAGTGGTCTAGAATATACTCCAAGACTCCGTGACCACCTATTAGAGGAAGCCTGTGACTCGGCCCAGTTGTTCTTTATTGTGGTTGCTGAACATGTTGTCCTTTTCTTAGATGTAAAACAACTACTATTCATGTTGGAAAGTGGAAGGAGAAAGGCTGGTGAATAGGAAACGCCGTGAAAAGAGTTGCTCTGAGCACCAAGCTTTGCCAAGACTGTTGCTTGAAATTCTCTTTGCCCCAACCTCTACTCTTGGGCTCAAGGCTTAGCATCTTTCCCCGTGATGCTGAGGGTCTTATTGAAGGGAGCAGTAACCAGATTAAAATAAGCTGCAGCTCTGGGGAAATTGCTCTGACCTTTCCTTGCATAAGCCCTAAGAATTGCCAGCTTGCTCCGGGTGAGACGGGAAACATAGCCTTCCTTTCTACCTTGGCAGAACTGGGTTTTGCGCTTGCATGTTACTTGGCATGGTGTGCTTGTTGTTTTTGTAACTTCTTAGGTTCTAGAAAAGATGGTTATAAAAAGCAACCAACATGAATATGAAGTGAACCGCTCTGCCTCCCCCATCACCCCCTCACAAGAGCCTTTTCTGGGAAGAAACAGCCGTTGGGAGAGGACGCTGCTGTGAAGCCATCTCTGGTAACAGAGACTGAGATGGGTTTCTCTCAGAGTTGGAGGGTGGCCTCCTGAGTGAGAGCAAAGGGAGCCATCAGGCCCTAGTACCTACCTGTGAAGTACTAGGCAGGACATGCAGTTTACTTAGCTAATTGTAATGCGCCCTTTACAAAGTTCTCACCAGTGACTCCGCATCTAGGGATGGAGCCTGAGCAAAGACCAGAGATTCTGACAAAGTGAAGCAAGATTATATTCATCTTGATGGTGGCTGTAAAAACACAAAGTTCAAAGTGGGGCTGTGTGCCCCCAGAGGAGTATACAAAGAAGGTGGGGGTAAAAAATAATAGAATTTGCATTTGGTCTTTTTAATTTAAAAATAGAGGGAAAAAGCTGTACTAATTTTGCTCCCACAAGATGGGAGTTGGCCCTCACTTCCTTGTTTGGTCCAAAAAGCAGACAGTCATGTGTGTTATGAGGGGAAAGCAGGAGTTGCACAAAATGGGTACCTGGTCTAACAAAGTCACTGGATGGATATAGTTCCTAAATGAATCTTAGGACTCAAGAGTTTTCTCCTGATGGGATGAGGCGCCTTGTGGGGGCTCTGAGGGATGAAGACACAGAGAGGACTCTGCCCACCCCCCTCAGGCCACATGAAGATCTGACTTTTGATGACCCAGCCCCTCAGTTAGGGGCAGCCTTAGCTTCTTAATGGAAGCAATGTTGTTCCAGTAGGTAGAGTATTTCTCCCTACCAGTTCTCACCTGTTCTGTAAGAGCCTCCAAGGTATATCAGTAAAAAAAAACTGTGGCTCTCAACAGATTTCCTAACTCTGCAGCTTTCATTAACAGCTCTTTACCTCCTGAACCTAACTTTGGCCTTCTGCTCCATCCTGCTGAAGTTCAAAACTTCAGATTACCCCCTGGTCAGCATCTTACCTTCCACTGCAAAAAAGCTAATGTTCAGATGTGAGGTTAAAATAAAGGGAAAACTAAACTTATTAGAAAAAATTCCTCAGGCATCAAAACAAATTCCATAGCTTCTGAAAGATAGTGGCCAAAGGCTATTGGTTTCCCCCTGTATAAAAAGGCCATCTTTAAAATAATGGTATTTATTTAAATAATCCTTCCTGAAAGAGGCTTTGTCCTGGAATTCCTTGTACATATTAAAACTGTAAATAATCTTGTCATTTGGAATAAATTCTTTAATAGACATGTCATAATTGAATTTATCTCTAATGAATGTGGCATTACCTTGTGGCAGAGGTGAAATAGCTTGTTTTCTGATTGTCCTTGACTGTTGCCTTGAAGTTGCTGAAGTGCTGATGGAGTCAGTAAGGACTGTGCATTGATTTTCAGACACAAGGACTGTCACCAGCTCAGCTCCAGACACACCCTCAGAACCAACAATTTTCAACAGTGCAATGGCCAGGACCAGGATGAAACACATGCGGGAGTAAGTAGCCTATGGCCCGTCCCCTCAGAGAGTGCAATGTGTGAGAACATATCAGTCATGTGATGCTGTCCTGTTTGGCTACCACAGAGACCACAGCCGTGCTTTTCTATTATAGAAGCAGCAATGAATGGAGTGTATGTAGCTCAGCTGAAGAGGCCTGAATCTGCATGGGAGGCACTAGCTCTGGTCTGAACATGTTTCCCCTCAAACTCATATGTTGAAATCCTAAGCCCAAAAGGAGATGGTATTAGTAGGTGGGGGTTTGGAGAGGTACTTAAATCATGAGGGTGGGGCCCTCAGGTGTGGTATTAGTGACATACTATAAAAGAGACTCCAGATTGATCCCAGCCCCTTCTGCCATGTGACATGGCCCTTAGCTGTGACCCAGAAGAGGGCCTCCACCAAAAGGGGGCCACATTGGCCCCTTGTTCTAGGACTTCCCAGCCTCCAGAACTGTGAGGAAAAAAAGTCTGTTGTTTGCAAGCCATGGAGCACATGCTACTTTGTTGTAGCAGACTAAACAAACTATGACAGCACCTGATATAAACTTCTCGGCAGGGAAGGGACCCAGCCTCCTAATCTAACTTCTCTGCAACTCATATCTCCAGATCAAGGGCGGGAAACTCTCTTTGTAAGGGCTACATGGTGAATATTTTAGGTTTCATGGGCCAGTTATCTCTGTTACCATTACAGCTCTGCTCTTGTAACACAAAAGCAGCTATGGACAATATGAATTACTGAGTATGGCTGTACTTTAGTAAAATATTGTTTTCAAACTGCAGTCTGAATTTGATATAATTTTTAGGTGTCACTAGGTATTATTCTTCCTTTGATTTTTTCCAACCATTTTTAAATGTTCAAACAATTCTTAACTCGCAAGATATACAGAAACAAACAGAAGGTTAGCTTTGGCCTGTGGGCTGTATGGTTTGTATACCACTCCTATAGATGTTCCAACTCAGAAACTTCTCTCTAAAATCTACTTCCTACATGGGTGCTGGTTGAATAGTTAGGAAGTTTGATAAAAATTATTTTCAGTTGATTTTCATTTATGTTGTTCTATAGTACAACACATTATCCCTCCAGGCTGATATTTGGAAACAAAGGAGAAAAAAAGTACTTAAAATTGTTTCCAAACCTCGAGCTGATAATATGTTTAGATGCCTGTTGTTTTTGAGTCTTACCTGTACCTGAGTGGTCACCTAGTAACACAGTTACCATGGCACCAAAGATTCCCAGGATCTGGAAGTGAGGGAATTTGGGTGAAACTTTCCCATCTGCCCTTCCTTCCACTCGTTCTTTCTGGGAGGAGATTATGGAGAAGGCTTGCTAATCTCCCAGTCAATAATCTTCAAAGGCAAGAAAAGCAACTCACTTATTTCACCCTTAAAATTTAATAACGTGGTGTTGTAGTCTTAGAGTTTTGATCTAAGACTTCATCACTTTTGCAGAGGACACAATATCTCATTTCCTAGCACATTATGAAATGCTTTAAATAATTAAAATAAAAGCAGTTTTGCCGCACAAAAAAAGTAACCAAGCTGCATTCCAGTGATTTTATTCCTGGTGTGTTGTTCACTTCTTTATGCTTGATTGAATTTGACCAAGTGCTTCCTGGCTCACTGATACAGTTTGAGCTACTCCCCCATGGATGGTACTGCTCCTCTGGCAGAATAATGTGTTATCCCCTTATATTCCACATCACAAAGCCCCACACCATTCCAGAACAGGCCAAGAGGAAATTGAGGCTGTAGAGTTAAGGATCTTCTGAGGATGTTTGTTTCCACAGCCAGAAAAAAATGGGAATTGTGGGTTCTTTCCCTACGTGGTAATGTACTGGCTGCATCCCCAACATGTGGACAGCAACTGTTGGAATTCAAAGAACAATAAATGACATTTGTCCCCAGGGAGATTATAATGTGGGGAAAGCACCGGACTTCAAACTGAAAAGCTAAATAACAGCACAGTGGTTATGTAATCAGAGGTGATGGTTAAGAAAAGTCCCCAACTGGGACCATAGCCATATGCCAAACAGAGCAGATGGTGAGAGTGTCAAGATGAGAAAGGGAATTTGAGGATGTCTCTGGGGGAAATAGGAACTTGGCCTCAGCCTTAACATAGACATAGGATTTGAAGGATAAAGAGAAGGAGGGAGCTGGAGCCCAGCAGACTTGGAGTCTGACTTTTAGTTCCACCAGGAGATGGCTTTCTGAGCTCAGGCAAGTGAGTTTTTTTCCAAGGTTCAGTTTTCTCATCTGCAAAATGGTCATCACATTATTGCCATAGCTGATTCCCTGGTAAGTGGACTCAGGGGTGGGGATTTTGTGCAGGAGGTAAGTGTAGGGTATCCTGGAGGCCAACACCTGTAGGAAGGAGGGCAAAGGAAGCAGATAGTCTCGGTGGAGATCTCCACTGCTTTGGCAGAGAGCTCTGAAGCTGGACCTGCCCTGCAGGGCTCCTCTGGGTAGAGGGGACAGGGCTAGGCCTATACAACCCAGGTTAACCAAGCACTGGATGTGGGCCACCCTGGAAAGGGACTAAGACAAGGTGTTATTCAGCCAAGGCAATCCCAGGAGGGGCTGACAGCTGAGGGCAGACCCTCAGGGACATCCCCAGCAGCCAGGGAGTGTGTGCTGGGCCTGCTGTGATGAGTCTGTAACTTAATGCATATAAAACTGATACATAAAAGAGGTTCTTAAAGAAAAATCAAGTATCTGGTACCAATCTCTAAAGGGTCAAAAAGATAGCTTTTTATTTCAAAGAATATAAGGAAGGGAACACAAAGAATGTATTATAGGGATACTAATTACATCAGGTGATTGTATTCTTTTTTTTATTTTTGAAAACTGTCAAGCCTAAGAAAAGTTGTAAGAATAGCACAATAAACCCCTATATCTGTTCATCTAGAGTCATCAATTATCATTTTGCCACAATTACATAATTTCTTTATGTCTATCTATACATGTAAAGTATTATTCTTATTATTACAGGGTAATTTGAGAATACGTTTTATTCACCATGATTCTTCACTTTTAAATATTTAAAAGTACAGCTCCTAAGAACAAGGACAGTCTTTTATATAATCACAGTAAATGGCTAAATTTAAGAAATTTCACATTGATATATTATTTGATACACCGATCCAGATCCAAATTTTACCAATTGCCCCAATAATGGCTTTTACAGCAGGTTTTTTTTTTTTTTTTTTTTTTTTCGATCCAGGATACAAACCAGGATCACAGATTTTCATGCCTTTTTGGTGTTATTTATTGTGGAACAAATCTTCAGTTACTTGTCATCTTTTATGATACTGACATTTTTGAAGAGTACAGTCAGTTTATTTGTCTGATATTTCCTTATAGTTAGATCCAAGTTACTAATTTTTTTTATGGTATCCTATATAAGTGATTCTATGTCCTGAATTTTTTAAAACTTAATTTTTGGAAGTTGTAGACATATATGAAAGTCATCAGAATAGTATAATTAATCCCAACAGACTCATCAACCAATTCAACAATCAACAGCTCAAGGCAAACCTTGCTTTGTCTCTACTACCATCTATTCTTCTGTGTTGCTTTTAAGAACATACCATCCAGGGCTTCCCTTGTGGCTCAGCTGGTAAAGAACGTACCATCCATCAGGGGCTTCCCAGGTGGCACACTGGTGGTAAAGAACCCACCTGCCAATGCAGTAGATGTGAGAGATGCAGTTTGATCCCTTTGATCCCTGGGTCGGGAAGATCCCCTGGAGGAGGACATGGAAACCCACTCCAGTATCCTTGCCTGGAGAATCCCATGGACAGGAGCCTGGCGGGCTATAGTCCATAGCATTGCAAAGAGTCAGACAGGACTGAAGCAACTTAGATGCATGCGTGTACGCACTATTCATCAGATATTTTCGTCTTTAATCTTTCGGTAACATGTGACTTTCAATAACATCTGAACTGAACTGAACATGTGGCTTTTAACTTACTCTCTGACATCTTCCCTTGGAAGCATTTCAAACTCAGGATGTTCAAACTGAACCCCTGGTTTCCTTAACAGCTGCTTCCTCCACAGCTTTCCCCATCTTCATGTAAGAAAGGTAGGACCTAGGTAAAAATGAACCTTTCTGTGTATATGACTTCGGGTACCAGGCCTCATCCTGTCCTACTGTGAGAGAGGGAAGCTCTGTAGGGAAGTGGGGAGGAACAAGTGATGATTGTTTGTCGTGCAGTGGGCTCAGTAAGCATTCATACACGCAGTGTCAGGCAAAGGGTAACCCTAGCATACCAGTCAGGAGGGAAGGCCTGAGCCTGGGGACAGCAACTGCTGGGATTTCTGTCCCTGTTTCTCATTATTAGCTTGTGTCCTTGGACAAGTTACCCAACCTCCTTGTGCCTGAGAATTCTCATCTGTAAAATGTGATGGTTCCCACCTTGTGGGGTTGCTCTGAGGGTTAGTTGGGGTTACCTATATATGAAATGCACTTAGGGTACTTTACAGCACAGAGTAAGTGCTCGATAAAAGTTAATGACTTAAAATAGACTCTGGATAGACGTGTGGTTGCTTCCTTCTGAAAATCCCTAAGCAAATATCTGAAGGTGTTGTCATGTGTTAGCCTGCTATGTTATGTTTTATACCTGTGGGCATCTGTGGGCAGAGAAGCTGTCAGTGAAGGCATTTATATAGCACTTTTTTTTTTTTTGCATGCACAAAGAAGTGTCAATTCATCGGGGAAATGTCAGGAAGTTGTTGAATATAAAAGCCAGCCATTTACCATCCTCCAACACTTAGCTTCCAGTAGAGGCCACTTCTTACTCCTGCTGGGAGACATCCACAAATGGAATGCCCTGCTGGGTCCTGGGAAGCACTCACTTTGAGCAATTGTTAGGTGATACCACTCAAAGTCATTGCAATATCTGGAGAATCACAAGGAATAAGTGTGGACTTCCTTTCTGGCTGAGTAATCTCAACTGACATTTGAAGAGCTGTTGCGATTCATACGTAGATGTATGTGCACATGTATAGACGGATGGATGGATAGATGGATGGGTGGATGGTTAGATGGAGGGATGGGTGGATAGATGGAGGGATGGGTGGGTGGCTGGCTGGCTGGCTGGGTGAATGGATGGGCCTCTATGGCTTTGTGGACCTCCTGAAATCTCTGCCTTCAGGACAGGAGTTTCTGGCTTTCTGTTAAGCTTTCTTCACAATCATCTCCTGCATTCAGTTCCACACCTGGCTCCAGGCTTCCACTGGAGACCAAAGCGGAGGACCTAGGGAATGACGGTGGGTCACCTTTCAGCAGTGAGTAAGTGACGCTATTGCTGAGGGACAGAGCTTATAACTCACACAGCCAAGGCAGTGGGTCACGCAAGGAGGCCTTGTTCAATCTGAGTGGCTGGTTCTTTTGGCCTTTATATATCAGGGGATCTCACAGTGCCCTTGGCTTTGCTACTTAAAGTGTGGCCAGCAGACCAGCAGCATGGGCATCACCAGGAAGCTTGTGAGAACTGCAGAATCAGAATCTGCATTTTAATAAGCTCTCTGGAGATTCATGTACATATTAAAATTTGAGAAGTACCTATTCAGGAGGATTCACCCTGGGAGAAGTTTACTAGCAGAATATGAGTTGGGTTCAATAAAAGCTAAGTATCATATAAAAATATATTTATATATGTATGCTTCTAGAGCCTCGATTTTTAGACTTTTTTGTTTACTCATTTTCTATTTATTTTATTAAGGAAGAGGTCATTTATATCTATTAATAGTAAAACTCACTCTATTTAGAGTATGATTCTATGAGATTTGACAAATGCATCACTTTTTTATTTGCATACAATAAAATCTACTTTTTTAATTACACAGTTCTATCAATTTTGATAAGTACGTATAGTTACATAAACATCAACACCATCAAGATTGAAAGATGGTTTTCTCACTTCTAAAACTTGCCTTGTGTTCTTCCTTTGTGTCTGTCTCTCCTGCTAACCTGCTCCTGGGAACCACATATCTGTTTTTTGTGCTCATGGTGTTGCCTTTTGCGGATATCACATAAGTGGATGCATCACTTAGCATCACAGACCCCACACCTAACTGGGTGGTAGCTGTGGATATGGGTGCAGATCACCGAAGAGTCATGTTTTAGACCTTTGTAGTTCTGAATCCCTTCATGCCCACAGAATTGTCACAAAGAGACCCAGGTTTGGGGTTAAGTTTTAGGCTGCTGAGCAGTTGTCCTTAAGGTTTCTGGACCCACAAAGCCTAGCATTAGAGACTCAGTACCTGGGAAATTCTGAGACTGAACTTCGCTATGAGGAACCTGTCAGGCGCTTGTCTTAGAGCCTGTGGACAACGTGTGTAGGAGTGGCCTCCACCGTCTCGCTCAGGGAAACCACGTTTTAGGGCTGGAATCCACCTCACGAAGCCCAGCCTGAGAAGGAGAAGCCATGGAGAACACCTGAAGGTCTAGGGAGCTCCTGAGCCTGTTTCTTCCACTGGATGCTGATGCCCTGAAAAACATCTGCACCTGGAGGGGAAGGAGCCTTTTGTGGTGACCACAACCCTGAATCATCTCTGCAGTGCCAGTTCATGCAAAGGCCACGGGAAAACAAACCACTGTCAGCGTGACACATATATCAGGCTTCTTGATGTTGTCCTAGAGCTCACGGATGTTCTGGTCAATTTCTTTATTTTTTTTTTTTTTTAGGCATCCCCACCCATCTGTTTCATTTTGTACAGTTTCTATGGCTTTGACTTCAATTTAATCTTTTCTACTACAATGACTAAACTGCTATTAAACTGCTATTAATCCTATCCAATATAGTTTTTTAATCTCAGACATTGTAGTTTTCATCTCTAGAAGTTTAATTTGGGTCTTTTTGAAAAATACGTTCCATGTATCTGATTAACATGTTCAATTCTATTTGAACAAGTAGAGTAGAATTGTAATAACCATTTTAATGTCCATGTCTACTAATTTTAACATTAGTATCATTTCTGGGTTGGTTTTGATGGATTTATTTCTCTCCTTACTATAGATCACATTTTTCTGCTTCTCAGTCTCCCTGGTAATCTTTTACTGAATGTCAGTCATTGTGAATTTTTCTTCGTTGGGTCCTGGGTGTTTCTGTGTTCCAGTAAACATCTTATCCTTTGTTTTAGGATTCACTTAAGTTGCTTAGAAACAGTTTGATTCAGCTTTGTTATGTGGGACCAGAGCAGCAATTAAACTGCCCCTGATTATTGCCCATGAGTGAGGAAAGACCCTTCTGTGTGCTCCACCCAGGGCCCAGTAGATTATCAGGTTGGCTTGGCAGGTATGAAGATACCCTGGCCTGGTCCTGTGTGAGTTCCAAGCACCATTCTCTCTAACTCACCCTGTTCTTTCCTTCCTCTCAGTAATTTCCTCATGTACATGCTGTTACTGAACTGAGCCACATCATTAGTTTCTGTGTGGTTATACAGAGGCTTGCTTGTTTTAAATTTTTAGAAGCCGCTTTTTTTAACTTTTGTTTCTTGATTATGTAAAGTGTTTCCATGAGTCCAAAATCAAATTCATAAAAAGACATATTTAACAAAGACTAATCTCTATCCTGATGCCTTACCCTAATGGCCTCCTTTTTCAAAAGGGAATAATTTTTAAATTTTGATGGCTTACTCTTTCTTTTTTAAAAAATTTATTTATATTTAATTGGAGGATAATTGCTTTACAATGTTGTGTTGGTTTCTGCCATACTACGTCAGCATGTATCAGCAGTATGTCCCCACCCTCTGGAGACTCCTTCCCACCCTTTAGGTTGTCACAGAGCACTGGGTTGAGCTCCCTGCATCATACAGCAAGTTCCTACTGGCTGTTTTACATATGGTAATGTACATGTTTCAATGCTCCTCTCTCCATTTGCCCTACCCTCTTTTCCTCCACTGTGTCTACAAGTCTGTTCTCTATGTCTGTGTCTCCATTGTTCTCCTGCAGATAGGTTCATCAGCACCATTTTTCTAGATTCCATATATATGTGTTAATATACGATATTTGTTTTTCTCTTTCTGCTTAACTTCATTCTGTATGACATGCTCTAGGTTTATCTACCTCACCTAGTACTGACTCAAATTCCTTCCTTTTATGGCTGACTAATATTCCATTGTATATGTATACCACAACTTCTTTATCCATTCATCTGTTGATGGACATCTAGCTTGCTTCCATGTCTTAGCTATTGTAAATAGTGCTTCAGTAAACATTGCACTCATCTCACATGCTAGCAAAGTAATGCTCAAAATTCTCCAAGCCAGGCTTCAACAGTACATGAACTGTGAACTTCCAGATGTTCAAGCTGGATTTAGAAAAGGCAGAGGAACCAGAGATCAAATTGCCAACAACCGCTGGATCAATGAAAAAGCAAGAGAGTTCCAGAAAAACATCTATTTCTACTTTATTGACTACACCAAAGCCTTTGACTGTGTGGATCACAACAAACTGTGGAAAATTCTAAAAGAGATGGGAATACCAGACCACCTGACCTGCCTCCTGAGAAATCTGTATGCAGATCAAGAAGCAACAGTTAGAACTGGACATGGAACAACAGACTGGTTCCAAATCGGGGAAGGAGTACATCAAGGCTGTATATTGTCATCCTGCTTATTTAACTTCTATGCAGAGGACATCATGTGAAATGCCAGGTTGAATGAAGCACAAGCTGGAATCAAGATTGCCGGGAGAAATATCAATAACCTCAGATATGCAGATGATACCACCCTTATGGCAGAAAGTGAAGAGGAACTAAAGAGCCTCTTGATGAAAGTGAAAGAGGAGAGTGAAAAAATTGGCTTAAAACTCAGCATTCAAAAGATGAAGATCATGGCATCTGGTCCCATCACTTCATGGCAAATAGATGGGGAAACAATGGAAACAGTGAGAGACTTTATTTTTTTGGGCTCCAAAATCACTGCAGATGGTGACTGCAGCCATGAATTTAAAAGATGCTTACTCCTTGGAAGAAAAGTTATGACCAACCCAGCAGCATATTACAAAGCAGAGATATTACTTTGCTAACAAAGGTCCATTTAGTCAGAGCTATGGTTTTTCCAGTAGTCATATATGGATGTGAGAGTTGGACTATAAAGAAAGCTGAGCACCGAAGAATTGATGCTTTTGAACTATGGTGTTGAAGAAGACTCTTGAGAGTCCCTTGGACTGCAAGGAGATTCAACCAGTCCCTCCTAAAGTAGGTCAGTCCTGGGTGTTCATTGGAAGGACTGATGTTGAAGCTGAAGCTCCAATACTTTGGCCAACTGATGTGAAGAACTGACTCATTGGAAAAGACCCTGATGCTGGGAAAGATTGAAGGTGGGAGGAGAAGGGGACGACAGAGGATGAGATGATTGGATGACATCACTGACTCGATGGACATGAGTTTAAGTAAGCTCTGGGAGTTGGTGATGGACAGGGAAGCCTGGTGTGCTGCAGTCCATGGGGTTGCAAAGAGGCAGACACGACTGAGTGACTGAGCTGAACTGAACTGAGTGGATGTTGGGGTACATGTGTCTTTTAGAACTGTGGTTTTTCTCAGGGTATATGTCCAGTAATGGGATTGCTGGGTCATATGGTAATTTTATTCCTATTTTTTTGAGAAATCTACATACTGTTCTCCATAGTGGTTGTATCAATTTACATTGCCGCCAACTGCAAAAAGGTTCCATTTTCTCCACATTCTCTCCAGAATTTATTGTTTGTAGATTTTTTGATGATGGCTATTCTGACCTGTGTGAGATCAAAACCTCATTGTGATTTTGATTTTCATTTCTTTAATGATCAGTGATGTTGAACATTTTTTCATGTGTTTTTTAGCCATGTGTATGTCTTCTTTGGAGAAACATCTATTTAGGTCTTCTGCCCATTTTTTTTTTTTTTTGAGTTTGTTTTTCTGATATTGAGCTGCATGAGTTGCTTGTATATATTGGAGATTAATCCTTTGTCATTGCTTCATTTGCCATTATTTTTTCCCTTTCTGAGGGTTGTCTTTTCATCTTATTTATGGTTTCCTTTGCTATGCAAAAGCTTTTAAGTTTAATTAGGTCCATTTGTTTATTTTTGTTTTTATTTCCATTCACTCTTTCATGTTTTAATTATATTCAAATGTTTATATTCTGAAGAAATTGGTAGCACATTATACACACTTTTGTTGGTTTCACTTAGAAGTGTATCCTGACAATTGCTCTGTGGTCATGTATAGCAATATACTTCATTCTTTTTCATAGCTTACAGTGTTTCCTTGATGTGAATGGACTGCTGCCCATTCACCCTGTCCCAATGAGTTCCCAAAACTTTGTTGTTACAAATAGTTAAATAATGAGTAACCTGTGCATTCAGCTTTTTTGTTTTGTTTCCTTTTTTATCTTTAAGGGAGATTTCTGTAAGTGGTATTGCCTGGTCAAAAGAAAGATGCTTAATATTATTTTGCTAGACATTTCCAAATGTGATTTTCATTCCTACCAGTAATGTATGAGAGTGCCTTTTCTGCAGTTTCCCCCACTTAATAATTATCAAACTTTTCTATCTTATATTACCTTTCTTTGTCTGTCTATCTTTTTTTGTAAATGTAGTCTTTCATTGTGGGGTCTATTTTACTTGCTTTTGGTATATTCTTGGAATTTAGAAGCTGAGTTTTCATGTCTCTCAGCAAACACACTTCAGAGTTGTACACGAAATGTCTCAAAGTCTAGATTTGGAGTAGAAGGGAAGAAGCCATGTTTGGCCTCAGGTTTCAACTAAGATTTCCAACACAGTTTATCAGAAACACTGCTTATTGCGAGTAAAATAGTGTGGTCACACAGAGAAAAAAGTGATGCGTGTTTTTGTTTTGTTTTTTGCATTTAGCAAGTGATTTTTGTGTGATTTATCTTAATGAGGTGAAGGGACTCATTGAGCTGTTAAGTCTCTAACATATAGGAGAAATCACCTCTCCAGGACACTGACTTTGGTGTTGTGAGATGGAGTGTAGTGATGTGGTGTCACGCTTGCATGGGCACTGCTTCTCCCCTAAGGAGGCATTTAGCATGCAGTCCTTACTGAAGAATAGGAAAAGAAAAGTGGTCCTCAGGGAGCTTCCCCATGCCCTGGTGTGTGGGCTGCTCCCATGGCTTCCCTGTGCGTGCCCCAAAAAGTGCATGCCCTTCCGATGCTCAAAACCAGCTTGTGTACTTGTGTGTGTCACAGAGGCCTGTCCAGGCCAGATGGCACTAGCTGGTGTGTCAGCTGCTATGGTTGCAGAGCCTTCCTTGAGAGCCTTGGGGCTGTGGAAAGTTTCCTGGCAGTTTCTTGCTGAACGCTCATGTCAGCTGTTTGGAAAGATCTTATTAAGGTCAGAGCACAGACCTGGTGGAGTGCTGTGATGAGGGCTGAAGTCAACTCTTAAGCGACTAGAAGGCACAGGGAGATTCTGTAAGTAACACTAAGGTCAAACAAAATAATGGGTTCTGTCGTGGGTAGCTTCACAGAAGTTCTTAAAATTTTTCTTTCACTTTCAATCACAGTTTAACTTTGATCTGAGGAAGGTCAAACTGAAGATGAGAAGCTTACAAGCTTCGTTGTTCTTCTCATTAACCTTATATATAGTTCACAGCACAGTACCAATCGCAAAAATGATGTTGGAGCGTTAAGCTAGCTAAAAGAGTTTCCAAGATGGAGTGGTATGAGGTTTGTAATATCCTCATCTCAGGTTCTGAACTGCACCAAAGTTATAGCGATGTTTATGTGGAGGGAAGCTTGCTTCCTCTGTGCCAGGGAGTGAACACCCCATTATGTGCAGGTCTTACCATGTATCTGTAAGGGGGGCAAGACTCTCCATCTTGTAAGAAAGAGGTTAGGAAATGTTCCTACTGTCATACAGCTAGTAAATGCAAAGCTACGTTTCCAATAGATGCCTGATTAATTCTAAAACCAGTGCTGGGAACCACTACCAAGGTAAGATGGTGACAGCGGGAGCGAGTAACCCAAGAGCCCTGGACCCATCAGAAACTCTTAGTTACCACAAGCCTGGCATCGTGCGTTGGAACTTATTTGTTCTCATTTGGTGGTCATTAGTGTGTACGTGTGTGTGCGCTCAGTCACTCAGCCGCGTCTGACTCTAGGACCTCATCCGACTGTAGCCCAGCGAGTTCCTCTGTCCATGGGATTTTCTAGGCAAGAATAATGGAGTGGGTTGCCATTTCTTTCTCCACATTAGAATGTGCCAACCCACAAAAGATGAAGAATTTGTAACCCAGGCCGCAGCTAGTGTCCAGGCTTAGTCTGCTCCTGTCAAATTCTCTGCCTATCACAGGCTTTTCTGAGCTGGTGGGTGTTTGTTTTTCAACAGCACCTTATTTCCTGAACTCAAGCTTCTCCTTGTCAAATGTAGATATTTAATACAAAGAGCTTACTATCTGAGGCTTTCCAAGTGCTTTATGAATAAAGCTCATTCTGTCTGACTGACTGAAATAACCTTTCAGTGGAGAAATAGAAGAAGCATTGCTTCATTTCTCCTCCACTTTCCAAATCTCATTGAAGAGGGGTTAGTTATGCCTCCAACATTCCATTTCTTTAATAAAAGATTATTATCAGGCAGCACTTCTGAAGGAACTGCTGATTGAAACCAACATTTCAATTTCAAAACAACAAATAAAAGCTTGTGTGTAAGGAAGGCTTGGTGACTGGCAAATGAGGACTTCTTCCCCACAGAGCAGCCTTTCCAAATATACATTTAGGTTTAAGAGATCCTTTAAAGAGCCAGCCAGGCTTCTTCCTGCTCAGTTGCCTTGAAGTCTGCCATCAATTGATTGTGCTTGTCTTGAGAATCGGAGAAGGCAATGGCACCCCACTCCAGTACTCTTGCCTGGAAAATCCCATGGGCGGAGGAGCCTGGTAGGCTGCAGTCCATGGGGTCGCGAAGAGTCGGACACGACTGAGCAACTTCATTTTCACTTTTCACTTTCATGCATTGGAGAAGGAAATGGCAACCCACTCCAGTGTTCTTGCCTGGAGAATCCCAGGGACGGGGGAGCCTGGTGGGCTTCCATCTATGGGGTCGCACAGAGTTGGACACGACTGAAGCGACTTAGCAGCAGCAGCAGCAGCAGTCTTGAGAGTCTGTGAGGTGGAAGGTGTGAGGGAGAAGCCTCACACCCTAGCCAGGGAGATTGGACACCTGGGTGTGACTCACAAGGCAGGGATGAATGCCAAGTGCTGCCCAAGTGGGGCCAACACTCAGGAAGTTCAGAAGAGCAGCTCATCTCCTCTGCAGATATGGAGAGGCCCTTGCACTGCCCAGATGGTGCCTCCTCCCTCAAGTGGGCCTGTTACATCTGTTGCTTGCACCAGGAATGACTTTCCCTTCTCTGTGAAGGCACGGTTCAGCTTCATAGCTGTAACCCACATGTCAGCCAGCTTGTCCTGCCCCTTGAGGGCCTCAGAAGTTCTGGCTCAAGTCCTCAGCCCGTGTGGTAGTTCACACTCTTCCCGAGATAACCACAAGTCTTCGGTATCCTGAATATCTTCTCTGTTGCCTCCGTTCTGTGCCATGTTGGCTTAGACTGAAAATCTAGGTTCTTTATTCATTTTCCTTCACATCCTTACTCACCAAATCATCTATGAAGGCATTGGACCTTTGCTGACTATTTGGAGGCTAGTGGTAAAGGCTTCATGTCACAAGGACGTATGCAACTTCAAATATTCATTAGGCATCCCTGTTGTTAAAAATGTTCTTTCACTTCCTGTAGCAGGTAGACTCACTGGAAAGCAGTGAGATAACTTTCCTGCTCTGAGATGATTTTCCTGCAGAAAGCTTTCCTGGCAGGGGGTAGGTGTGGCAGCTCCCTGGATCCACACATGTGGGGGAGGGCAGGAAGCTGGGCAGAGGGATAAGCCAGGATAGGGTACCACTCAGCAAGGCCTTACCTAGAAATGGAGTATGCTCAAGCTGGGGTGGCCCTGCCTGCAACGTTGTTGGTGGGTGGAAGGGATGCTCCCCACCACTGAGGAATCATACTTCACTCCTGACAAGGGATCCTGAGGTACAGACCAGTGACCACCGCACCCACTAGGCATCTCCAATTCCACATTCCTCCCCATTTTCTGGCATCTCTTGCTTTCCTCCCTTTCTCGGGAGCAAAAAACGTTCTCAGGCCAGGGCTGAGGCCTTTCCTTTGGCTCTTGGGCTTCTGCTCATTTCTGTGTCCCTAGGATCTTATCTTACCCCCAGAAATCTTCTGTACCTGTTTTTTTCCAACACGTGTGTGTACCTACTGAAGTTTCCATCTGTCCTGTTTCTGTAACAGTGGGTGACATTAGAGGTAAATTGCTGAAATGAACAGAAAGTGGTTTTTAGAATCTGAACAATCTGAGTTCACAACTTGGCTCCACTTCTTACTCTGTGGTCTCAGATGAGTCCCTTTGCCTCCAGCCTCAGTTTCTGCACCTGTGAAATGGGGGCATCATTAGCATGGGTATCAACAGCACTCTGCTTAGTACTCAGCAGACAACCAGCAAAGGCTAGGAGCCTCCCTGCTCACACCTCTTTCCTGACCTTCCAGTTGCCCTGACTTACGAGCTGGTTTTTAATTGACTATGAAAACACTTGTTCTTTTAAGTTTTTCACAAATTTTTTTTACAGATTTGAAATCCTGCTTCCAAGCAAATGATCCTAAAGAGGCCCTTTAGCTACTGTCAACTGCAGAACAAATGTCCATGGTTGCGGGGCAGGAGGCACAAATTCAAGGACTTCTGGGGCCATGTTCGTGTTCATGAACCAAGGCTTTTACCGTCTTCCTGGTGTCTCCTGGTTACTCTACTTTGTTTAAGTTTTTTTCTTCTTTGTGCCATAAATCAAATATGTTCCATGTCTTTGATTCCCATTAAAACCATGCCTGAATTATAGTAAACTTATATTTCTCCTAGCTGGAGGCAATAGGCATTATTTTGAAACAATTAAGAATGTTTGTGATAAAATTCAGTGAATTAACACAGCCGCTCCTATATTATTTTGAAATATCTACAGTTTGTTCATTGCTAAGGATCCTAAGCACCACCAAAACCCACTGGTTAAGGAGAAAGTCTTATATTTATTGCTGTATTTGTTGAGTTTTGCTTTCATTCAGAAGACCCCGTTTATTTCAATTGGCTAGATATCAGTTTAAAACATTTGAATAGACAATGAGTTACTAATTAGACTCTTGAATGCTTTCAAAACTCTGTACATTTATGTAATCAAATTCTTTAAAAAAAAAAAAAAGATTTTTTTTTCCAGTTTTATTGAATTAGAATTGACCTACATTGTTGTGGTCATCGTTTAGTCGCTAAGTCGTGTCCTGCTCTTTGCAACCCCATGGACTGTGGCCTGCCAGGCTCCCCTGTCCATGGGATTTTCCAGCCAAAAATACTGGAGTGGGTTGCTATTTCCTTCTCCAGGGGATCTTCCTGACCCAGGGATCAAATTTGTGTCTCCTGCATTGGCAGGCAGATTCTTTACCCCTAATCCACCAGGGAAGCTCCGTAATTAACCTACATACAGCACTGTATAAATTTAAGGTGTACAGAATAATGATTTGGCTTACATATATCATGAAATGATGACTATAATATGTTTATTGAACATCCATCATTTCTTACAGATACAAAAAAGAAAAAGAAATTTTCTTTCCCTGAGATGAGAATTCTTAACAACTTTCATAACAACATACAGTAGTGTTAATTATATTTCTCATGTTGTACATTACATCCCAGGACTTATTTATCTTATAACTGGTAGTTTGTACCTTTTGACTGCCTGCATCCAGTTCCCTCTTCCCCCATCTTGGATAATCACAAATCCGAACTCTTTTTCTATGAGTTTGTTGAAGTATAATTGACCTGTAACACTCTGTTAGCTCCAGATGCACAGCATAGTGATTTGATATTTCTATACATTACGATATGATCACAGTGATAAGTCTAGTTACCATCTGTCACCAAAGTTATTACATAGTTACTGACTGTAACTATGGTTACAGTTATCCCTGTGGCTCACTTCTCTTGTAACTGAAGTTTGTGCCTCTTACCCTCCCTCACCTATTTCACTCAGTCCCCCTCCCCCTCCCACCTGGCAGCCACCTGCGTATTCTCTGTATCCATAAGTCTGTTTCTGTTTTGTTACATTTCTTCAGTTGTTTTGTTTTTTAGATTCCACATATGAGTGAAATTGCATGTTATTTGTCTTTCTTCATCTGATTTATTTCACTTTGCATAATATCCTCAAGGACATTCTATCCATGTTGTTGCAAATGACAAGATTTCCTTCTTTTCTATGGCTGAGTAATGTTTCATTTTATATATATATATATATATATATATATATATATATATATGGAAAATATGTATAATAATGTATGTTTATATAAACATACATATATATGTTTATATATAATATATATATGTGTTTATATATATATGTGTGTGTGTATAAGCATCTTTATCCATTCATCTATCCACTGACCCTTAGGTTGCTTTCATATCTTGATTTGTAAATAATGCTGCAGTAAACATAGATGCATATATCTTTTAGAACTAGTGTTTTGTTTTCTTCAGGTAAATACCCAGTAGTAAAATTTCTAGATCCTATGACAGTTCTATTTTCAGTTTAATGAGGAACCTCATACTGCTATTCATAGTTGTAGTCCCACCAACACTGTACGAGGGATCCCTTTTCTCCACATCCTCACCAACACTTGTTATTTCTTTTTGGTAATAGCCATTTTGAGTGTGAGGTGATGTCTCATTGTGGCTTTGAATTGCATTTTCCCTGATGATTAGTGATGTTGAGCATTTTTTTCATGTGTCTGTTGGCCATCTGTATGTCTTCTTTAGAAAAATGTCTATTCAGGTTCTCTGCCAATATCTTAATCAGGTTGTTTGTTTTTTGATATTTAGTTGTATGAGTTCTTTGTATATTTTGGATATTAACCTCTTAATAATATTATTAACCACCAGGCCCTAGTGGCTCTGATAGTAAAGAACCTGCCTGAAATGCAGGAGACCTGGGTTTGATCCCTGGGCTGAGAAGATCCCTTGGAGAAGGGAATGGCTACACACTCCAGTATTCTTGCCTGGAGAATTCCATGAACACAGGAGACTAAAAGACTACAGTCCATGGGGTCACATAGAGTTAGACAAGACTGAGTGACTGACACTTTCACTTTGGGCTCCCCTGGTGGCTCAGATGGTAAAGAATCTGCCTGTACTATGGGAGACCTGGGTTCAATCCTTGGGTCAGGAAGATCTCCTGAAAGGAATGCTTACCCACTCAAGTATCCTTGCCTGGAAAATTCCATGGACAGAAGAACCTGGTGGCCTTCAGTTCATGGGGTCACAATTAGTTGGACATGACTGACCAACTAACACTTTCACTTTCAACCTTATTGTATATGTGATTTGCAAATATCTTTTGCATTCAGTAGATGTCTTTTCATTATGTAGGTAGTTTCCTTCACTGTGCAAAAGCTTTTTGGTTTGGGGTTATCCCATTTGACTATTTTTGCTTTTGTTTCTCTTGCCTGAGGACACAAATCCAAAAAACAATTGCTAAGATCAATATCAAAGAAAAACTGCCTATGTTTTCTTCTAGAAGTTTTATGATTTCAGGTCTCACATTTAAGTCTTTAATCCATTTGGAGTTTATTTTTTTATATAGTATGAGAATGCAGTTCAGTTTGATTCTTTTAAATTTAGCTACTGCGTTTTCCCAACACTGTTTACTGAAGAGGATGTCTTTTCTCCATTCTGTATTCTTGCCGTGTTTGTTGTAGATTAATTGACCACATAAGTATAGGTTCTGGGCTCTCTATTCTACTTCATTGATCAATGTGTCTGTTTTCATGCCAATACCATACTGTTTTGATTACTGAAACTTTGTAGTGTAGTTTGAAATCAGAGAGTATGATACCTGTAGCTTTGTTGTTTTTTTCTAAAGATAGTTTTGCCTATTTGGGATCTTTTGTGTTTCCACACACATTGTTTATATTATTTGTTATAGTTCTATGAAAAATGCCATTGGAATGCAATAGGAATCGCATTGAATCTGTAAATTGCCTTGGGTAGTGTATTTTAATATTAATTCTTCTAATCTATAAGTACAGTTATATTTTCAGCTCATCAACCAGGTCTCTCCACAGACTAATCATGCTGGACATAGGAATAGATTTTCTCAAGCACATCAGAGACTTCTCAGCCTCTGTTTTGCTGTTCTGATTTGCCATGGCTTTTGAGCCCTGCTCAGTTACAGACCCAACATGGATAACAGCACGAGCAGGAAGCTGAGCTCATGTATTCCCGTCTCACTCTTGTCAAGCTGTGCATTCTCATCAATATCAGGGCAGAAATGAAACTGACAAAAGAGATTTCAGAAAAGACAGGGTGCCTCTGCCTTTGCATCATCTCACAAGAGGAGGGAAGAAAGGATTATTTTCTAATGTATCTTCAACAGCAGTGTTCCAATCCCAGGAAATTATGATGTACATCACAGAGAAAAGCAGAGAACCAGTTGAGATTTGAGGAGAGTGGGGCAGGTGAGAGAAAGCAGCTTACAGAGGTGTAGGTTGCTGCCCAGGCACAGGGCTCTGTCTCCCTTGTCTCTTGTTCAAGTCATTGGTCTTGGACAATTTTCCATTAGGCCACGGTTGTCCCCTGATGCTGCAATGCTGCCAGACTCTCTGGCACTCCACCAGGCCCTTGATCCAGGAGCCTCAGGACAACTTGTAATCATGCACCAGATTTCCACAAGTCTCCCCAACTCTATGAGATCAGAGGACTTCTTACCACGGAAATTAAAACCTTCTCTACTTATCTTCTAATTCTGCAACTCCTACTTTGGAGCCAAGTTCCAGTCCCGGTTTATATCCAATTCTAAGAAATATGGACCCAGCCCTCAATAAGCAGTGTTAGTCCTTATTGCCTTCAGTAACCCCTGCTGTTTGCAGAGAATGGTGGAGTGAAGAGTGAAATGAGACACAGTCTTTGTCTTTGAGAGACTGAAATTCTACTTAAAAATTTATTCTCTAACTCTCTGTTAAAGGGATCTGAAAATCAGACTACCAGTTGACACATATGAATAGCATGTTGTGCTGATCAGAGATTACCTCTAACTCCTGAGAGAAGTTTATCTAATTCATTTTTACATTAAATGAAATATGCAGTAAACCTAATAATATATATAGAAAATGAAGATCAGAGAGAAGTGAGGGGTAGTCAAAGTGTGACTATTGTCGCTATGGCAGAGTGTGAAGTGTGGTCCTGAGCTTCTAGGAAACCAAGTCAAAACAGAGAGACATGATATAGTTACTAGTTCTCGTTAGCAAGAATGTGACTGTTACTGATTCCTCAGGGGAGACAGAGCTTTTGTGTTTGGTTTCATATAGAGCATATGGAGGGATGTCACATCCTCAACAATCTTTATGCAGGAAATGCAGATGGGAAGTTCATAGAGGTGGCTTCTTTTGGTGATGGTCTATGATGAACTAGACCACATAGTCTTCTAGGGGGGTTAACTCTATTTAAAAGTAAGACTAGAAGTACTTAGAGAAAATTTACTATCTGTTGATTTAATTAGAATTAAATGTTTCCTTCTTACATTTTTTTTTTTAATTAAAAATACGTGACCCTTGAAGAAGAGTTAAGAGCAAAACTGAAGACAGATTTTGATTTGAAGTCTCTGAGGAATAAATGACAGGGATGCCCTTGGCTGATTTGATGAGTGTGTTTCCCTACTGCCATGCATTAATTAACTGTGTTTGACTTTCTATTTTTATGGTCAACTAATAAAGAAGTGTTGAAGTACAATTACTAGTTTAGATGTTCTAAGAAAAGCAGGCCACCCAACAGTAATGCAACGTGGAGCCTCTTCAGACTTCAGGAAGGGATTCTGCTGGGTTGGTTTGCCCATGTTCAGGCCTTTTCCATATAAGGCTTATTATATTATGTATCTGTAATAGCCGAGAAAGTCTTGACATATTAAAGCATGGAGTGTTTCTTAACACAGAACTGTCTAAAGGTCTCTCAAGTATTTGTGGAGTGTGATCAACTTTACTTTTTGGCATGTGAACAGTATGAATGAAGAAATCTGATGGCTCAATGCAGGGGTGCAGAGGACAAGATAGTGTGAGCACAACAAATTTCCACCTCCTTCCCTAGGACATGGCAGGTGCCCTTCTGCAGCATGACTTGTCCAGTCTGGTCCAGCTTTTTCTCCTCCTTGTATGGCACATATTTTGCTGGTGGTCTTCGGCATGTCCCACTCTATTCTGAACTGAGATGACCTATTCTTTGTATCAGAACCCTTTAACAATTTGTAAAACTTAATTATATTAGCTGTGATGATTGGTAAGATTCAACTTAAGTTCAGTCACTGTTGTCCAGTTTTTGTAATTCATACTTCTTCTATGCATTCTGTAAAATGCTAGGTGCTACTTAATTCCTCCAGAATGCTTTTTGCTGTTTGCTTGGCCTGTAGCTTTCTGGAATATTAGGACCCTTGGTCTCTGTGAATATTTTACCTGCCATGGAATTGGGAAGAACATTTAAAATTCACTGGTATATACATTCTTTCCTAATTGAATTTTTTTGGGAAACCAAAGCAACACAAAGTTAGTCTCTGAAATTGCTACTTGGATTACTTTAAAAATTCATAAGAGAGTCATTTCATAGTTGAGATGCAGGCTAACATTGATCTCCTGCAAACAGAAGCATGGACACCATGATGCTTATTATGAGACCCCATCAAACAAGAAAGGAAGACCAGGAAAGAGTCCTCATTAAACACAGCTTCCAGACAATGAGGTTTTAATACCTCTCAAATCATACCAAGATTCTTCACAGACTAGGTTATTTGGGTATAAGACAAGTGCTCTGTAATTTGTGCGTGTGTTTGTATGACACAATTTTCTGCCTAAGTGGAAGGTGGTGAGTAAATTAACTTAGAAGGTTTTTGCCAGACAGCCTAAACAGCATTATAAAAAAAACACCCCTCATGTTGAGAAATGTGAGGGTGAAATGGTGTGTTTTGAAAGGCAGATATGATTATTGCATTTGTAAGACTTCCTTATTGCATTTGTCCATGGAAAAAAGATAGATGATTTAAACAGGATGCTTTGATTCCTTGGCACAAAGATTAGGTATTCAATGAGTACAAAAGGATGAGTGAGTGGATGAATGAATGAAATATGGGGACATAAACAAATGAGTTTCTTCCTTCTGGTGTCCCCAAGTCTCCGAAAGATCACTCACTCATCTATAATAATCCCTTGGGTGGACTGTGATTAAACTTAAGGAAAACGGGCTGTAAGGGCAGTTTTCAGACAATCAGAGGTCTGTTTTCTCTGGATAGCATGTAGGGCTGCAGTAAGGAGCAGGGCTTTCATGTGAGGCTTGATGCAAGGTGTTCATAGGAGACAGTGAGCCCTCAAGGATGACTTCTCAGGACTAGAAGCGGGGAAATTTCATAGACAAATTCACTGATGAACATCTTGCTATTACATTCTACACACTGTATTGTTTTTTATCTCTTGCATCTCATTGTTTTTAATTTTTAACTTTTACTTTGTGTATGACACACATTCTTTCGAACTTAAAAGCGAAAAGCAATGTCAGAGGCTCTGGCATATTTGTACCTTTTGAGTGTCAACTGCAGCAGCATGTTTCTTGGCTGCTTCGGCACATCAATAGAAGGAAGTACAGTCTGTATCTGTGCAGGAAAAAAATGATGAATACAGAAAATACAGGAGTTATGTAACAACATAATGGGGCATCTCAAGCAGTTTGTATCTTCCAAACTGTGCTTGAGAATGATGTTTCATTTCTTTAAGCTGCTCTTGTCAGCACCCCTGACGGAATGTCTGTAAATACTGACAGCCCAGCCGTTGCATCCAACTCCACAACCTGAGGACCACAGAGCTTCTTCCTACACCAAGGTTGGAGGGAAGGAAATACCACTAGCCCTGTTAACTATTTTCCTCCTTCCACAAATTCTGCTGTGTACAGTGGGGTTCTGGGGATCCCTCAAGCTCTGTGTTTACATGTGTTGGGAACTGTGTCAGCCCTGGAAATTTGGCTGGAACTTCCAGATCAACTCTGTGACTTACCTGCTCTGTAGTTTTGAGTGACTTGCTGAGTTTTCTGAGCCTCCCTTTCCTGCTTCATAAAATGAGAAAGATAATGTTGCCTACTCTCATTTGTTTCTTATGACTTTTGACCTAAATTTGATCAAGCACATAGAAGCCCACTGTTGCGCTCCAAGTTGTTGGCTGAATAGTGATGAGTAAATCCTGTTTAGGAGCATGCATGCCAAAACAGAAGTATTAAAGAATGTGCTAAGGTGGCAGATGTTTGTCACTTAGAAGGAACACTGGAGACCAGCATGAAGAGTACAGTTCTTGCAAACGTTTGGTGCATATAAATCAGTAAGGTCCAGGGATAGATGTACTGGAGAGGAGGAGGACGCAGCAACAGTTGTAAACCACTGGCCAATTCAATGGATGCCCACAAAGACCAGAGAGGCTTTAAACTTACTTTTTATTTTAAAGAACTGGCTGGTTAATCTTAGGAAAATACTAACCTGTCATAATATTATAACCAGGTCACTGTCACCCAAGAAGTTATGAGTTTTGCCTGTAAAATTGTAATCACCTGAGAAAAGGCTCCTAAAGCCTAAAATTGAGCGGGGAGAGAGGGAGTCAGACGGGGTTTGTGATTGCCCTGAGAAGGAGACCTGGGTATAAACTCTGACTTTTTGCCATCAAACAGCTCTATGACCTTGAGCCACAGCTTTACCTCTTTGAGATTTAACCTCATCATCTGTGAATGTGGATAACAATGCCTGTTATTACCTGAGGTAATTAGGTCCAGGGCCTGGGACACAGGAGAAGGGTTAATTGCAGTCATGTCTGTGACCAGCATCCAGGGTCTCCTCCCCTACCGCACATCAGCAGCACTGCCTGCCACACTGATGCCTGTGTCCAGCCACTGTGTCTAATACTAGATGCTGACCAGAATGGACTGTGTGGGCATGTGCCATCTCCAGACTGTGAAAACTGAAATGGTTCTATGCCATCAAGACAATTTAGTCTCTGTAACTTGTTGACATTTAGTCTGGAGGACATGCAGTATAGCTTTGAGCTTACTCTGCAGATGACAGGAATGTCCTCTAAGCTTCAGCCTGTGGACAGAGCAGACCTAGAATCCAGGGATCCTGAGGACTGATCCAGGCAACTTCCTGGTAGTGTGGGATCCAGGCAGGTATGGGCTGCAGGGATCCTTCCTCTGAAGAATCTGCTCATAGCCTGCCACTGTCTCTCTAGAAGACACTGAATATTTTTCAAATGAATGTTCAGCCAACTCAGCCTATAACTGTAGCTTCTACATCTGTAACAAGCACCACAAACTCGAGCTGATCCCTTCCAGCCTCGACTAGGGGCAAAGGTGATTCAGCCAATAGCCTCAGGACCCCTATGGTGCTCATGCGTGCCTGTTCCAGGATGGTTCAAATAGGAAGACAAAAAATGAGAGGCAGGAGAAATAGACAAGATTCAGGAGCTATTTCCAGTCCTCACTGTTGTAGACAAAGCAACACACCTGACATCTGTCACGCAATGTTTCTGTGTGTAAATCTTGCTGTGTTCAAGCAGCACGAACAAAAGGTTTTTGGGAACTTGCCTGAGCAAGACTCGTGCAGCACACGACTGCCTCCTGCAAAAACAGGAGCGTTTGTTCTGGTTAGAGTGTTGCCTCCTGGGTTGGCATCTGAACAAGCAGCACTTTAGCATTATGCTTTTCCTAAAAGTAAATGAATTACTGGGAATTTTCCCACTCATTTAAAAGTATTTCAAATCAAGGTGCATTTACTTTTTAGTCCACTGTATAGGGAAATAAATGTCAACTGCAACCCCAACATTGCTGGCATTTATTCTGCTAACGACATAGAATTCTCTTCATCTAGCCACATGAACAGAGGAGCCTGGCTGGCTACAGTCCTTGGGGCCATAAAGAGCTGGACATGACTTGGCAACTAAAACAGCAAACCACGCCTGGTGTCCTGGTTGTGGCTCTCCAGATTCCTCTCTGGAAATCCCTCTCATTGCTTTAATTTCTCGCTGAAGAAATGGTGAAAAAGTGTGTATGGTGTGGTGTGTGGGTGTATGTCATGAGTGTGTAAATCTGCTTGTGAGTGTGTATACACTGAGGAGGTTGTAGAATTCTGTAATTACCACCTCACAACCTATTCATTCCCATTTCCGGTTAGAACGTGGGTAGCAGTGGATGGAGGTGGAAGATCACAGAACAACTTTTTCTTGTGCTCATGTCTGATGCCTTGGTAAGGGCCAGGTAGCTTGACCTACAGCTGATTTAATATCAAATCACACAACAGATCACCTAAGGATGTCTTCTGTGTTCAGAGAACACATCTTGGGAAGGACCCCTGCCCAGCCTCTCCACCAGCTTGTCCATAGGCAGGGCCTGTCGGGAGAAGGCACACACCAGTTGTTCTAGTGGAGGGAGTGTAATACTGAGTTGTTAACCATGTATTAGGGAGCCAAGAAGACAGGGGATACTGGAATATCTCAGAGTAGCAAGTGCAGGAAATGGTTGGCACCAAGGTCAGAAGAGTAGGAGGAAGAGATTGGGATATGAAAACTCAGAAGCCTGGAGGAGGGGCCCTGGGCACAGAGACTCAGACATTCAGGAGGGGACTGCTGGGTCACTCATGCTAATGGCTCTGAGCTTGCAGATGGGCCCCGTAGTGTGGTACCCAGGTTGCAGATAAAGAGGATGCCAGCTTCTTGTGCTGGGGTCTCTGAGGGTTTACAGGAAAGTTGGACAGGTCGGAGAAACCAGAAGTGAATTCACCGGCTGCTGGTGGGGAGCGGGTCAGCCTGACATTCACAGGGATGGGAGGGAAGTTCTCCCGCTCACCTGTCTCCCTCTGGCACCCCCTTCTGGCGGAGCGAGCCTAGTAGAAAGCTGCTGACAAAGGGAAAATATGGTCAGCAGAGACATGGGCTCAGCATCCCAATGCAAGTAGGGAAGAGTGGGTTTGAAACAGAGGTAATAGTTTTGGAACCGGTGCAGCCTGCCAGCACACCCATGACAAAGGTGTCCTTGGAGCAGACCAGGGTTATGCACTTCTTGTTCCTCCATGAAACCTGAGCAGTTCCTTCAGCATCCTTGGTGGAAAAGAGTCTTGATATTCAATGGTCCTGAAACAAGCCTTTATCTAAGCTCCCATTTCATATTTCGTTTAAATCATCCATATAAATGCATAAAGATCTGTATGGCTTTTGATGTGTTTATACGTAAAGATAACTCTCAAAGAGTTGTCTGTTTTCTTTTGTACACCAGGTAGATAATCGTTTGTTATAAACATAGAGTTTATACATCCTAATTTCTTGAAAAAGGAAAGAAACATTATGCCTCTCTGATTTTCTATTCAAAACTTTTTAATGCAAATGAAATCATGAATCAAGCATAAAAACAACCTAATTGCTAACCATCATATATTTTAATGATCCTTAATTAGAGCAAAATTTAAAATGAATACAAGCATATTAGAAGTTTTTCTCATGGATCCTTAATTTGTGTCTATTACTCAGAAAGCTGACCCTGAGTATCCACCAGGCTTTAGAAGAATATACCATTCACTCACACAGAACCTATTTCTTAGATGCAAATACTTTTCTGAGTATAAATAAACACAGAGGATACATTGAACAGCTTCATCAGGTGACAAAGTTCTTAAGACCTGTGCTTATTCGAGTCTTGTCCTCTTGATTATGTTTTGAAAAGGAGAGCAAGCTTTAGCTAGTTTCCCTACGGCTTCAAACCAGAGCTCTTGTTTGTATAGAGTGTGTGTATGTGGGGGGCGGGGTGTGTGTGTTCTCAGGTATCATCTGGGCTCCCTGTCCTTGAGCAGAAGCTGAGAGAGGTAACAGCTAGCCCTCCAGCATCACGCATTGTCTGCTTGGATCAGGGAGGTGAAAAATGTTCCTGTCAACTGCAGCTTGTGAATTTTTGAAGTTAGCATTTAAACTCCTCTTGATTTACAAGGATTGATGGCAAGGAAACAATCACACAGGAAGACTTAAATATAGCAGTATCCTGGTTCCTAAACATAGATTAGCAGCCTTAGCTTTGCCGAATCTAACACTTCAGAAAATATCTTGGTGGAATATGGGGAGGTTGCAGAGAAGCTTGCAAGTAGCCCAATCCAGGGGAAGTCACAGTGCTGTAAGGCCACATGTTAATTCTGGGCCTTCGGGCAGTAGTTCTACTGTGTTCATCTCATCTCATAAGGAAAGGAACAGGCAGGGCCTCTGTCCCTCCAGCTGCAGGCTGTGGGCAGACTGAACCAAAGGCAAGTGATTGTCGCTTAAACCCTGGACAGAGTCAGCGACACCAGGGTTTGATTCCTCAAATCAAGGAAATACTGAAGGACTCTGTGTGACAGAAGTTATTACTGACTTCTGGAGATGAAGCAAATAGAATATGATCTGATTTAAAGGTAAGGGTTCCTGTAGGAGTGGGGGAAGTAAGCATAGGTTTCATGCAGCATTTGTTTGGTCCCCTTGCTGCGGTGGGCCCGACTGGAGCTGGTGGATGAAGTAGCAGTGACCGGCTGAGCCTGCCATCTCTCTGTCACCTTGTAACACTTGCAGGGGCATTCCTGACTCCAACAGTAATGCTCACCCGCTCCCCACTGGTTTCTGGCAAGAGGCTTTGTCAACTAAGTGCTTTTCCTCAAAGTGTGATCCCAGACCAGTCACATAAGTGTCACGTGCAAGCCCACTAGAAATGCAGAACCTCAGGCCTCACCCTAGACGTGCAGAATCAGAATCTGCATCTTAACAAGGATCCTCCATGAATCCTTTCTGTGCCCAGGAAAATGAGACACATCCAAATTGTCCCACCCAGCTTGCCCATACTGCAGATTTATTTCTGTGTACTGTATTCCCCACCCATACTGCAGATTTATTTCTATGTACTGTATTCCCCATAACAGTCTGCTTCCAGGTTTCATTCCTGTTTTCTCAAGATACATTTGACATACAATGTTGTTAAGGTTAAGGTGTACACTAGGTTAATTAAACTGGTAGGTCATGAGTTCAGTGTGTCTCTATTGTTATTGCGGCTGACATCAGCAAGCCAAAATCTAAATTTGTATATGCCTCAAGGTTATGAAATTGAAACTCAAGGACAGCTGAGCACAAACCACCCATCAGGCTTGAGGCTGAAGCCAATCATCAATCATTTCCTCACTTGGTTTTCACCTTTTCTCTAGAGAGTCTCTCCCTGAGGTCCCATCAGTAGAGGGCCCTCACCACTTGTGATTTAACACCACTCCATTCAAATCTATTTTTGCTCAATAAACTCTTAAGTTTTTTAATATGCCTCAGTTCATCTTTTAACATGTACAGTGTGATGGTTTGTACATCATGATTTGACACAATTACCACAATAAGATTAGGCTTCCCAGGTGGCGCAAGTGGTAAAGAACCTGCCTGCCAGTGCAGAAGATGTAAGAGACA
Organism: Bubalus kerabau; assembly: GCF_029407905.1. NCBI lineage: Eukaryota > Metazoa > Chordata > Mammalia > Artiodactyla > Bovidae > Bubalus > Bubalus kerabau. The sequence continues at coordinate 184,891,396 of NC_073625.1, read as the reverse complement.
CGGGTTCGATCCCTGGGTCAGGAAGATCCCTGGAGCAGGAAATGGCAATCCTTGCCTGGGGAATCCTATGGACAGAGGAGCCTGGCAGACTACCGTCCATTCGGTCACAAAGAGTCGAACACGACTGAAGCGACTTAGCCCAGCACACCACAATAAGGTTAGTGAGCACATCATCACATCACAGCCACTGTAACATATTGAATACTTCACAGAATTGTATATCATCCTCAGACAGGGGCCATGCTGACCTCCTCTGTATGGGTCCAGTTTCAGCATCTGTCCTGCCAGAGGGAGCACCCTGCTCCAGCTAAGCCCATTCCCTGTTTTCTTCTAATTCTTTAACTGGAACATGACCTTCACTCTAATTTCCCACATGTCTCTCCTCCCGTGACAAGGTGGGAAGGAAGAAAGGAAGGGCAGGAAAGAGGGAAGAAAGGAAGAAAGATGGAGGGAAAGGAGAGAAGGAGAAGGAAGGAAGGAAAAAAAAAAGGCAAGAAGGAGGGAAGGCAGAGTGGGAAGGATGTAGGGGAGAAAGGAGGGACACCCAGGTTTCATGGCACTGTGCATTGCTGGAGCTCATGAACTCTGTTTCAAATACACCCATGCAAATATATCCCATCCATTATTTCATTTTAAATGAAGAAGTGACCTTATGCAGTGTTCAAGACAGCGTTCATTGGTGTAACAGTTTGGAGCGCAATTTGCCAATGTCTATTGGAGTTCTTAAAAAGAATCTTTTCTTTGATCCAGCAGTATCAGAATTTATCCCACAGATATAATTGCATAAATGCACAGAAATATATGTCAAAAGTGTCTGTCACAGGACTATTTAACAGCAAAAGGCTAGAAATAGTTGAAAGTATCAATACAAGTTGTTTTGAAAAAATCAGTGCACATCTCTGCAATGGAATACTATCCCAGCACAAAAAACGAATTGAGGAAGTTTTGCATGTGCTTCTGTGGTGAGGTCTCTAGATAATGTTGTTAGCTGAGAAAAAGAAGGTGCCAGACAATATGCATATTACCCCATCTATGTGTGATTTTAGTGTGTGTGCACGTGCTAATTCCCTTCAGTCATGTCCGACTCTGTGACCCCATAGACTGTAGCCCTCCAGGCTCCTCTGTGCATGGGATTCTCCAGGCAAGAATACTGGAGTGGGTTGCCATGCCCTTCTCCAGGGAATCTTCTTGACCCAGGGATCAAACCTGCATCTCCTCCATCTCCTGCATTGCAGGTGGATTCTTTACTGCTAAGCCACCAGGGAAGCTTGTGTACATTTATAAAACACAATTCATAACTTATTGTATTTATATCCAATGGAATTCTATAGCCATTACAAACACTGCTTTGGCAGAATTTTTAATACTTGGGACATCTTTGTAATGTGATGCTACGTTTAAAGGTTTTTTTTTTTAAGTTTAAAACAAAAGCAGGATGTGTGTCATGATTTTTCTCCCCTTCCTTCCTTGAGCATTTTCCAATGTTATTAAATATTCCAAAAAAATATTTTCCTACTCTTGGATTTTTAAGTTGTTTTCAGTTTTTCCAACTTGTACATAATTTTCCAACTTGTATGTAACATTTTTTTTTTTTTACCAAATGCTGTTTTTGAATTTCAAAGCCTTTCTGAAGATAAATGTAATTACTGGTTCATAGGGTATAATATTTTGTTATAATTATTGGCTCATAGGATGTGGCCCTTGATATTTATTGACAAATTAGTTTCCATAATCCACAAAGATTTTTAATGTAATATTTTCAACTTTTGTTGATGTAATTAGTTACTAAAAGCCATCATTTATTCTATTTTGCCATATAGCAGTTACTGACACCTACTGTCTGCCAAGCTGCCTTGAAGACACTGGGCGCATCATTACAATTAATACATGGTCTCTACCTTCGAGTCAGGGCTTCCCAGGTGGCGCTAGTGGTAAAGAACCTGCCTGCCAATGCAGGAGATGCAAGAGACAATGGGCTGGGGAGATCCCCCGGAGAAGAAAATGGCACCCCACTCCAGTTTTGCCTAGAGACAGAGGAGCCTCACAGGCTATGGTCCATAGGGTCACAAAGAGTCACACAGTTGAAGGAACTTAGCATGCACTCCCTACCTTCAAGTCAAAGTGTGACCCTTGGACCAGCACATTTGAATACATAATTAGAACATGATGCAGTTTGGCCTATCATAGAATTATGCCCACCATGCCATGGAATACAGCAGGCCTAAGGTGTGACTGACAATTAACCAAGAAAGGGAAGAGATTCTTACCCTTCACTTTGACTTCACTCCTCTCATTCTAACTAAAGAGTGATGCTGACATAGGGAAGGGGGAATGTTTTCTTTTCTTACTCCTATCAGAGTTCAAGTATTAAGTATACCTGACTGTAGAAAGAAAGTAGGAAAGAAACTTACTCTAGTTTGTGTGTCAACTATCTATATTTCTGTGTCACCATTTATATATTTCACAGATTCAGAAGGTTATAAGCCTCCTTCAAGGACACATACATTCATCCTAAATCTGTAACCAAACTTCACCTTCCCACAGCCCATGTTCCCCTGCCTGCTTAGAATAGAAAGATGGTGGTCTAGCCTTCAAAGCATTTGCCCCAACTTCCAAAAGATATCCCCAAATAAAAGAAACAACTCAGGGCTTCTGTGGTGGCTCAGAGGTAAAGAATCCACGAATCAAAGCAGGAGACACCAGTTCAATCCCTAATCCAAGAAGATCCTACATGCCTCAGAGCAACTAAACCCATGTGCCACAACTATTGAGTCTGTGCTCTAGAGCCCAGGAACTGCAACTGCTGAGTCCACGCACTGTAGAACCCGTGCTCTGCAACAAAAGAAGCCACCGCAATGAGAAGCCCAAGCGTTGCAACTGGAGAGTAGGACCCACTTGCTGCAACTAGAGAAAAGCCCAAGCAGCAGAGAAACTCAGCACAGCCAAAAATAAATTAATTAATTAAAAAAAAATTTTTTTAAGAGACAACTCAGCCTCCATAAATAGCACTGTCAAACCTCTTAATATTTCTTTTGTCAAGAAAATCTTAATTGAAACATCCTAACTAGGTTGAATAAATGAAATTGCCAATATTTGACCTTTTTAACCTGTAAAACTGGCAGTTTCTCATAGTTCAACTAAAACCTGCAATTTAATTTTTCCTGTTTCTTCCCAAGACTACCGATTATACAGGTCTAATATATTTTAGAACTAATCGAAACTTCATTTCATACCAAATGATTTCTGCAATATCTGTCCCAGATACAAAGAAAAGGTGGGAAAACTATTAACATAGGTTTATGCTTGCTTGTTACTTCTTAGATCATCAGTAAGATAAAACTGGAATACAATATTTCCCAAATTGAAGGGAAAGAGGTTTCCTGCTTATTTAAGCAGAGGGCCTTCTAGCCGATGCAGAATTAGGAGTCAGGCAAACGTGGGCAAGCAAACACAGCAAACTACCAAACAGACTATAGTTTCTAGTCTCCAACCCAGACAAGGCTGGTGTCCTCCTCTTAAGACAAACACGATGCTGAGAGTGTGTTATGAATCCAAGATTATTACTAACGGAAAGCTGCACATCAGAGATTTAGGGAGAAGGAGAGACAGAAGAGATGAGAGAGTCAGCCTGAAATTGATGAAGACTTCCATCAATGGAAGCATTACTCTTATCAGATTTAAACTCATATTGTAAGAAATTTAAGTTCAGTAATTCTGTAGAGGGTGTGGTATGGGAAATGATGCCTCAGAGCTTGGAAAGCTGGCCTGATCCCATTAAAACATCAGAATTTTCTTCAAAACTTCATCATAGTTTGAAATGCTTTATGGAGTCCTCCTATTCAAAATGTAATCCACAGCTCCAGCCTGTGTTCTCAGACTCTAAAGTGCACATGAATCACTTGGAGTCTTCTGAAATGAAAAATCTGATCCGGTAGGTCTAGGTGGGTCCTGAAAGCCTGTGTTTCCAACCAGCTCCAGTGAGGGTTGATGCTGCAGGTGGGATCCTGCTTCCAGGGTAAAGTACCCTTCTGACAGCCTTGGTTCCTCTTTATAAATTGGCCATCTCCTCCTGCGGGTCAAACACGGAGTGCTGAAGTCAAGAGGCACCGGTCCCCCTCAGTGGCCTTGCTCTCTTCTTTCAAATCTTCCTGTCTATAAAACAAGGGCTATCAAACCTAGCTGAGGATAGAATCTTTGACTTTCCCAGTAGCAGGAAATTTGGAGATTATCCTAATTCAATCCTTTCCCTCCACCCCCCAGCCCATCTGTATCTTAAAGCCAGAGCCTGAGATCTTGCTGACAGAGTCTGCACCATCCCATCGGACCTGGGACCACTGTGCAAGATAAGGGCCTCTTGCAGATAGTTTCAAATAAGTGAAAGTAACTATAAAAGCCATTGCTCAAAATTACTCACAAACCTCACCTTAATGGAGGGTCTCCCCTTTTGGGGTTAGGGCAGAAGACAAGAAACCCAGTGTTTCCTGGCGGGAGGCTGTAGGGGAATCCCTCCCGCCTATCCCTTTCCATAGCAGGTGAAAGCACAGGGCAATCTTGGTCTGCCCCCACCTGTCAAGAGCAGGTGTCAGCTTCAGTTACTGTTTTGCAAAGTCATTTCAGTCCTTTACTGGTACTCAGCAGAGAATGAGGTGTGATTCCCTGATCTCAGCTGTTTTTCCTCGGGCCTGTGGCACATTGGCCTTCCTGGGCTCATCTCCTCCCTCCTTCCCTCTCTGGAATGCATGTCTTGTTGATGGTAAATATACTGTGATAAACCAATCTGTAGTCATCAAGGGAGAGGTACAATAAAGCGGACGAGTGAACATGTTGAGCTACAAAGTGATGAAAATCATGTTTTATTCATGGAGAACCATTTTAATTGGGGACATAAAATGATACAAATCAAATGTAACTATGTATGTCTTGGAGTGGGGGGGGGGGGGTGGGAGTCAGGACTAAAAGGAGATGTTCTCATCTAAATTTTGTCCTTTGTAGTTGCTATAGCACCATTTTGAAGTCCAGTAGGTCCTCTTGTCATTAAGGTCCTCAATGACAATTTAGCCAGTAAATTTCACATCACATGTGGGTGACCATATAATTTATTATCCAAACCAGGACCCTTTTGACAACGGAATGGGCGCCACTGGTGACTGTGCTTCCGTGTCAGGCAGGCACTGAGGCCGTCTCAGGTTAACCAAGACACAGCCCTTCTCATTATGGGCAGTTTCTGCCCTGGACCCAATGACCTTCTGGCACTGAGACGTGAATCTGTCTCAGAAAAATTGCACCAGACAGAAATCAAACAGGCGAGGAAGACTTTACTCAAGACTACTGCGATAAGGGAGAGAGACTGACCTCTGCTTGAGTACAACAGGGACGGATGGGGATGTGTAGCCAGTGAGCAGGAAGGAAGTCAGTGGACAGAAGATTACTAAGGGGAATTGCTTAGGTATGAAGGGCATGGGAATCCTTGTTAAACTGGGGCCAGTGGGACAGAGACTGCAGCTGAGGATGAGGCCTCCTTGAGCAGAAGATGGACACAGAGAAGCCTAACTGAAGTTTAGTCAAGGAGAGAGTTCTTACAGAATCTAATCAAATGAAAGGCAGCTCTTAAAATTCATTCTTCTCCAAGGAAACCTGTAGTTTCCCAACTATAACAACTCACTCTTGTTCTGAGGAATTCTCCCAAACATATTTATGTTCTAATTTCTTTTCCTTTGTGATTTCTTTTCATTTTCCTTTGCAAATCCAATTATTCTTGTGTTTGATTAGAAAATCTGTTTAATCTCCTGCTCTTTGCTTTGACTCCAGCAAAGCTAGGATGAAACTGACTTTTGGAAAATTAAGAAAGTGGTTTGAATGGACCAAGAGAAGCACAGTCATAATTTAGCCAGGAAGGACTTCACCAAGTGGTCCACATCTCATGGTGCCTTGTCTACTGAAGATTTTTTTATTTTATGTTTATCTCACATGTATGTCCATCTTCGCAGAGGCCAGTATAGAGTCCATTCTTGAAGCTCAGTGCTCACCACTGGGGAGGCCCCTCCCCGATCCCAGAGTCACTTTCCTCACCTATAAAATGAAGGCATCTGATTAGATGACTCCTTGTTACTTTGCAGGACTTTTTAAAAGTTCTGTAATTCTACCCCTCTCTAGATTGTATTTTCTTATAAAATATTCATCTTGGATCCATTATGAAAGATAGGATGTGAATGATGGTAAGTCATTCTGAAAATAATTACATTATATAGGAACTGTCTCTGAAAGGCTTGGTTTTCCACACACACACATATACATATATATTGTAGTTTGAAGTAAAAACAATCCAAAAAGGGTTTTCACAAATGTTCCCAGCAGCTTTGTTAGTGAAAGTGGTAGTGACAGGGTGGGGGTGGTAGAAACAACCGGAAATGTACTTCATCAGGATAACAAATTCAGAGTAGTCATGGACTGGCACAAGCAGAAAATCATCACGCTCCGGCAGCACAGGGGGCAAATACCAACAATTTTAGCAAAAAAAAAGCAAGAAAAAACCCAAGTATGACACCACTTACTGAAAGTGTAAAAACACACAGAACAGTGCTACTTATTTTTGAGGGATACATACTTACATATGTAATAAAAGTATTTTTTAAATGCTTGTTTATGATAAAACACCAGATTCAGAATAGTGGTTACCTCTGGTGATTGGGAAGGGATTATAATTAGCGAGAGAATTCAGAGCTTCAGCTGCATTTGCTAATACTTGAATCCATAAACTGGGAGTTGGATATGCTTGTTCATTGTATTATATTTTACACTTTTTTGTATATCTTAAAATGTTTTATGACATCTTTGTAATAATGTTAGGAGGGTCGTGAAAAGCCGTGGCCTTCATTTGTTTGTAAAGATTAGAAACTGAATGTCAACAAGTTGCTACAATTTTTTAGTATCAAAGGTTAATGGGCATTTAAAAGCTCCTTGCTATCTGCCCCTCAATTACAACACACCAAGCAATCAAAAACAAAACACACAAACAACTTCCGGTGTACACGTTGCCAAAGGAACTACTAGTCAGGTACCAGTGTCTTGAGTTCCAACTTCTTACATTTCTAACTAGTATTGCTATTTACATATACTTTTTGGTGTTTTGAGAAAAGTTTGTAAAAACATATATGGGAAGTGATGTATAAAACTGAGATTAGAAGACTTTCCTGGTGGTCCAGTGGTTAAGACTCCATGCTTCCAACGCAGGGGGCATGGGTTCCATCCCCAGGTGGGCAGGGAAGTTCTGTATGAGGCATGGAATGGCAAAAAAAAAAAAAAAAAGAGAGAGAGAGATTGGATGCCAGATGATAACTTGAACAGTTTACTCTGCAAATAAGCATCAACTCAGCTCTGAGCTTCCAGGTGGCTTGGACAAGAGGAGAAATCCTCTGAGTCAACAAGAACCAGCTTAGTAGGAGAGTTTTCTAGGCACTAAAATTTGGGGAAGAACTAGTCACAAGGATCTTTATATCAAGGGCACTGAAGCCTTTTGCATGGTGTTCAAATCTCTTGATTTGCCCTTAACAGTGGCTCCTTGTGATTCACTCACTTCACACAGGACCAGAGTGATCTGGTTATAACAAGGTTCAGATCCTGTCGGCCCTTCAAAGGTCCCACTGTATGCAGGACCCCTTCCTCATCCTCCAAGCTCTCTGCCCTGCCTGAGCGTCTGCCCTCATTGCCTGTCATTCTGCTGCTCTGAGTCAGGCCTCCGTCACCCCAGTCTTCTTTCCTTCCACGCAGAGCTTAACATGCCTGGCCACCTCTTTCCTCAGTTGGAAATGCCCTGCTCCCCAGTGAACCTGGCCATCCAAGTCTCCATTCAAATGCCATTCCTACCACTGCCCCCCAGAGAGGCTTTCCTTAATCACATTGACAAAGGCAGCCTCCCTCCTAGTCTCATTCATCCCTAGGCCTCCAGCAAAAAGGCCAGCACTGGGCCTGCCTGTTGAGGGTGCCCCTGTGGTCATCCTCCCAGTAACTGCCCATTGGGCCAAGGGGACTGGCATCCTCAGACCCTGGGTCTCCTCTTCTAGATTGTGCCCTGGTTACCTGGAACCCTGCAATTCTCTGCCCAAATGACCTAAGTTCATTTCTAGAATCTGTGGACCTCTGCCTTAGGCCCTCCTCCCATGGGTGGTCTGTGCTACCAGTTTGCACCGCCCTAAGTCTCAGGTGGCCACAGGGTGGCTGGCTGTCTGCAGAGGCATCAATGGCTCTTGGATATAGGAGCTGAAGTGTCAGGCATGAGTGCAGAGACCCCTCACACTAGGAGTTGGAGCCAGGCTAGGGAGGGAGGGGGGCAGGGGCAGGGTGTTCATCTAGGGATGAGGGTTGGGGTTGGCTCACCCAGCTCTGCCGTGTTTCAGTGCAGACCTCAGAAGTATGAGAATACTGAAGCTGGCCTTCTAGGTCTCTATGAAGTTAATTTGTCAGGGTAAGAAGGTAGGTCATATTTTATTTAACACTTTGTGAGCTTGGTTCACAACTTATAAATATTTTGACACGTGTGGGCCTCCATTGGTCTTCTTGCTGCGGCTACTGCTGCTAAGTCTTCTTTCTACATCTCCACAAATGTTAGAAATGGGCCTTGCTTCCTCTACCTGAAGGTCTGTCAGGAAGATGCGGGAGCTGGTTCAGCTGACAGGGCCTGGTGGTCACAGCCCCCCTAGAAGCACCTTTTCTGCCTCCTCCTTGCTGTGGGATTCAAGCCCTCTTCTAGGCAGCCATGCTCTCACTCTTCTGTCTCCCTGTTTATTTCATTTGCAGCAAAAGGCAAAAATCTGAAATTACCTTATTTATTTGTTTTATATTTGTCATTTGCCCACCAAAGTATGAGTTCTGTAAGGTCACGGACTTATGGCTGCATCTTAGAACTTGGCAAGCACGAGGTGCTCATTAAAAATGTGCTGAATGAGTAACATTGGGCAGTTTTGTGGCTGGACAATGCTTGGTCAAAGATGACTCAGAAAGGCCCTGTATCCCCAGCAGGTCCCAAGCCAGGTAAGGGAGCAGACCAGAAAAGAGATAAAAGTCCTTTGCTTTCAGTTTCACATTCCTTAAGAGGCTAATTAATCTGGAAACAGGAAATGTGAATGTAGCCATTATTGGGGGATTTCTACTGGGAGAGAAATAGTTTGCAAACCAAATCAGTGCTAGGCAAGAGGGAGACTTTCCTGTTAGACCTGAGAGAGAGGACAGGGCTAAGGGAGTTTGGAAACCTGATGATGCAGCAGAACCGGTGGAAACTCATTCCTTCTCCCTGAAGAGAAATTGCCTGTGGTCTTTCTAGGAAGGGGATGGTGTCAAATATTTTCTGCTGTTAAGCTAAAAATACTGTTCAGAACAGAGGCAAAAATCCCCTGGATGCTGCTCTCTGCCTTATTTCACTCCCATGACAGACAGTGATAGCTGCAGAGCAGCCTCCACTGCTCACTCCCTCCATCCTTCACCAAGGCCTCCTGGTGGAGCAGGCTGGCTCTCAGCACTCTCTGGATGCCCCAGTGTGAATGTATGAAACAGACACAGCCACTAACACATAGAATTTTTTTTTTTTAAGAATAAGTTTCCTTCCTTTTCACTCAAAGAAATATGAGGTCATTTTTATCCAAAGATGATAAAGCCAATCCACTTGAAATAGGGATGAAAATAAAATAGGAAATACTCAAAACTACTCTTTATGCCAAATTCAGACTTAAATTGAAGAAAGTAGGGAAAACCACTAGGCCATGACCTATATCAAATCCCTTATGATTATACAGTAGAAGTGACAAACACATTCAAGGCATAAGATCTGATAGACAGAGTGCCTGAAGAACTATGGACAGAGGTTCGTGATTGTACAGGAGGCAGTGATCAAGACCATCCCCAAGAAAAAGAAATGCAAAAAGGCAAAATGGTTGTCTGAGGAGGCCTTACAAATAGCTGAGACAAGAAGAAAAGCTAAAGGCTAAGGAGAAAAGGAAAGATATACCCAACTGAATGCAGAGTTCCAAAGAATAGCAAGGAGAGATTGGAAAGCCTTCCTCAGAGATCAACACAAAGAAATAGAGGAAAACAATAGAATGGGAAAGACTGGAGATCTCCTCAAGAAATTGAGAGATACCAAGGGTCCATTTCATGCAAAGATGGGCTCAATAAATGACAGAAATGGTATGGACCTAACAGAAGTAGAAGATATTAAGAAGAGGTGGCAAGATTACACAGAAGAACTACACAAAAAAGATCTTCATGACCCAGATAATCATGATGGTGTGATCACTCACCTAGAGCCAGACATCTTGGAATGCAAAGTCAAGTGGGCCTTAGGAAGCATCACTCCAAACAAAGTGGAGGTGATGGAATTCCAGCTGAGCTATTTCAAATTGCGAAAGATGATGCTGTGAAAGTGCTGCACTCAATATGCCAGCAAATTTGGAAAACTCAGCAGTGGCCACATGACTGGAAAAGGTCAGTTTTCATTCCAATCCCAAAGAAAGGCAATGCCAAGGATGTTCAAACTACCACACAATTGCACTCATCTCACATGCTAGCAAAGTAATGCTCAAAATTCTCCAAGTCAGGCTTCAACAGTATATGAACTGAGAACTTGCAGATGTGCAAGTTGGGTTTAGAAAAGGCGAAGGAACCAGAGATCAAATTGCCAACATCCAATGGATCATGGAAAAAGCAAGAGAGTTCCAGAAAAACATCTACTTCTGCTTTATTGACTATGCCAAAGCCTTTGACCACGTAGATCACAACAAACTGGAAAATTCATAAAGAGATGGGAATACCAGACCACCTTACCTGCCTCCTGAGAAATCTATATGTAGGTCAAGAGGCAATAGTTAGTCCCAGACAAGGAACAATGGACTAGTTCCAAATTGGGAAAGGAGTACGTCGAGTCCGTATATTATCACCCTGCTCATTTAACTTATGTGCAGAGTACATCTTGTGAAGTGCCAGGCTGTATGAAGCACAAGCTGGAATCAAAATTGCTGGGAGAAATATCGATAATCTCAGATATGCAGATGACAGCACCCTTAAGGCAGAAAGTGAAGAGGAACTAAAAAGCCTCTTGATGAAAGTGAAAGTGGAGAGTGAAAAAGTTGCCTTAAAACTCAACATTCAGAAAGCGAAGATCATGGCATCTGGTCCCAACACTTCATGGCAAATAGATGGGGAAACAATGGAAACAGTGTCAGACTTTATTTTTGGGGGCTCCAAAATCACTGCAGATGGTGACTGCAGCCATGAAATTAAAAGATGCTAACTCCTTGGAAGAAAAGCTGTGATCAGCTTTTCTAGACAGCATATTAAAAAGCAGAGACATTACTTTGCTGACAAAGGTCCGTCTAGTCAAGGCTATGGTTTTTCTAGTAGTCATGTATGGATGTGAGAATTGGATCATAAAGAAAGCTGAGCGCTGAAGAATTGATACTTTTGAACTGTGGTGTTGGAGAAGACTCTTGAGTGTCCCTTGCACTGCAAGGAGATCAAACCAGTCCATCCTAAAGGAATAAGTCCTGAATATTCATTGGAAGGACTGATGCTGAAGCTGAAACTTCAGTACTTTGGCCACCTGATGTGAAGAACTGACTCTTTGGAAAAGACCCTGTTGCTGGGAAAGATTGAAGGCAGGAGGAGAAGTGGATGACAGAGGATGAGGCATCACCAACTTGATGGACATGAGTTTGAGCAAGCTCTGGGAGTTGGTGATAGACAGGGAAGCCTGGCGTGCTGCAGTCCCTGGGGTCGCAAAGAGTCAGACGTGACTGAGCAACTGAATAAAGTGAACTTGGACAACTGGGGAAACTTAAATAGACTGGAGAATTAGATGACAGTAATGTATCAGTGGTAATTTTGTGATTTTTATGGCTGGTCTGTGGTTATGTAAGAGAGTGTCTTTATTTGTAAGGAATACACACACAGTCTTTATTTGTAAAGAATACACACAAAATACAGGAGAAAGGAACATCAGGTCAGCAAAAAGGCTAGAGTCCAAAAAAGGGTTCTTTGAACTCTACCTGTAACTCTTCTGTAAGTTTGAGATTGCTTCCAACTTAAATAATATTTAGAATGTGAGCACATTTTTGTGTGCCATCCTTGAACTGATTTTCTGGTGGCTCAGGCGGTTGGTAAAGAATCTGCCTTCAGTGCTGGAGACCAGGGTTCGATCCCTGCATTGGGAAGATTCTCCTGGAGGAATGGCAACCCACTCCAGTATTCTTGCCTGGAGAATCCCATAGACAGTGGAGCCTGGCGGGCTACAGTCCATGGGGTTGCAAAAAGTCGGACACTACTGAGGGACTAACAGTAAAGAACTACATTGACCTAGCCCTCTTCTTTACAGCCCTGGGAGAAAGAGAGGGCACACAGAGCAACCAGTAGTTGATTGGTAAGTAAATAGATGTGATAAATATATTGTTTACAAATAACAATTAAACATGAGAAGAGGCTAGTGAAGAAGTTTGGAGGATGAGAAACAGGACTTGGAGGAAACAGGAGAGAGAGTAAGCATAGTGCTCCCCCAAAAGATGCTCTTTCGGCTGGAAAATCAGCCAAATACATACTGGGGGGTTCTCCAGGCAGCTGGAGCTTCTTTAGAACCATGGGAGGCTTCCTGCAACTCCCCGAGTCTGCCACTGTCTCAGGAGGTGATCCACCCAAAGAGCACCCACCTGCAAGTGAAGCATCTGGACTAAGATGATATTTAGGATTCCTTAAACACTTAAAATGCTTTGAACAACAGGATACAATTGATTAAGGATATGAAGCATGGGACAAAATAGATGAAAAAGAATTAAAATACACTTTTTTTCATTTGAGAATGTAAGTTCTTTTTACTTGAGTTATCCACCTAACTAAAGGGATAGTTCCTCCATTTGATAAAACTAACCCCCTTTTCCCCTTAAACAACACAGGAAACACTCCCTTCCCTTTTCAAATCTTAGATAATAGCAGGAAAGACCCCTGAAATAGAATATTCTGTTTTGTGATTCTTAAAATACTAGAACACATCATTGCAGGAATATTACAGCCTGTTTTCTGAGTGTCAGAGTAGATTTATGCTGCAGTCTTACAACATGTAAATCTTAAAGCACCTGTCACTTTGCTTTTGGCATTTGTTATGGCATGCCTGATTTTGTTATTGACCCACAATTTATTTGGAATAAATAAATTTACAAACACAGAAATGTTTACCACATATTTTTGTTACAAGTTTCTAACAATTGTAGTGTGGTCGGATAACAAGATCTCATATAAAAATCAGTATTTGAAAAGTGTAGTAACTTGAATTGTCTAGTATATGGTCAGTTTTTTGTAAATGTTACATGAGAGTCTGGAGAGAATGTGGTTGCTATAATCATCAGATGGAATATATATATATATATTAAATCCAGCTTAATAAGTATATTAAGATTTTCTGTTACTAATTTTTTCCAATGCTTTCGTATATCAATAACTGAAATGCTACATTATGAGAATGTATTTGACAATTTCTCCCTGTACTACTTGATGAATTTTTTTTTTTTTTGGCTTTGGCTTTGGCTTGTTTTGCAGCATGTAGACTCTCTAGACACATGGGATCTTAATTCCTCAACCAGGGATCGAACCGTGTCCCCTACATTGCAAAGCACATTCTTAACCACTGGAGCATCTGGGAAGCCCTGCACTTGATGTATTTTTATTCTACTTTATTAGATGCATGCAGATTTAGAATTTTCATTTCTTCCTGGTGGATTAAACTGTTTTCATTATCTAGTGGCATTCTTTATTCTATTAAGGCTTTTTTTCCCTTAAAATCTATTTTGTCTCATAAAACATATATACTAACGCAGATTTCTTTTGGTTTTTATTTGCCTGGCATATCCTTTATTTTTAGATTTGCTTACTCTCAACCTTTCAATGCTCTATATTTTAGCTGTGTTTCATAAATTATATCTAGAAGGATTTTTCTTTTTAGACAGTGAGTTTATGCATCAACATTTGCTGGAGGATGTTTAGATCACAAATAGCCCTTCCAGGAATGGTTAGCTGTAACCGGGTACCCAACAAGAACCTATTGTACCACCATTTTCAGAAAGGGCCTGAAAGTCACACATCCCATGTAGGGGTGTCACGTGTTGCCCAAGCATGTGAAGTGGTCATCTGTCTCTGCCCACCAGATTCAGAGACGGACATTGGAAATACTAGACATGGAGAGAAGTGGTACAAAACCCACCTTTCATAAAGGTTCCTGGTACTTGTTAGCACCAATGACCATTAAGACAGTGGTATTAAAGGGAGAGCTCATGGCACTCTTCTATTCCTGTGGTGCCTCATACATATTTAATATGCAGGAATTTCTTATGTTCTTTAAAATCATTTTTCAAGGTTTCCTTAAACGGTGTCTAAAGAATAGTCTGTGTTTCTTAATGCTTTCTGTTAAACTCAGTTTTCTCTCTACAAAATTACTTTTTCTTAAATCCCACTGTGCCACCAGTCTTTTTATGTCATCCCCCCCCTCCCAAATTCAGCTAGAAAAGATAAAAGTATTTAAAATAGTGTCTCAACTGATGGCAGAACAACAAAATTACTTGAAGCTCCCAGTTGAACTGAAGTAGGATTACTGTGTAATTCACCACTGGGGAAGCAACAATAATGTACACGAGAGTAAAACAATGGTTATCAGGTTCCTGGTAGGCAACAGGTACTCTGCTTAAGTGTGTGTGTGTGTGTGTGTGTGTATGTGTGTGTGTGTGCGCACGCTCAGTCATTCAGTCATGTCCAACTCTTTGTGACCCCATGGACTGTAGCCTGCCAGGCTCCTCTGTCCATGGAATTTTTCCAAGCAAGAATAGTGGAGTGGGTTGCCATTTCCTACTCCAGGGGATCTTCCCAACCCAGGGATCAAAACTGCCATCACCTGTTTCCTAAATTGGCAGGCAGATTCTTCACCACTGTGCTACCTGTGTGTGTGTAAATATCACCTACATATGAAAAGTCCAAGGCTCAGAGAGGTTAAGGAACTGGCACGAGGTCATGCAGCCTGTGAAAGGGAGAGCCAAGATCCAACTCTGATCTCTCTGAATCCAACATCTGTATCCTAGTGATGAAAAAAATGAGTACTGGAGTGAAACTGCTGGGACTACATGATACCCTCTCTCTCTCTCTCTCTCTCTCTCTCTCTCTATATATATATATATATATATACACACACACACACACACACACACACACTCAGTATCTCAGTTTCTTGATCTGTAAAATGGGAATGACAATAATGTCTATCTACACTGTTGTTATGAAGATTTAAAGGGATGATCTGAGACGATGCTCAGAATGGAGCCTGGCACCCAGAGAAAGTGCAGGAACTGTTAGTATGGTTTCAGGGGACATTTGGGGCTTCTTTATCATCAGCGGTTAATATTAATAATCACATCCTAAGGTTTCTTTAATGTTGTGTTCATGTGGCTCTCGCCCACTTTGTGCATCCTCCACACCCGCCAGGCACCTCACGGGTCTCCCGCTGCTCCCACACACGTCCTCCAGCTGTTACAGCTCAAGTGAGATGGTGCCTCCGCCTCTTCCACAAGGTATCCCTGATTTTCCCAAACAGGAACTTTCATGAGACACTGTTTGATGGCACCTGGCGGCTGTTTAGGTCATTCCTTCATTCCCCAAGTCTTTCCTGAGCACCTACTGAGTGCCTGGTCCTGTCCTAGGTGCTGAGTCCCTCCTTTATGGAATTTGTATGCTAATTAGGGAAGTAGGGAGAGGCCAACAGCAAACAGATACACACAAAAAGATGGAAGAAAAATACCAAAAGTAATACGTGCTGTGCAAATAGTTCAGGTGGTGTGATCCTGTGGAACAACTGGGTGGATCTCTTAGACTCGGTGGGGAAGGATGGTTTCTCCAAGAAGGTGATATTTAAGCTGAGATCTGAAAGGCAAGAAGGAGGCAGCAATATAAAGATCAAAGGGAGAAGCATTTTAGGGAAGAGGGTACAGCTTGTGCACAGACCCAGAGGTGGGAATAAGCTTGGGTTGTTTTTAAGGAACAGAAAGGAGGTAGGTGTGACTGGAACCTAATGGCTAAGGCAGACTGTGGACAAGACAGAGCAGGTTGGTGGAGGAAGGCAGGAGGCAGATTATGCACAGCCTGATAAATAAGAGTAGGGAAGGGACCAGACCCTAATGTTATAGGAGTCTGAGACAGTGAAGTGATAGGATCTGACTGTGGTTTGGTACATGTCAGCAAGGAAAGTATGAATTTCTGGGAGTGGTTGAGGTGACTACAGATATGAAGTATCTTGGGTTTGGTTCTAACAATCTCTTAGCAAAGGTGGGAAACCTACACAAGCTGGAGGATGTGGGGCCCTAGGGCTGCCAGTCTCTCCAGCACTTGAAGTTCCAAGACCTGTGTTTGAGTTCAAGTTCCATCAACCACTAGCTGTGTGAGTTTGTGAAAGCCAACATACTTATTGTCATCTGTAAAATAGAGATGAACATTCAATGTGTTGCTTAGTTTACAAGGGTCATTTGAGAGAATAAATGTAAAAGCATTGTGTAAGCTCTGACTTAATATAAAAATGTAAGTTAAAATTTAAGGTGCATATATCTTGCATTGTAATTACAAGCCTGTAAACTAGATCAGGATCAGTTACTTCTTTTTATCTGTCATAATACCTAACCCAGTTCTATGTCTTCTAGGGATTACAAGATTGTACAATACTGTACAATAAAAGCTTAAAAAAATAAATGAAAGCATTTGTGATTAATGCCTTCAGTTATTGTTAGCATTACTATCATTATTGTCTAGCAGTAATGCATTTAAGATTCTGGGGAAAAAGAACTGATTTTTCTTTTCACCAAATTCATTAAAATGAAGAGTAAAGAAACATTGCTTCAGTTAAAGTTATAAAAATATTTATACTTGCCCCTTAGTATCCTTGGGCTCTGCATCTGTGTCTTTAACCAACTGGGGATAAAAAATATTTGAAAAAGAAATTCTAGAAAGTTCCAAAAAGCAAAACTTGAATTTGCTGCAAGCCAGAAACAATTTTCATAGCATTTACATTGTATTTACAAGTATTTACATGGCATTTACATTGTATTATGTATTGTAAGTAATCTAGAGATGATATGTGCATGCTGCCGCTGCTGCTGCTAAGTCGCTTCAGTCGTGTCCGACTTTGTGCGACCCCATAGACAGCAGCCCACCCGGCTCCCCCGTCCCTGGGATTCTCCAGGCAAGAACACTGGAGTGGGTTGCCATTTCCTTCTCCAATGCATGAAAGTTAAAAGTGAAAGTGAAGTCACTCAGTTGTGCCCGACTCTTCGCGACCCCATGGACTGCAGCCTACCAGGCTCCTCCATCCATGGGATTTTCCAGGCAAGAGTATTGGAGTGGGGTGCCATTGTCTTCTCCATGATACGTGCATAGGTTATATGCAAATACTATGCCATTTTATAAAAGGGACTTGAGCATCCATGGTTTGGGTATTTGCAAGGGGTCCTGAATGAATGCTGTGCCAAAGGGACGACTGTATAATCATCAACCTAATTCATCACACAACATTTTTCATTAAAAAATTTTTTATACTTATTTATTTATTTGGCTGCTCCGGGTCTTAGTTGCATCATGTGGGATCTAGTTGTCTCACCACGGATCAACCAGTCCTCCTTCATTGAGAGCAGTGTGCGGGATCTAGTTCCCTGTGGAGGGATCAAACCTGGGTCCCCTGCCTTGTGAGCATGGAGTCTCAGTCACCAGGACCACCAGGAAAGTCGCTAATTAATGATTTTAAAAAGCATGGTATCCAAAAAAAAACACAAACATGGTATCCACGGAGGACTGGTTCCAGGAAATGTGCCTGCCCTCTGCAGATACCAAAATCCATGGGTGCTCAATTCCCTTGTATAAAATGGCAGTGCAGTCACCCTTGGTATCCACAGGTTCCACACCCCCAGCTTCAACCACCTGTGGACACACAGGGCTGACTGTATGGTTTCTCAGTGTGTAACTTTTCTTGCTCTTTCCTGACTTGCCTGGCAGATCCGCTGTGCAGAAGCTGGGAGCAGAGGTGTTTGAGGAGGTCTACAGTTACCTCAAGAAAGCAAGGCAGCGGGGAGCCAGCGAGGCAGAGGTCTGGGCAGCTCTGGAAACAGTGGTGCCTCGAGCCAGCGACTGTTTTGAGGTTGACCAACTACTCTACTTTGAGGAGCAGTTGCTGATCACCAGGGCAGAAGGGGTCACTCTTCCCCAGAACCATCATGAAGCAACTGTCAGAAGCAAGCAGGTCCCAGTGGACAAGGCGCCTGTGAAAATCCATCAGCACTGTTGCTGACATCTGTTCTGGGACATGGGTGCAGAGCAGCGGTCTCTACCTCCAATCCCTTGTCAATCTCCTTCAGATAGTAGTCAACTTGGGCCTTAGTGTTGTCAGGTCTATACTGTGAGACGGGCACATGGATCGGCTTGTCTTCCTGAAGAGTAGTCCTGCTCTAGTGCCTTTGGGTCTCCAGCAGGGTTGGCTCACCCTGGCCTTGGCCTGGGAGAAGGCACGTGCTCTTTACATTTCCACTCAGTGCCGACTGCTCTGAGTCTCCAGGGACTGTGGGCAGCCTGCTCCTGAGGGGGGTTGGTCCCCAGCCTCTGACATGCTGAGCTGCTTCTCAGGGGCCCTATGTACCTGTCTCAGGTTGCTAGCTTTTGGCCCACTTTACCCTTGAATGCCTAACAAGCAAGAAGTGCATATGTGTAAAGATAGAGTGAATCCTTTCTGTGATGTATTCCCCGAACTCATCCAAGGAGTATTAACGACTTTTATTCGTGGCTATAAAATAAATCACCTATTTTTCTCTTGTCCTATCCAGAAGTATCTTGTTGAACGTAGCACATCCATCTGAGGATAATTACTACTTAGAGGAGCTAAGACTCTGCTTGTTGCCTATTATTGTCCAGTGCTGTGCTCATTACTATAAGAATCTTACTTCATCAAATCTTTTCACCAGAGACAGAGAGAGAGTGAGAGAGTCCTGGTCATGTGGGTGGGAGCCCTAAACTGGATTTTGGCCAGATTTAAGTCCCTGTTAGTCTGGTGTCAATTTTATTTTTAGTCCAGTCACAAGAACTCAAGAGGGGCAGAGGGGAAATTTCCTTCTCCCTGACACTTGGGTGAGTTTTTGGGTCAGAAGAGGAAATAGGTAGATTTTCAACTATTTCACAAGTAAAACATGCCCAGGGAACATCACCCTGCATTTAAGAACATACTGGAGGGAGGAAAAAACTGCCTTTACCCTCTTACCAGCTGGAGTGGCGAGTGGCGGCTGCACAGTGCTGGAGCGGCTGACAGGAGATACCCCACATCCAAGGTCAGGAGCAATGGCTGTGCTTTGCTGGAGTAGCCGTGAAGACATACCCCATGTCCAAGGTAAGAGAAACCCCAGTAAGACAGTAGGCACTGAGAGAGGGCATCAGAGGGCAGACAGACTGAGACCACAATCACAGAAACCTAGCCAATCTGATCACACAGACCACAGCCTTGTCTAACTCAATGAAACTAAGCCATGCCGGTAGGGCCACCCAAGACGGATGGGTCATGGTGGAGAGTTCTGACAAAATGTGGTCCACTGGAGAAGGGAATGGCAAACCACTTCAGTATTCTTGCCTTGAGAACCCCATGAACAGTATGATGGGGAAACAGTGGAAACAGTGGCTGACTTTATTTTGGGGGGCTCTAAAATCACTGCAGATGGTGACTGTAGCCATGAAATTAAAAGACACTTAATCCTTGGAAGGAAAGTTATGACCAACCTAGACAGCGTATTAAAAAGCAGAGACATTACTTTGCCAACAAAGGTCTGTCTAGTCAAGGCTTTGGTTTTTCCAGTAGTCATGTATGGATGTGAGAGTTGGACCATAAAGAAAGCTGAGCACTGAAGAATTGATGCTTTTGAACTGTGGTGTTGGAGAAGACTCTTGAGGCTCCCTTGGACTGCAAGGAGATCCAACCAGTCCATCCTAAGGGAGATCAGCCCTGAGTGTTCATTGGAAGGACTGATGTTGAAACTGAAACTCCAATACTTTGGCCACCTGATGTGAAGAGCTGACTCATTTGAAAAGACCCTGATGCTGGGAAAGATTGAGGGTGGGGGGAAAAGGGGACAACAGAGGATGAGATGGTCGGATGGCATCACGGACTCAATGGACATGAGTTTGGGTAAAGTCTGGGAGTTGGTGATGGACAGGGAGGCCTGGCGTGCTGTGGTCCATGGGGTCACAAAGACTTGGACACAACTGAGTGACTGAACTGAACTTACCCTCTTAGGTTCTGTAGCTGGAGTCTTCAAAGTAAAGTGACAACAGACAGCAGAAGAAAAAGGATACACATTTTATTTGATTTAATGTTTTTACATGACATATGTGTGTGGGGGGGGGTGCTTTTTAGAAAGAAGTGACTGCCAAAGAAACAGGCCTGACAACTTAAACACTATTTTGACGAAAGAGGAGGGATCAATATGTGGAGATGTGACAAAACAGAGGGAAAAGAGATTTGAGCTCCAAGGGGGGTGAATTGTGGGACTGTGACAAGGAGACACATGGAACTGGTGGCAGATAAGGGGTGAGTTAGGAGTCTGCACAGATCCGTCTTGGCATCGGTACCCCATCTCCAGTGATAAAAATGTTATCCTTTCCCCAGTGCAGGGAGGGTGCTTTTCTCATGGGAAATGATGCTTTTAACAGAGCTCTTCCTGCATCTGCTGTTTCTTAATTACTTTCAGCTCAAAATAATCCTTATGCCAAAGTGGCGTATTTGGAGGCGGCCTATTCTTGTCCCCTACAACATCTAGGAAGACAGGTGCAGAAGGAAAACATGTTATCCCCCAGGATTTATGCTATGCCCTGTATCAACCATCACAGAAAGGAAAGCTAGGAAGAAATACCATCTTGGATCAGAGCTCCATGTCTTATAAAGGAAGCTCACTTTGTTTACTTTCCAACTGGTTTACTGGGAGCGGCAGCACAGACTTAAAATGACTAGAAAATTCCTTTTGGATTTTACCATTGGGAAAATGCTTTGTCCCTCAGCCATACTCAGTGTGGGCATTAATCACTGACCAGATTGCAAGATGGTAAGTGGAAATTGGCTGAGCAATTGGAGAGCTAGGAAGCTGCTTGTTATGAATCAGTCACTGGAATGAAGGAATAAAGCAGCCCTGCTAGTGCGTGGCTTTGTAAAATACATATATATTTCAGAAATGCCAACTGACCTCTCTGCTTTCTCTTTATGCAGGGGAAATGCCACCAGCTATTCTGGGTGATATAGAAATAAGGCACACAAAAGAGAGTGATGGGAATTAATTATTTAATGTATTTGGGGCTGGGGCCAAAGTGAAAGCTCTCAGTCCATTATATGGGCTCAGGATAAAGGAAGCAGGCAAATAGACAGCAGCTCAAGAAGGGAAGATACTCCACTCCTCTTTCAAGATGGTGGGGCAACTCATGT
Organism: Bubalus kerabau; assembly: GCF_029407905.1. Lineage (NCBI taxonomy): Eukaryota > Metazoa > Chordata > Mammalia > Artiodactyla > Bovidae > Bubalus > Bubalus kerabau. The sequence goes on along the minus strand of NC_073625.1, from coordinate 184,869,894 downwards.
GTCTTAACTACTGTGTCAGAAGGGAAGGGCCACCAACATGATAACAGAGGAAAAATGGAAGAGAAGAAGAAAGGGTGAGAGAGAGGCAGAGACAGAGAGAGGGGAGGGGAGAGGGACAGGAGTGGCCACACAGCAAAGAGTATTTTAAAATTATCTTCCTGGGACTTCCCTGGCAGTCTAGTGGTTAAGAATCTGCCTTCCAATTCAGGGGGTGCAAGTTCAATCCTTGGTTGGGGAACTAAGATCTCACATGCCTTGTGGCAAAAAAAAACTAAAATATGAAACAGAAACAGTACTGCAACAAATTCAATAGACTTTTAAAATGGTCTGCATAAAAAGATAGTGATCTTTGTTTGCATAAGGAAAACAGTTGAACTTGCTCCCAGATGATTTCCCTCATAGCTCAGTTGGTAAAGAATCTGCCTACAATGCAGGAGACCTGGGTTCGATTCATGGGTTGGAAAGATCCCCTGGAGAAGGAAATAGCAACCCACTCCAGTATTCTTGGCTGAAGAATCCCAGGGGCAGAGGAGCCTGGAAGGCTACAGTCCATGGGGTAGCAAAGAGTCAGACATGACTTAGCAACTAAACCACCAACCACCACCCCGAAGACTAGGACTCTGGACCCACTCGCACCATGTACTGTGAGATCAAGCACAAGTCATTTCCTTGGAAGCTCAGTTTCCTGCCTTTGCCTGAAGATTGCCATAAAAAATAAGCAAGATAATGTCGCATGTTGAATCGTGGGGAATTGCTCATGGGGCTCGTGTGCACATGCTTTAAATACTGTTAAGATGCTCTTGACTTTGGAGGAGAAATTATTAATTTTATTATCAGGCTGCCTGATCTCCCATCATTGGAGATTCATCCCTGAAGGCCTCCTTAGGTAGTTAAGATTCTAGTACTGACATCCAAACACACCCCAAAAGTCAACACTTTAAGCCATTTTCAGCCATCTTTGACTAGGAATTTGCTTACAGTCAGTTGAGAGCTGAGAAGCTGGGAAGCAAGCACCTCTGGGAAGGCCTTTGAGTGATGCCAAGGACCAGCTCCACATCCTGCCCAGGTCTCAACACACTTCACATGCAGGAACCTACAACATGAGCTGCATCCCCGGTGCCCTCAGTATACTCAGCTCTCCCCCAACTTCAGAAGGAAATTCAGAAATTCAGTCCAACAAATATATCTTATTAAATAATATATCTGTAAATACTCATTAGGAGTGCTGTGCTGTGCTCAGTTGCTCAGTGGTGTCCAACTCTGTGATTTCATGGACTGCAGCCCACCAGGCTCCTCTGTCACTGGGGATTCTCCTGGAGCCATTAAGATTTACGCAGAAAACAAAGCTTAATGCTAATAGAGTATTTGCAAGGCAGATCTGTAAGTTTAGTTGGGAGACAATCATTCAGCAACTAGAGTTTTTTCGTCCCAAAATATTACGCTTTTTCCTGCTCTTAAAGATTGAATTTTTGGCTCCAGTTCACCCCTCCCTGGACCCTTGACTGCTCTTTAACTTCTTAGTTCTTCCCACTGTCATAGGAGTGGGTATTTTCCTACCCCCAGACTCTGAGTTTGGCCACAGAACTGTTTCGGCTGTATTATCACTCAGGAACAGGAAACTTACAGGGATAGTTGGTTAAAGGGCATGATGTTTCAGTTATATGCAGTGAATAAGTTCTAGAGATTTGATGTACATAAGGACTGTAGTTAATAATACTGTATTATTGTAGACTTACAATTTGCCAAGAAATAAATCTTAAATGTTCTCACCACATACACACACACATAAAATAGTAACTATGTGAGGTGATAAGATACATTAATTAGCCTGATTGTGGTAATTTCACAATGTATATGTCTAGCAAATATATCAAATCATCATGTTGTACCCCTCAAATATATGCAATTTTTCTTGGTCAATTATACCTCAATAAAGCTGGGGACACAACTGAGTGACTGAATTGAACTGAACTGAAAGCTGGGGGAAAATTCAGGCAAGAAGGAGACAAAGATCTTACAGGCGTGAAGAACATGCCATCTTTTTGTGCTACTAGTTCATCGAGCGTGAGGGTGACCATGGCAGGTTTGAGAGAAAGGTGTGTGGCTGGTCTCCAAGACACCTCCAGTGGTCCCTCACCTCTGGTAGGTATCCTGCTCTGTCTGTGCAGCTCCCTATCATATGGCATCAGGGATGGCCTTGTGGTCAGGAAGATCCTGTAGAAGTCATGTATGACTTCTGACACTAGTCATAAAAGATATGGATCCCATGTTGCTTTCCCTTGGGTGCCTCACTCTGAAAGAAGCCAGCCGCTGTGTCATGAGGGCACTTGAGCAACCCCATGGCAAGATCTATGTGGCATGAAACTGAGACTTCTGCCACCAGCTCTAACTTCCAGTCATACAGTGAGCCACCTGGGAAGCAAATTCTTCTGCCCTAGTCAAGCCTTCATCTGATGCAGCCCGTGCTGATTGCTGAACTAGAACAGCATGAGAAACTCTGAGCCAGAACCATCTAGCAAGCCATTCTGTAATTCCTGATCATCAGCCACCGTGAGATGTGTTTATTGTTAAGTCACTACCTTTTACAGTACATTTCAGCAACAGATCACTAATACAGAAGGCAAAGTTCACATGTGAGCTGTTTTTTTTTTTAGTTCATTTATTTTTATTTATATTTTTGACCATACAGCATGGCATGTGGGATCTTAGTTCCCTGACCTGATCAAACCCATGCCCCCTTCATTGGAAGCACAGAATCTTAACCTCTGCTCCACCAGGGAAGTAGGTTCCTAAACACTACTCTATTTTTGGCCATGTCACACAGCTTGCGGGATCTCAGTTCTCCAAGCAGGGACTGAACCCTGGCCATGGCAGTGAATGGCCAGAACCCTAACCACTAGGCACCACAGAACTCCACACGTGAGTTGTTGAGTTTACTTAGCTGAATCCCTAGAAGTGTGCAGCCCCTGAGGAAGACATGGCTTTGAGCTGTAACTTGAGACTGTGTGGAGGGCAGGTTTGAAAACGTCTGAGATAAAGCAATATTAGGCCGATCCAGGTGCAAAGATGAAGACTGATCATCATGTGATGAGTCTGGGCATCGAGGGTAGAGACCAGGAGAGGGAGCTGAGGAGTGAGGGCTGCCTGGGGGTGGGCAAAGGAGCAGGGTGTCAGGGAGGCTCCTAGGTTTCCAGAAGGCGGGCTGGACAGGCATTCACAGAGGTGGGGGTATCTGGGTATGCTGGATTTGAGGCATTTATAGGGTATTCAGCGGGGAGAGGTCCAGGTATGAAGCTGGAAGTATCTGAAAAATTCTGTCCTCTAACGGAAATGGACCCACCTGATGAGCTCTAGACAACACAACTGTGGATATTTTTGATGCTGTGCCTGCAAATAATCAAGAAGAGAGCTGGCTTCTGTAGAATGCCACCTCCTTGAAGGCTGCTGGATGTAACTGCAGGTATGTAAATGCCTAAAAATTAATAATAGCAGCAGCATCTAGCCCTTTCAGTAAGTACTGGTGGATAAACCTCAATGGGCTCCTGCTGGCAGCTCTCTGCAGGTGGCACCTCCTTTCCCTCCCTCCTCCTCCCATCCTGTAGTCTTCAAAATCAGCCGTTCTTAATCTTGGTTCTGCATTTGAAACACCTGGCAACTTTTATGTGGCTTAAATGGGATGGTGTAAAATTTTCTGACAAATGGGGCATGCTTGCAGTCTTCTTTTGCCTAAAAAGTACACCTCTCTCTCCCCCTCTCCTGGACCAAAAGAGATCCTCTCTGTGAAAGGGTTTTGTGAAATGCAAAGCTTTATTCAAATGTAAATTATAACCTTTACCTTTGACTTCACGAGAAGTCAAAGAGCTTTTTAACTTTTTACTATGAAAAACATCAAACTATATATAAAGAGAATAATATAGTATGCCTTTGTTAGGGAACTATCCCTTAGCTTCAGAAATGATCAATTTGTGGCCAATCTTGATTTTATTTATAGTCTCACCATTACTCCCTCACTGGTTAGTTTTTTTTTATCATTCATAAATATTTCAGCATGTATCTCTAAAAGAATCTTTTTTTGTAGAAAGCCACACTACTATTACACTTAAAAGTGTTAATCGCTCAGTTGTGTCTGACTCTTTGTGACCCCAGGGACTGTAGCCCACCAGGTTCCTATGTCCATGGAATTCTCCAGGCAAAAATAGTGGAGTGGGTTGCCATTTCCTTATCCAACTACACTTACAACATGATCAATAATTCCTATAGATCAAATATCCACTCAGCATTCACATCTCCCCCACAGTCTTTGTTTCTTCAGATTAGGATCTAAATAATCCCTTCACTAGATATGTCTCCTCAATCTCTTTTAATGTATGGATTCTGCCCCCATCTCCTCTTCCCTTGTAATTAATTTACTGAATAAACCAGCTCACTTCTTTTGTAAAGTTTCCTTCAGTCTAGATTGCATCATCCTGAATTAAACAAAACAAAACAAAACAAAAACCCCAAACTTTATTTTTAGAAGTATTAGATTTACAGAAAAAATGTGAAGGCAGTACAGAGATCCCAGATAGTTCACGAAGTCACCCCTATAATCACCATCATCCCATGAGTGCACAGCACCCACAAGATGTACCACTGATGCTGTGCTGCTCTGGATCACCTGGCCGAGGTGCAGAGGTAACAGTGTCAGGTTTCCCCAGTTACAGAGCCCCTGCCCTACCTGGTTCTGTTAGGCCCCCTGTGCTCATAGCCCACACTGGAGGAGTGGCAGTTTTACTTACCCCTTCAGGGCAGAGCCTCTATATAAATTATTTTAACTACTACT